>NW_020450307.1:571340-812993 GCF_003343035.1 Apteryx rowi | reverse complement strand
GGCCGCAGCCGTCCGGGGATCCCCCCGGGTCGCCTGCGGCCCGGGCGGCTTCCGAGAGGCGGAGCGCGGCAAAGGTGGGCTTGAAGTAGGGAGGAGGGGGAGCGCGGCAGGGGTTTTAGCCCCGCGGTCCGCGAGCGGCTTCTGCGCTGCGGAGCCCTGCGGACTCCCCGAGCGGTAGCCTGGCCGGCGGGGAGGATTTACCAGATCTCTGCGGGCTGGGAAACTCGCCTCTTAAAGAGGGAAGGGCAATTTTATAAGGAATGCGCAGGTACCTCTCTGCCGTGCACTACTTGGGTGTTGGAAATCTTTCCTGCTTCTACTTAGTTACTTAGTTCCCGAGGCGACTGTTGTTTTTTTTTTTTTTTTAGCTGAGAGAATCTAAACTCCTTTTCGAAAAGGATTCTAAAGCAGTTTCATAAGCTTGATGTGGTAGGGAGCGCTTGGGGTGGAGGATGAAGGATTAACAGCTTCTTGTAGATTATGCTGAGAGTGGCCCTCATCTGGTAAAACCCTTCCAAAAAGTCCCTTGACTAATGTTATTTTCAGAATATTTGCTTTCTGATGAGCAATGATGAGAGAATGCTGTTAGCTTTGTCCTGCAAACGCAGTGAGAACCTCTGTTTTTGCTCAGTCTCAAAGAAATGTAGTGCCTCAAGACTGATATTTTTTTTTATGTCCAGTAGTGCACTGCTCACTTCTTTTAAATGTTGTGTTGTTTTGTTTATTAGCACTGCTCCTCATTCCTTCCAGTACTTTTGTACAGCATGTGGATTTGAGTCATCGCATCCAGTTGCTATGGTATCAGATGCAAAAACAAATCAGATGCCCTTTGGAGAAGGGTTTAGGAATCCTTTAGAACCAGTTCCTAGAGAAGTGTGCATCTAGTTTTCCTAGAGAACATCATCGATCACTTTAGCCAAAGGTTGTTTCTTATTTTTCTTTAGTAAAACACTTTCTGCAAACTTAAAGGAGCTTATAACGTTGTGTCTATGTTGAACAGCATGACAGCTTTTCTTCCCAAACAAGCTTCTCTTTAACTACCTCCTCTCCTCTCCTAGTAAAAGGACATCAACTTTTAGTGATTAATGTATGGGAACTGCCTGAACCCTAGCCCAAACTGAGTCATCACTGAGCCTTTTGGAGTCTTCCTGCCTGGGGAACGTGGAGGGTAGTTTTGACTAAGTACTTCTGGATATAATCAAWTAATATTCACTGTTCATATTTTGAATGTATAAACTTCTCAGTGTTATCACAATATGAACTTTGATGCTTAAAAAGAATAGTAAAACAGAATTATATATGATTATTCTCTCTAAATATCAGTCTCTGAATCAGGTGTCTCTCATCTGGCTTTGTGGCATAACTGTTTTTCGTGTATACTGTTTCCTCTGTAAAAGTTTATCATCTCCGTTCAGTCAGCCACCAGATTCTGGGCCCAAAATATTTGACAGCACATCTGAGGGAAGAGAAATATGCGATGATGCTAGTTCTTAGAGACCTTAAAGAGTTTTGAGATTGCTCCTGAGAAATCAGCCAATGTTAGCTCCCAGCACTCCAACACCTATAAGTGGCTCTTATGAAGAGTCCTCTGAAAGTGTAATTATCTGGCTTCTCCTGAATCTGCTTCTTTGCTAATGCTCCCGTTCATGCAGTTCGCTCTTTCTCTGGCTTTACAGGAAAAGGTATCCATAGGATGGAGTTAGAGCACCTGAAGAAGCTGCGGCAGGCCAACCAGGACCTTCTAGAAAGGCTCAAAATAAAGCAGGAAGAGATCAGAAAAAGACTTCCCAGCAAGCCACTCTTTCCAGCATCTCTTCATAAAAAAAAACCTACCGAAATATCTGTCCCTGTGCCCAAGAGAGGGGTATGTGTTGGGTCTGCGCTAGAAGTGCTGGGAAGCAGATGGGTTTAAAATGGCAGGCAGCAGCTCTGCCTATGGAGTTGGTTGGTAAAGGAGATGTATACACATGGAGCAACTGGCAGAATGTAGAGTATGGAATCAGAAAAGTACCTAGAGTTTCTGTTAATACTTATCCTCAAATACGTTCTCCTTGCAAAGGCTTCAGAGATCACTTCCTACCTAAGAAGGTTTCTCTAAGTTAAGGTTTCTCTGTCTAAGCGAGGAAGAAGCATCCTGGAACATAATCCTTTATTGCTTCTCAGAACAAACGCTGAGAGTTTAGCAGCTTCTTCACTTAGGAGAGAAGCTGCATATAGTTCTCAGTGGATCCCTTTTGTATGTTCTCCAAACAATGTTTAACAATTAAGTCTTGTGAACAGTATGTGAATCCCCCCTGTCCCCCCCACCCCCCGCCGCCTTTTACAGGAACTTAGAGGGGTAAGCAGACTAGAGTGAGAGGCTGAGCTTCTCTTAAGTGAAATGTCCTAATGAAAAGTGTTTATAATCTGAACAATGTCCTGAGATATGAGAGTCTCTGTCCTTACAGAAGGAAAATCAAGTTGGTGCTGTGAAGGCTGCAGCTGATCCTGCAGTGTTGGTTTCTGTGGAACCCAGAGCTCATGCAGCCAGGGCAGCCCTCTGCTCATCACTTGGACATGTGATGCTCAGCAGGAATGGCAGAGGGGAAAAGCAACAGCAAGCAAAGATGCAGAAAGAAGTAGGTTTGGATTCCAGCTTCCCTGGGAAAGAGCAAAATGTTTTGCCAGTGTCCACAATCATTACATATGGCAGAGAAACATCCAGAGTGGATAGGGATGACCATGTCTCAAAAAGTCCAGAGAAAGAATCCTTCCTTCTGGGGCACAGAGAGAACAGAAAACAGTCCATTCTCCTACACAGTCTTCAAGAGACAGACCAGCTTACAGCTCATCGGGACCCATCACTGAGCAAAATACAAAATGAAGAGACCAGCAAGCTTGTACTCATTAAAGAGCCCATAACCCCTAAATCAATCCTGCTGACATCTCAATCCAAAGAGTTGAAGGTAAATGCTGAAACCAGTGCCATATTCATTTTACAAGTTAGTAGGGAGACGGGGGAAAAGCCAGGAAAACACTGCTTACCTTGTTCTGCTCTGTAAATTGGAAGTCAGGGTCAGAACTGTCCCCAGTTTTGGCAGCCAAAGGCTGTCAGCAGCTCATTCAGTCCCTACTTTCTTTAGCTGTTGAATCAAAGGCCAAAAAACCATACCATCTCCCTGTAAGACTACTTGCCATTTGCATATGATCAGGGAGAACAGCCTGATGCACTACTGCTGCTACATAGCTTGTTTCCTTAAGCCTGGAGGGTAGGCTGTTGCCATGATTGGCCTCCCAGGCAGCTTGGGTGGCCTGCTCTTTGGGGTGTGTGTTGCAGGGAACTTGGCATTCTGTGGAAAACCCTGACATAGACTTTCTGCCTAACCTTGGGCAAGTCACTTGCCTCCTCTTTCTGTTTTATAGCTTGAGAAGTCAAAGGGCTGGTGAGCAGATTACTGGTAGGGGTGTAGATAGAATCCAGTCTCAAACTAGGCCACAGCTGTCCTATTTAATCAGCTGCCAGCTACCTCCCAAGCTGTACTTTAGAGTGTCCTGCTAGATGTACAGGAAGTCTTTATGAATTGGGTCTTTTTGGTTTTTGTTTGTTTTCACAGAAGGAAGCTGGTCATGTGACTTTTCAGTCTGAGCCTGAAGAATACACCATCCCTGCGAATAGCTGGTCTGCACGTCCTTTCCTGGGCTATGACTGGATAGCAGGTGAGTCCTAAACCTGAAGCAAAGCTTTCAGCATGATGTGGTAATCTGAAGAGTTAAAACACAGTTTACCTCCCCTCTAAGTCTGAGTGTGACAGACCTATAGGCCTGGAACTGGTGCTAAATATTTTGGGACTGGGGCACAAAAAGCAGATGTCCCATACAGTAGTCACCAGCATCATTAAGACCACATAACAGGTCTCAGCAGAGGAGCTGCAGTTGCTTCAGAAACCATTCCCCAGCCAGCTCAGAGGTGAGTGATCCATGCTTCCCTGGAATAGTTAGGTGAGGCTGGCATGGGAATCCAGGCACAAATGGCAAACCAGAGTGTGGTTAGAGGGAATACCAAGTTATTGAGATGAACAGATGCAATAAGGGACCCAAACCACACAGTGAAATCTCTGGCTTGACACGATGATATGTTCTCCTCAATATCCCCTTGTTGGTACTCCAGACCTTTTACTGTCCTGACCGTTTTGCATGACACTTGCTTTGGTGCTTGCCCAGGTGCAATACAGCCTTGAACATTTCTCTTCTTGCTGTTCTCAGGACTCCTAGATACAAACTCCTCAGTAGCAGAAAAATCTGATCAATACTTTGCTGAGCTGAAAGCATTTCGACAGGCCAACAAAGAAGCATGTGTCCATGAGCCCCACCTGGAGTAAGTGGGTTTGGGGGGAAGTGCTGAAGCAGATCCCTCTAGAGTAATGAGAAGTATAGTCTGGCTGGAGTGGGAAACTGCAAGGGTGGCTCTATAGGCCTTTACCTCCCAGTCAGAAGTTTGTGCTAGGAAAAGGTGGGGTTTGTTCAGAGGGCCTGCCCCTCCCAGTCACTGACAGTTTTGTTTGTTTGTTTCTTTAGGCCCAAGGCTCTGGATTCTGTATTTCCTGAGCAGGAACCAGATTTGATAACCAGTTCCCATAAGTGTAAGATCAGATTTCTCATAAATGTAAAATCAGACTTCTTCCTAATCCAGTTTTGGTGAACAAACCACTGGACAGTCTTTTGCTGTCTTTTTGGGAGAGCCCCATACCACATAAGTCAGAAAAGACTGTTTTATTTTTAGCAGCTACTTCTGCTCCAGACTCAGCTTCCTACTCCAAAGAGACTTGAGTCTTCTAGGGATCCTCTCTCAATCAGAGTCCTTGTTATTTTGTCAGAGTTTCTTGTAATTGGCTAAGTTCTCTTTTAAGTTGAGGACGTTGAGTTTTGTTTTTGCTTTTTAGGAACTTATCTGGGGACAGGAAATGTAAAAGATATTTTTGGAAAAGCAGCTCTGTCTCTGTAGAACGCATGTGTGGCATTGTGGTAAAAGATAGCTTCGTTGCCTGGCTTGAGGAACCTACTGACAAACTAGAAATACAGTGATGATTCTCTGATCTGTGGCAGGTGTTTACTGTTATCGGTTAAACCAGCGCCTCTTCACTGTCCCTGTGGATTCAGAATCTGCCTGCCCCATGTGCAAGATCCCACGAACCTACTGGCCCCCAGAGACTCAGGAAGAGCCAGCCTACATCAGGTAGATGAGAATTATTACTTTGTAATATGCTGAACTCAAGGAGACAATAGGGAAGAAAAAGCTGATTATGTGAAGAAGAAGACAGCTTCAAAATAGCTCCTTAGAAGGCTGCTGTTCTCATGGCGGAGAGATCTCTGGCTTAAAAATCACCAAGAATACTATGGATCTTTTCTGTAAGTAGAAACAGTGTTGAAGTCAGTGACAAATGCATATTTGATCTGAATTCAGTCCAGAACCTGAAGTGTACCTGTTAAGTGTCCTGAGGCCCTAATCTGAAATGGTTTCACTTGGTTCACTTTGGGATTAGACCTTTGGGTTTTGAGTGGGGAAGGAATGGAGATTCCTGCTACCTTGTGGAAGGTGTAGGCAATTATTTCCCTTCTGTGGTTTCAGGGTCAGCATTCCCAGGTCTACCCTTATGCCTGCCTACAAATATAAAGTCCATCGCAGGAAAAGCTTTGAACCCGCCGACAACCTCGCTTTACCCTCGGTGAGTTGCTGTCATCTGGCTGTACCATTATACTGGTAGTAAAATCTAGATTGGTCATTGTAACAGTACAAGAGAGAAAGAGAATCTGGGACTCGATCACCCAGGCAGGTGACATGGGGTTGCACTAAAATTTCTAAGTTGGGCTGTGAGGGGGTCCCTGGTCTGTGAGGGGATTCTGATCTGGGTCACTGAAACAGCAAGAAAAGCCATTGGTACATGCTTCCACATTCATCCCTTTGTGTAACCGCTATAATGTATATCACCCTCTCTATACAGAGAAGCTCCAAATGCTTTACACCGAGGAAACGGAAGTGCCATATGGAGCTGTATACTTCTGGGGCATGATTCACCTGACCTATTTTAGGCATCAACCAGAAGATCTATAGCTAAGAGTGCGTGTTTCTTTCCACAGATGTTAGAGAGTCTAAATGACAAACTTCTGTGAAATATCCACATTGTATAGTGGTCAGACAAAATCAACAGTTCATGCCAAGTTTGGGTTTAAAACTGTTTCTATAGAATTGCTCCTGTATTCCAGCCAGTGGGCAATGCTGCAGGCAGTATTACTGACCAGACCTAGTCTGCCCTAGAGATTTCCAGGGAAGAGGTAGGAAGGARCCTGGTTTGAGTGTTGGGGAAATGGATGAGTCAGTTGAGATAAGTTCAGAGAGGTCAGGTTCCTGGGTTCACAAGATCAGTTAAGAAATAATTAGCCAGCGAAAGGTAGAGGAGGGTACAGATGCTCAGTTTCACTTTATTGGAAGAGATTTCTTCTCTGTCTCCTTTTAGTCATATAAAACTCCTCAAAAATTAAGTATCTTCCCAAGCCTCCCTGTGGAGAAGTTCTTATTTAGAAAGACCAGGCCACAATAGACTAAAAGGGAAGGAATTCATATGCAGCATTCCCATCTCTTCTCACAGCATTGCCTGGTTGGCTGGGAAAATGTCATCTCTTCCAGTAACCCCAGGCTCAGCAGTTTGGATCTGCGGACTTCACTGAAAGACAAGACTTCTCATCATCCTCACCTGGTAAGAGTAGCCTGTTAGCAGTCCCTTGAGCTGTGTGAATTGCACTGATGGGAATTGCAATCCTGTCTCTCTGAAGAGTGTGATAATTGTTGTTGCCTCAGCAAAAGAAAAAGCCTGGAACATGCTGGATGCTGTTTTCTTGCCTCCTCCCAGAGCAGCATGAAGCAGAGCATTTCTAGCTCCTTATCTCTACAGGGAAACATTTTCCTTTTTCTGCAGCGTAGAGTTGTGTGCACAGGCACAAAAAAAGCAAATGGAGCTGGATAACAGCACCGCAAGGTCAAAAGCCTGTTCAGCTCACCGGTCTTCAGCATAAYTGGAAATGTCACTTGGGCATTGTTTGATTAATGATGTCTTCATTTGGATTCCAGAGCTTGGTGTCCAGAGTGTCAGGAGGAACCAGGACTGACCAGCTCCTAAACCTGGCCCACTTGTCACACTTCAGATTTAGCAGTGCTTCTCAGCAGAGGGAGCAAGACAAACATGGACACTACAGAGCACCTCCAATTTAAATACTACTGCCTCAACTCTGTGAACCACTGACTTGATTGCCCCAGGGAAAGGATGGGAGCAGGGAGTGGAAAAGACTGAATTTGATTAAAAATAAATCTTTGAACAGCAGATTTTCCTTATTTTCCTAGTCATACACACCTGCAAACACCCAAATACACATACCTGAATGTACAAACTTGCCTGTGTGTTTTCACCTTTTCTTTGTGCGTTTTGCAGCTATTTTAAGGAGATGCATGAGCTTTGCTGCCTAGGGCTGGGTAAAGTGATGTGGACGAGATGACTAGTACTGTTACCGCTAGGACAGCCACAGCAAAAGATATGTACCGAGTTCATCTGCCACCTCAGTGAAGTAAACCAGAAATATAATGTTAATTCTGAAAGCCAGGGTAAGGAATTGGCTTATGAACGGCCTGGCACAATGTGTTACGTACAACTGTGCTCATTTCCAAACGTGAGTAATCTGAAACACGATTATTTAGTTCATTAAACTTGAAATAGTCAATAATTTAGTTAAAACAACAAAATCCTGTTTATTTTCAGTCCAGTGTCTGTAGCTACAGGAGTACATTACTTCTGAGTCATTATGGACCTGAAAAAAACATGTTAAAATAGAATGATATTGTATTAATCAAAAAGTTAGATAATGCCTTAAAATGTCTGCAAGTTATGTTTGCCTCTGCTTTTCCAAGTTTTTTGGAGACAAGCCCTGGGAATTGTTAAATTGCACCAAAACAAAGTGTATTATATGGTGTGATTTGTTTGAACTGTATGGTATGATCTTACTTTCCTTGACTAAAAACAATAACATGAACTTATTTTAAAAAATTATTGAATAAGCCTGAAACAGAAATTCCTTCCTTAAGGATTCTGTAAGTTACTTTGAAATCTTTTCTACTAATAATTGCATGCAGAAGCTTTGGATCAAATTTATTTCTGGGAGCTAACTTGACAGAAGGATTTGAGTTTGCAACAATGATATTTTCAGCTCCTTGCTATTTGCTGTTACTTGTATATCCAATATGCCATTTGTAYGTCAGCTATATGGATTGACTTTTTTTAAGCAAGGAAAGGAAAGTTGCAAGATTATGAAATCTTAATGTGAGACTGTTAAAAGAGAATGGAAAGTGAAAAGCGTGACTGACCAGTTTAGCTTTGTGTTGTGTATGCAGTGGAAAGTGAATGGAATTTGTCACATTATTTCCATTATTAAAAATGCTTATTTAAAAAATCATTCAGCAAATATAAAATATTAATTGCAAAATGTTATACCAAAATAGGGCATTTTCAACATTTTTACCACCTTGGCTTCATACCAAAATATTAGAAGTTACAAACCTTTTCTTAATTTCTCCTGGAATAAAGTAAATAGAGCAAGCCCACTCTCCTTACAAATAGAGAAAATGAAGTACTGTAAGGTTAAGTAACTTGCATGAGATCTGTCTGGTGCATGCAGGGCAGAACCAATGCTGAACTCAAAATGTCTCCTGAAAACTAGGATTGCATTCAATCTTTTAGACTTGTGAAAGTATTGAAAGTGTGGTATGACTCTTTTCTACTAGAAATAGGTGAAAGAAGTCAGAGATATCGCACCTGCTTACACAAGTTAATCTGAATTTTTCTCTTTGCATGTTGGTTCTGGCCTGTTAAAGCCCTGCCCTCATTTGCAAGCTGAAACAGACTGAAAATATTACCTGTTTATGGAATCTTTTTTTTTTTTTTTGACTCAGAGTACTCAGTTGAACATGTGCTTCGTCTTTCTCCTTTGCCAGCCCGAGCCTTAGAATGCCAGATCTTGTGCAGAGTAGCAGGTCTTCAGGAAAAAATTCTTTTCGCCATGCACACACTTCAAGCGTACTTGCAGGCTAGCTTTAACTCTCCCTTCATATCCTTTCTCTTGTGTTCTCACATCCCCTTTTCTGATGGCACTTTCCACAAAGGCTCACAGACTCAAAAGATTTTTTTTTTTCCCTAGCTGAGCCATCCCATGTGTCTTTTTTGCTAATAAAGTCCCAAATTTCACTTTCCCATTAGCGGAACTCATTTCAATTTCTGTGTTTAAAGTATTGGCACCTTAATTCACTTTCTTGTCTGAACTGATATAGAAAATTGTTTGCTTTGCTTTTTGTCTTATTCTTTTGGAGCAGAGAATCTGATTTGCATGTTAACTTAGAGAATGACTTGATGGTTCTATGTTGCTTGTGTAGTTACATCTTCATATCAGTGCAGAATAACTGTATATCATGATCTCTTTTTTGCACAGAGAATCTGACCAGTGTACATAGACTTTCTAGTGGAGCTTAAGCAGAGTGTACATTTTGTTTCTACTTTGAATAGTGCCTATGACAATGGCTTTGTGTTATGGCAATCCCAGATCACAGTTACTCAGTTTGCAGTTGATAGTATACAGAAATAGATTTTTCGGCTGACCAACTTTGGTGTTCTCTTTCCATTTGTAATTGCCATTAGCAAAGATTCTGCAACTGGGGCTTGGTTAACATTGTTGATGCATCATCCAAAATTGAACGTAGACCCCTTTTTTTTCTAGCTGCACTGATTCTTTCGAAGAGAGACAGGAGATCTGAAAGTGAGTAAAACCTTATTTTTTAATCAGGACACCTGACCATGGACGTGTGTGGAGGCATCATCTTCTAGTAAGAAGGTGGTTCATATGTAGTCATGCTTCTGATCATAATTGCGTTTCAAGGCAGAGTCATCAAAAAGATGCTCCAACTTCACATGTGACCTGCAGCTGCTGTAAATGAGTGCACCCCTTTCATCTCTTTTCTCACGATCACTCTGCTGAGGTCAGTAAGGATATGTGCCAAGCAGTGTGGATGCTGATTGTATTCAAGATGTCAAAGTAAGTTACAAATCCTAGTTAGTGTAATTTGAACAGCAGTAATGCAAGGAATAAAAGAAATGTCATTTCTAGAAAGCGAGGTCATGCTTTCAGAGAACCAGATATTATTTATTTATTTATTTTTAAGGTCCTGAATATGGGGCCAAATCTTAACCCGAAAGGCTGGCAAAGGAAATACGAGCTTGGGAAGTCAGGATTGTGGGTTAGGAAAATGGTGGGAGGTTGAGAGGCTGGAGGGTTTTTGAAGAGGGGGCTAAGCAGAGGTGATACTGTGGGAATGTATGGTAGGAAGCCAGAGTGGTGAGAGGTGCGTGAGAGGAGGCAGAGGGAATAAAACACTGGGAATGTGGAGAGGAGGGGTGGATTAGGAAGGTAGAAGTGCAAAATACAGGGTGAGGAGAGACTTCTGATGAGTTGGGGGTCAAAATGCTGTAATGGGATATAGTGGCCCCAACAGTGTAGCGGTAGCTCCAGGACTATGTCCTTAGCCACAAAATAATACAAATATTACCTCCATTGTGCAGGCACAGGGCTCTGGGATAGCTTGTGCCTGTTCRTGGAGGTAGTGGTGTTGCTAGATGTAACTTGATATTGACATAAGAAAATCCTTATTGGTTGTCCCCAGTTATTTGAGTTGTGCACTTCTAATGCAAACTGTCTGGCCTGAGGCCAAGAGTTAGGGAAATCTGTCTTCACAGGCATTGTGAGGGAGGAGAGGAGCAACCCTGCGTGCCTGAGACAGACAATAATCCCCAAGGAAAAGGGGATTTTGGTAAGCAAGAGTCTGTGATTGAGCTTGGCTTTGTTTGCATTTCCATTAAATGAGAAACTGGGAGATTTACATTCTAATGTTTTTAAGATGAAATATTCTAATCTTAGCCAGCTAGGAGTCAGATGAGAGAACTCAAGCGCGCCCAGAAAGAGATGGCAGTCTATTCCCAACTGTCTTCTGCACTGGGGCATAAAGGGTCCCTCAAGGAGAAGGCTGGGATCCTCCACTCTGCTGTGTGGGTGATGCGTGTGATTTCAGTGGAAAAATATACTGGAAGAATAACATATGTATTTGGCAAAATTGGAAACTGCTATGTTGCTCGTACTTCAGTGCCACGAGCAGTCTACATAGCCAAGGTGAAGCCCAGCATTCTTGACTTTATCTGTTGTTGGTTTTTTTCTGTTCATAGCAGTTGAAACATGCTGGCTCAGTCTGTGCAGCTGTCTCTTCTGTTAATGCCTGGCTCCCATATGTGTACCCAATTGTACAGTTTGTACGGTTCTCTTCTGGCATGAGTGATAACCGCCTGATGCTTTGATGGTAAAGCTGGTGGTTTAGTTCCCCTTTCTGACTATACTATCTGTGTATAAACTTGATTCATGAGCTGGGAAATCCGGTTTTGCTTAATTAAATGAACATGGCACAATAAATAGTGCATTTGTCATTGGTTTTGACAAAGAAGTGGAGTTCAGCCTTTAAAAACTAGCTCCCTCTGTTTCTCAGCAACAGTAGGCTGCCATTAGAGTTACTTTGTCTGTGTTTGCTGCCTATAAGATAGTTTCAGTGATGTTTCAGGATCAGGTGTTTCTTGCTGTCAGTACATTGCAAGAATTAATACCAAGATTCGTGAATGAGTGTGGTGTTGATTTATTCATTCTATTTAGTTATCAGTATGTCAAGGAATGACTGTCTTCAGAACTCTTTTGAGAGGTCTGAGATGAAACGTCTGCATCTGGCATGGGCTTGCTTTTTGAACCGTATGCAAACTTTGATTTTGGAGCTTTCATCTCTTTGGAATTTGTGTTTTCACAGCCCAGAAGAAACATTTGTTTTCAGACTGTGTCAAATCTGAAAACACAAGAGAAACCCTTCTCCTTCTTTTCTGGGTTAAACCCCTTGATTTCACCAGCTTCCTGGCTAATTGCAGACCAAATGTAAGGAGCTAGTTTGCACTTCACCTGGTGTGAATTTCCATTGGTTACTGCAGAGCAAAAATACAGTGCCAGGAAAAGGAGAATAAGACCCTAGATTTTCTGTGTTCAGATTCTCAAGTGTAGTCCATGAAAAAGTTTTATGCTGCTTAAAAAAAGGATGTGATCCTGAAATATCCTGTCATTAATTTATTTCATATAAATTATTTCATGTTTCTAAAATTTTTCCTTTGTGTCAGCAAAGGAAAGCTCATCTTGCTTCTGTTAACAGATAAATTTTATAAACCTCAGCTTTTAAATGAGGAGAACCAAAATACCAAGAAATAAACTGAGTTACCCAAAAAGTCTGTGACAGAACTGGAAACTAATGACTCCCACTCCTGTGTTTTAACCACATGAACAGTCTTCCCCAAACATTGTTATTTTCGATTTTGAATTAAAATACAGAGAATTGGAATTCTTGGTGCTTTTTCAGTTTCCCTGTTTTACTTCCCAGACATATACACAGAGCAGATTTAAATTGCAACAATAACATTAACAATTGCTTAGCAATTAACAAATGTAAAATGTTTGCACAAGGGGTAGTTAACTAATAGTTATTTCCGGGGAAGCTTGGGCTTATCTCCTCATTATTTCAATCTGAGTGAGATTCTTTTCTTTTCCAGCAGTATAGATCCAGAGTTACTCTGTTGAATTCACTAGATTTTGTCTGGATTTCTATTTGTGTAAATTTTCTGTTAACAGAAGGAAATGAAAGGCTAGGAGCATCAGTAATCTTCTAAAAGAGTGTGTTTATTCCTAAAGTAAAAAATCAGTTAATATTGGGAGTGCGGTAAGATCATAAGTAATTTCCAGTAAATGATAAAATAGTGTTTCATCCTGAAACAGCTGGTGTCTTTGGGAACTGTTTATTGACTTACAGATGAGCTTCAGGGGTTAAATACTTTGCTGAAGTAAATGAACCTGGCCTCTTTGTCAGTTCACACCAGCAAAATATCTGAAAATAGATCTTTGTGAAATGACAAGGCTCTGCAAAAGCCTCTTTTACCTCTCATTTTGACCCTGTCCTATGCTTGGATCTCTCACTTGATAGTACTTCTCAGAGATGTTATTTGTTTAGCATCTTCTGCAAGAGTTTATGGACTGGAAATTGTTGAGGGCAAGAGTTTCTTCTCGTTTGATTATGTTCACAGAAGAATAACATCTTCCAAAAACTGTAAGTGAAAACTGGATCAGATAACTTAAGATTTCAGTTTTAATGAAAAAGTGAATCTTGAATGAAACATCCACACTGGAGTACAGGAACACTATTAAAAGTGCTAAGTCAAATACTCAAAATTTAAGAAAGGCTACTGTTAAAATTTCTTTGCACATGCCCACTCCCTCTAATACAGTTCTTAATTATATTATCCAGTCAGTCCAAGCTTTTCTCATCAGCTGTCTTCTTCCCTAGAGAGCAGATCTTTCCTCTCCAGTCGTCATGAGTTTCTTCCAGTCTAAGCTTTTCCATTCTTCCAGTTGATTCTGTGTTTATTCTCTCTAAATGAATTATGTGGCACTCTCTTCAAAACTTCAGCATGAAGGTCTCCTTGAGTGCAAAGGAGAGATGCTTCCTCTTCTTGTGACCAGGAACTGGAACCATCCTGGTGAGGAGAAATTGCTATAGAGAAAGTCTGGTTTTGCTCATGAAACCTCAGGTTGGAACACAATGATGTGAAGATGTTGCACTGCAGGCAGCTTTAGCAGCTGCGAGGGACTCAGGAATGCTTAGTGAAAATGGATTTGTTAGAGATCCAGCTACTCAAAAAATCAAATACATTCACCATCAAGGTTAGGCAAGCTATATTTTTTGAGGCTTTAACTTGTTCAGATTTGGATAGACTTTTGTGGTTTCTCAAAAGGCACGTTCCTGATACAAGAGCTATCCCCTACTAGGGGAATGCTAGAATCCAGATTGAGGCAAATGTCTGCCTTGTCAATGTTCTTCTTGAACACTTCAAAATTTGACCACCTTGTAGGCAGCTGAAAAACAAGATCTTTTATGTGCCAGATGATGCCTGGTACCAGATCCATGAAGAATAACTGCAGTCAAAATCAAATAATGTAAACCTTGAACAAGCTTATTTGACTGTAATTATGACTCTTTCAAATCAGTAACCTGAGGTAGACTTTCTACATGGAGGAAATTATTATGAACTAAACAAGGTGTGAATTTGAACTTGCTGCTTCTTATTAACTCTCTGGGTGGACATTCTGTACATTTAGAAACTTGCTAGCTTGAAGGCAAGCATGTACTTACTTTCCTGCCTTTTAGCAGTCCTTTCATATAACTGATGGCTTCATAGAAGCCTTCCTGCACTTTGTGGTTAGGGAGGGAAAACAATGAGCTTTATAAACTCCAGACAAGACTTTGACATGAAGTAAGACCAAGCTGAAGTCAAAGCTGGTGCTCGTGGATTAATTTCTGTCAGTGTCATGACTGGGGATGGGGCGAGGAGCCCAAAACAAATAATGCTGTTGTGGGTCATTTAAGGTAACAGTATGATTATTCCAACATATAACAAAATCTGGCTGATCTTTATAACCCACAGCTTTATTTGCAGCTCTAATTATCAAGTGGCTATCCATTTGGATTTCTGAGGATACATCCTTGAGCTTCTCCATTTCTAGCAAGGTATGGGAGGAAGGGCATAAAACAAATGACATTTAAATAATAAAATCTCTGTCAAGGGTTTTCTCTGTGGAGAATGACAACATGTAAATCTGCCATTCTCTTCCAGAAGCTGTAGTCAGAATTACTGAAAGTACAGACATGATGTGATCTTTCTTCTAAGGTCGTCTCTCTCTCAGCCAGCCTGTGGGCATAGTAATTCTGTGATATAGTTTTGGTTTCTTTCATGGAAGCCGAGTTTTTCCTGATAGCACACAGTTCTCTGTCAGCTCTTCTCATTTTTCAGTCTGACTCAAAATGCACTTTGGTTTTGAAGTTACTGTGCACCAGAAAAAAAACCCTTTCACAAAGAATCTTTTTTCATATTAGTTATTTCTATATTAAGGTGGTATTATTAGTTTGGAGGACAAATGTAGGGTAAGAAGATTTTGTCACCCACACCAATTTTATGTAAATGACCTTTGTAAAAGAAATGTAGTTGAAAATAAAGTCCTGTTATCATTATTGTTCAGATGGTCAGTCTGACACATAATTTAACTATTTAAATTATTGTTTCGATCAAAGATCTGAATGACTCAACCCAATCAAAAAAGCGAATAAAATGGCAGACATATCATCATATCTAGTTTTGCATATAAACTCTGAGTCTAAATCTCTGGTAGCAGAAGTGCGGAGTTACACTTGCAGAGGCTTTAGCCTTTTAAGTATAGCAATTACAAAAAGCGACTTTGCTACTTCTGGATGGCAAGAATATAGCACCACCATATGTTGTACTGTTTAAACTCAGGAGACATTCAGGTGGAAGTAACTAGAAAGAAAACTAGGGAACATGAATGGAGTCTATGGGCTTTGTGTATAAGAGTTTATAGACCTTGGTTGAAACAAGACTTCTTGCAGTAAGACTAAAATCAGATGTGAAGATTCCTTTTTCTCAAAGAAATTAGATCCTCTGCTTTCTGGAGAACTGTTCCAATAACTGTGTTAAGGCTTAGAGTCATCAAGAACAATTTACACTGGCAGTATTTCTGAGCTTTCTGCAATCAGGAATTGGCTGTTTCACATAGGTACTTTTTGACATTATATTTTGTAATAAATAAGTAACCTTAGTGTTCCTCGGGAACAAAGACCAGGATGCATTTCCTTCCGTTGGCTRTTCATTAATTGCCAAGAAATTCCCTGTGCTCAGCAAGAGCATGGCTGATTGAGGCAAAAGTCCCCAGCTGCAAACAAACAAGAACTAGTCTGTTCTTCTTTTATTTAGATTGCTAGTTTGCATGTTTGTGAAACTTTATATGAAGCAAGGAGGTTGATTTATTTTTCTATTACTTTTACTAGAGAACAAAACTCTCTGAAAACGTCCATCAACCAGAAACTACAGTAACTGAAATGACTTGGGATTTCCCCTACATAGTGGGATTTTATTATGGCCCAAGCCGATTACAACAAGATTTTTCCTACTGGGAACTCCTGTTTTAAGTTGTAGCTACCTTTCAACAAGTATACAACAAGAGCTCCGTACCGTCGTCTTTGCTGATCGCAGTGGACAAATATGTGAAGGTAAATTGCTAAATCAATGTAGCTCTGCGGATCATGTTATCAAGAGTGCCTGCAAGGTATTTAATGTATAGCATGGTGACTTGATCAGTGGGACATAATTAAATGGACTGATAAATATTTAATACTAAGAATAAGGGAAATGTATGTGCCACAAAATTAATATCAGAATCAGAGTGGCGTAGAGTGATGGAATCTAGCAGATCTGAGGCCCGCTTGACCTAAATGAGACTTTTTTTTTATTTTAACACATTCAAACAAGTTAAAATAATTTGACAACTACAGCCAGTTCAAAATCCAGTTGCTTGCTTACTAAGTAGTGTTTCTCAAAGAAATCACAATGCAGCAGTGTTTCCCTCCCCTCTGTCGTCTTTGGGCTGCTGTATGATTTCCAGAGAAGTTTAGTATGTTGGCTTCACTTATAAGGCCTCAGCTAATTGGAATCCTGAATGCCCTCCCTATGTGTTGATACCACAGTGTCACTTTCCAAAATCCTCAGGAAGAAAGCTCTTCAATGGCTACAATGGGTAAATAGAGGAGGGGGGAGGTATCAAGAAATTCATTCTTAGTGACTAGTTGCTTTCCTTCCTTTAAACCTGAGATTCTTTGTTTTACATTACAGTAAATACCTTCATTTTTCTTTTTTTCTAATGTGTTAAGAGTTCCACCCTTTCCTTGTACTTCCTATAGCATGTATTCCAATGAGCAGTCCCTTTGGTACTACTGAGACTTCTAGTGAATTTTTAGGGTCTGATTTTGTTTCATCTCGGTAAGTAGCAAGACTTAATGATTTCCATTGGCGTATCATGATGCTCTAAATAGCAGCACAGATGGACACCGCAATACAGATTTTAGACACGTTTATTTTAATGTGTGTTCTTTCAGTTCAGTGGTCTCATATGTCTGTTTGACAGTGATTAGAGCTGATGCTTCTTTCAAAGGTCTTCTAGTCAATACAGCTAGATATATATTAGCTCGGCATACAAACACAAGGAACTATACTAAAAGTACAATTTAAGGCTAACATTAGCCACTTTGAAATTAGAAAATGTCACAAGTACTTTTGCTTGGCCATGTGTGTAACAATGCTACTTCTACAGTATTCTATTACTGCTTTCTCCACTAGACTCCCACAGTGTGCAGCACAATGAATGGACAATACTGAAGTAATTTCTTGGGCATGTGTTAAAGAAACTCTTTTCCTCACACCTTAGCTGGTTCTCTGCATTCTTTTGCTTCAGGTGTCAAGTGACACAGAGAATCACTGATTTACAGGACTTTCTCTAATTCCCTCCACTTCAGCTCTCCTCAGCACACACAGATAGTCAACATAGATCAGATACCTGGTGTGAAAATCAGCTAAGCATGAGCCAAGCTAAGCATTTAGATAAAACAGAAAATGGCAAGCAACCTTGTCTTTGAGCATTGCTACCTTTAACACCTAAAACAAAAGGAGATTCAGATGTTAATGTTGGATGCRTGTCATCAAATAAGCATTATAAATAATAACAGCATGCTCCTAAAGACTCTCTCCTTTTTTTCTGTTAGACATTGTTCCCTGATGGAAGAAAATAGAAATGAGGGGCTGGTTTGTTTGTTTCAATTTTTCTGTTTGCTTTTATTATTTTTTCATAATAACATGGAGGATTATTTTCTAGGAAATCCGGGCAACATTTTGAGAATGATAGCGTGGGTTTGTTTTAAAATAGAGGTGCTTCTTCCCGTTCCTGATATGGCTCCTTTTGGAAAGCCCCTTTCATTGTGCTTGAATGAAATCAAAACAAATGACGTCTGAAATTAATGCATTTAGTTAAAGTGCATACAGGTTGGAACATTCTTATTAAACACAACCTCTTCATTGCTGTTGGTTTTACTATAGACTTGTAATAGCATCGTGTGATGTAATAGCTTTTCCGAAAAGCCAGCAGCAACAATGAGTGCTTTCCACTTCCCATCCTTTTATGCTATCTAGTTCAATCAAGAAATGAATTTAAGAACAAGGAGTTCTAAGAGGCATGGCAGCTGGAAAGCCTGGTTTCATTTTGGATATGTGGGATGGATTCTCTCTTGTCTAAGGAACACCAAGCTCCCACTGCAGCCCTTCCCTCAATGAGGGCATTACTAGAATCTTTCCTCTTTATCCTAGTCACCTATTTCCATGAAACTTAATGACTTTGCATTGTCAGCCAAATTTGGTTTAAGTTATCTGATGAGTTAAAAAATTAGAAACGCAAGTCATTAAAAAGGAGCTGATGCATGAATATACAAAAAATGTTCAGTGTGCTCATTTTAGTCTTATTTCTTTTGTAAAACAGGCCAAAAACCCTCTGTGTCATTAGTGCTGGGAAAGTCTTCCCAGCGTGCRTGCGTTTTTATACTCATATTCTTTATTGTTGGGGAATTCTTGTTATCAGATATATTGGCCTCGGTAGTATAACTGACAGAGGTTAAATCAGGCGTGTGACAGAGTCTTTCCAGGCTGTAAGTTATGTTGGTTCCTGTCCTTTTGCCATTGATAGAAGCTGATCAGAAAAAAAAAAAAACAAAACAACAAGCTAAAAGACTTATCTCTGAAGATGAGCCTATGGAGACTTGACTTTTCTGCTGGAAAATGAATTTTCCAGCTGATCAGAAAAAAAAAAAAAAAAAAAAAGACAGAGCTCACCAATTCCTCTGACTTCTGTGCCATTTAAAACAGCACTTCATAAATCAGGAATATTGCCTAATGGCATGTTACAGCACCAGGTTAAGACATTTTTCAGCTGAATTTTTAATTAGATAGGAAAAACAAGAATGTAATATTTAGACACTCAGATGCTTAGCTGTCTCTCTACCTCAAAAGCATATCTACCACAATCAGCTTTTATAACTAAGAGAATTTAGAAGTCAAGAAATAAGCTGACAGAGAGATGGAAGGAGGTTGAATTTAAAAGTATATGTCAAGTACACAGTATGCAAAGTATGCCTTTTTTTATAAGATGGGGTTCTGAAGAAAAAGTAAAGGCAGCGGGTTGAAAAGAAAAGGGTTACAAGTATGAGTTAGAAGATACTGACATCAACCCAGGATCCCTGTGGAACACTGTTCCAGAAAACTCTCATCTTTTGGAACACTGTTGTAGTGTCAGTGAGGTGGCTGTGGGTCTTTAATAAAAGGATGAATTATCCTACTTTCAATCTTTTCTAATTTCTTTTCTTCTTCTTTTTGCTGATAAGGGTGAAAGGAGGGAAAAAAGCATGGGTGTGAGAACACAAATTCTCATTATTTTCCTGAGCACCTCAGAGTGGTTTTCAAGGCAGTCTGTCCTTTTTGAAGTGGCAAACTTTTACTTTTGTCAAAACTTTTAGGGCAGAGAAGAAAGCTGGGTGACACTTTAAAGCAACTGAAATCTTTCCAGGCATCAGAGCTACCAAATGTTATCCAGTGTAAGAAATCAAAGCGAGTGAAACAACGGGTGACAGCCCAAGGGACGATTGTCAGCAACAGGAATTGATTTCAAATGGGGTTGAAAGGAAAAAGAAGGATTCTCAAGAGGATGCTCTGTGCTATATCAGTGTTTAAATGACAACATGTAAAGCCTAAACCTTGGCAGAGTTACCCCATGTGGTTGTGAGATTTCACACACTCATTCAAACAGGAGTAAAATGACTGTATTGAAAAAATGAGTGTGTTTCTTACTGGGAACTCTCTTGAGGCTTGGTTGCAGCTCTCAATGTGGCGAATGGACAGGACAGGGCTTGGAGTCGTGCCTGACCAAGGGAGGTGAAGTGCTTTCTGAGGGCAGCCTATATGACTCAGGGGCCCGTGTTTCTCTATAGCCAGCCGCRTTCTTTGGGTGACAACCTCGACACATGCAGCCAACTTGCAGAAACCCGCCAGCTCCGGGACTAGTGATTGACGTGGTTTTGTTTTGTTTTGTTTTTCTTTTTTGGGCAGCCCCCCCCCCCCTTCCTTCCAAATTGTTTCCTCAGCTTGATTGAGTCTCAAAGCCTGCCGCCCCCGCCTCTTGAACGGCTGGAGCAGCTCTGGGCTGAGCGAGCAGAGCCCCGCGACACCGAGTGAGGCTGGGCCAGACCCCGGGCGTGCCGTCCAGGTCCCGTCCAAGAGGAGCAGCCCGACTCCCTGACCTGCAATGCTGGGAGCTGGCGAGAGTTAATGCCGCCGTCGCAGATGGCTGCCCGCAGCCTGGCACCGGGGCTGTGGCTCCTGCTGCTTCTTCAGGACATCCAGGCAGCCCCGCAGGTAAGGCAGGGCAGCTCCGGGAGCCAGCAGCCCCGCAGCATGCCTCTGTAGCCCGGGGCCGGGGGGGGCCGGGGCGGTCTGGGGGCACCCTGGGCTGCCGGGTGATTCCGCCCACCAGCTGGGTGCGCGGGGAAGTGGGCGTCTGCAGGAGCTCCATGCAGACAGGTTCAGTGCAGCGCAGTGCGATAAAGGTGTAAAGGAGAGCGCTCTCCGCACAGAGCGGCCGGCACCGTTTGTCCTTGCTGGGACCTCCGCAGGCAGGAGCCGGGGGTAGGAGCCACCGGCCGCACCTTTTCGTTGGTGTTGATGGTGTTACTGCACCTCCGTGCACATCACAGCTAGGGAATGAGAGATTTGTTGGAGGGGGAGGGAGAGAGATATTGTTCTCATTTGTTCTGGGTGAGTGGCTTTTATTTTTGCCTGGAGGGCCAGGTGCTGTCTGACAGGCATGTTCCTTGCAGAGCTTGGCTCAGAGGGCTTCCGCTCTCTCTGCTGGTGTGAGTCTGGTTTGGCAAAGTGAAAGGTGTAAAGGCGAACAAAACAGTAAAATACCTTCCTCTTTACAACTGCCCACCCTTTTGACGCTGACTTTCTCATGAATGGGCCAGGATTTCTGCATCAAATTTACTTAAAATAGACATAGCCCCCTACTCAGCTGGTGCTGTAGATGCAAGCTAACTCCCTGCTCAGATCATATCAGTTCTTGCGGGCTTGTTTGCCCTCTCCCTATGGATCACGCGGCAGCGAGCCCTCAGTGCCTGGCATAAATCCAGATAATTCCTCTGGCTGATTTATGCACACTTGTAGAAAAAAAAAAAAATCAAAGTCACAGAAGCTCTTTGCGTAGGTAAAGTTGAGTAGGTATCCAATTGCACACCCGATTGGTTCCTGAATTGGCCATTTTTCCTGGCAGTGGAAAAACATGTGCCAACTTGAGATACCTGTCTGTACATTGTAAATGAATGATATTGCATGTCACTTGGGCTGCGAGGTGAATTTTACTGAGAGACTGACGCTAATTCGATTAGATCTTTGAAAATAAGCATGTCCTGCATTATCTTCACAGACATTTGAAAAAGATCCTCCTGGCTTTTTGGTAAGAGTAGGAGTTTTCCCTGGTGTCTTTAACTGTAAATTCCCCTCCCACATTGCAAGTTTGCTCTACTTTGCCCTCATTATCTGCCCTGCCACCGTCTCCTTCCTGGAGTACAGTGATTCCTCTATTCTGTAGGACTGGAGTCTACAGTCCTTACTCACTTGAGGAATATTTAGGGGGTCACTCAGATAAGCGTGTCTGGTCTACTGTATGCAAGCTGCTTTGAGAGAAAGGCATTAGATAAAAGATGGTATTTTTGCTATTTGTCATTGCTTTGGTGTTCACAAAATGAAAGGAACAGAGAGAAATTTGGTGTTCTAATCCTTGTCAACATTCAAACTCACTGCAAAATCATCAGTTACCTAGAATACATACTTAGGTCTTGCTGGAATAAGCAATTGGCTTTTTGCTGTGTTTCTGTATTGTGTCTGTCACAGCAGTCTTTGCTTTTGCTGCTACTGGAAAACAAGTAATACGGTTTAGTGTGAACAAATAACAGCCTATTGGTTATATTTTAAACTATATTCCTCCTCACTTCAGTCTGCAGTTTGAAGTTTGTTTTAATATTCAGTTAACTCTCAGGTATTAATAATGTCTCTACTATCAAGCAGATGAAACTGAACTACTTAAGGTCTTAGATTATCAGCCTCTGTCTTTAATAGTGTCAGAATTTTGATAGGAGCTTGAAAGGGAGTCAACTGTTCTGCTACAGCATTAGTCAGTTCTAGAACAGCCAATGCTGGTAGAAGATTTTTTTTTTACCGTAATATGCTTTCTTCCTGACTTACAGCTCATTTGTAGCAAGCTAGTTTCTTACTCTGCCTCACCATCACTTTTTCTCTATGAGATCAGAAGCCCATAAATGAATGAGTCAAGCCTTGTCCTGACTGAACTGCAGAGTAGCTCACTGAATTCAGCACCATCTTTGCAATGGCCATTATTTAAATTGGGATAGCAAATGTATTTGTAGATAAAAGGATAGTGAGAAGAGCTACAAAGAGCCTGTTTTCTAAAAACAAATTCTCAAAAACAAACACTGAAAAGTCCAAATGCCCTGCATCAAATATGTGTTTGCCTTATTTAATTGGGTCTTGGTCTGCAATGCTTAAAGAAAAAAAAAAAAAGCTGGTCTGTCAGGTCATTGAAAGTGCTAGCCCAAGGGATCCCTGGCCATCCTGTCACAGAGCAGTCCCAACATGACACGAATTGTGATCTTTTCTCTCTGAGCATGTAATCCAGCTCCTGCTGAATCAAAAACCTTTCATTGACTACATGGAGAAAAAGATTAGTGAAATTCAGTCTCAGTCTCCAGTTTAACAGTATACTAAATCCAGTTTAAGAAGTCCTTGTAGTAGATCAAAAACCGAAGAAAAGTACTGACCTGATATAAACTGATGTCTTGTTTAAATTTGTTTCAAGAATGTGGACAGCTTAACTTTGTAGTGGCAGGCTTTCAGCTGCACCAGGGATTGTTTACTACACCAGCCTAGCTTCTTGCTAGTTTAAATACTTATCTGTTCTCCCACAGCTGGCATAAAGCAGCATCAACTCTACATTGTGTCAAGTCCAATCAAGATCAAATCAATTCTGATATAGTATATAGGTCCAGAAATGATGCCTGCAAGGTTTCACATTACAGCTGGACCAGTCAACAGAGAACTGTCACACCAAGGGGAGGCCCTGTTCATGGCTACAGAGACACCAGCTCTCTTACACTGAATTAAGTGATTGTGCAGCCACAGGATGAGTTGTTTCAGCACAATAACTCACTGAAAATGCAACTTCACAAATTCAGAAAGCAGAAGTTTTGGTCGGATCAGCTCCTAGAACTGATTCATCCTCTAGACACACGGTTGCTCTATCCTAATCAAAGAGGTAGAGGGGAAAGAACATGTGGGTACAAGTTGGAGAGGGGGAGTAAGATTGCACTCTGTGAAGGCAACAAGTCACTGGATTAGCACAGCTGTAATAGACCCATATTTCCACATTGTTAGTTCACCCTTAGTAAAGACCCATCCATTCAGAGCTTCCTCCGATTCAGAGTGAAGGACAAAGACCTATTCTCCACCATAACTGGATTCCTCACCCCCACTCCCTGATACTGCTGTGATCTTCCTTCAGTGTTAAAGTCCTGTTACAATATATATTAATTAACAGAGCTGTCAGTGTTTGTGGAGGTAGAGTCTGCTTTTTGTTCCTGGTTGTGTTTACTGCTAGGCCACAGGTATAGGCTGTATAGGGGATAAGGATTTGAAAGGTTGAAGCTGCATAGTTAAATATTTTTCTTTTGAGAATCAGTCAATATTATATGTCATTGAGATGAAGTTGGGGGTTTCTTCATTGAGATTGGATGGTCTTTTGGGGAGAGGACAGGGAAATGTACAATATACTGCTTCTGCCTCCTTCAGGGAACACCAGCAGATGGTACAGAAACTGCCTTAAAAAGTGAAATTGTGTTAGGCTTTTGCATTTTCCTGACCAAAGATGGTGAGTTCTGTTTCTGTTTTGAGGTTCAGATTAGAGAGTAGGTAAGGAAGAAAGGACAGTCAAGAGATGAAAGGAGAAGAATACTTTGAATATTAATTAAAACAAGATTTTGAGTTTACTGCATTTCATTCTGTTCCTTGTAGAGATGAGGAGAGTAACTTGAGTTTGTTTTGTAAAGCTTATTGGAGATTTCCTCAATGAAGCAAAGCCAGATGCTAGTTACTCATGAGTATGAATTATACCACACTCCTCAGTGTTTCTAAACATTCAAGGAAGAAGAGGGCGGCATTGGGCAGAAGTGAAAGTTCTCGCAGACAAATCCTTCCCTACAAATTAAGCAGTAAGGGGCAAAAATGAAGTGAATCTTCTCTCACTGGCTAACTGGCAATTTCTATAAGTTTATTGGAGACAGGAAAAATGACCAACACTATAAGTAGACAATTTCTTACCACTTTCTTATCTGTGGGTCTCTACACACAGACTATACACCATGGAATCAAGAAGGTAAAACCCTCCAACACTCACAGCTGATGCTTCTTTTCAAGAAGGTGGTAGCATTGAGGTTTTGCAATGATCAGCTGATTTTTTTTCTGTCTTCTTTGATTTTTCCCTTCCTTTCATTTCAAGAGTTATTTATGAGCAATTGGGACCAGCTAAGTCACCTTAACCTTCAGCTTCTGCCTAACAAAGAGTCTTAATTTAAATTAATTGGTTTTGTTCTGGAAAAATTAGTTATATTAATGATAGTCATACAATCCTGAGTCATTGTAATTATTTTTTTTTTCCTGAGTCAGGTTTAAATTTCTACTGTCATCCTAGAACATTAAAAAAAAAAAAAAATCCTTTTGACTTAAGCTCATACTAACAGATGAGGTAATGGTTCAATGCAGAAGACTTTCACTGTTTTCTAGTTTAACCTTATGCATCTTATTCACTGTTTTATAGGAAGCATGCTTGCTTTGATCTGAGTACTCACAACCAGAAATATATTAGAAATGCCTTAATGCTGAGATTTTGTTAGCAATGAGTGCAATAGGAACACAAGTGCACAGGGCTTGTTTTTTTTAATGCCAGTAGCTTTCCCTTCTTATTGTTGTCTTCTTGATCCCTCATATGATAAAGCACCACTTTCTGCATGAATTTTTCCTTTTTCTCCTCATTGCCCTCATGACTTCCTCCCCTCATTTGGGTGATCTGTATTCTGATTAAGGTTTTGCTGATGAGAGGGACATTTTCTTTAAAAACTTCCCCTGTTGGCTACCACCAGTTCAGTCACAAGACTGGAAACCCAGTACATACCAGGCGCCCACCATTGCAGCCGTTGGTAACACAGCTCAAAACTGGTCTAACCATAATATATATCTGTGCTGGGGAGATCAATACTGCTACTGTTGGTCAGAATTTTTCTCAAAATTTCCCTCATCTAAACAGGATCAATCTGTGCTGTCACCAGAATCCTGTACAGCCACAGTGTGACAAGACAACTGGTTCTTCCCCTGCCTGTTTTGATTACAAACAGCATGTGATGCCCCCCAGCAAACTGCTTATCCGGTTTTGGAATGGAAAGACACTTTTAAGTTCCACTGGAAGAGCTCTAGAGAACATAAGCTGTAAGTTCTGCTGTAGCAGACTGACCTACGCTAATAGCAGTTGTCCCCCCTCAGCAATTGAGCTGCAAGTGTTGGCAGGATAGAAAGTGTTTTCAACATTATTGATGAAGGTTTGGGCAAGATTTGGTAAAAGCAAGCAAATCTAAAGTTGAGGAGCCTGTGGGACTGGAGACAGACTATGTCCTTTATGCCATGATGGAACCTGTCTGGGCTTCCCTGGTGCTACCACCACAAAAACATCCACAGTCATAGGTAGACCTTGGATCCAGTATAACAAGGACTTTAACACATCTAAGGCTGAGCAATGATAGAGCCCAAAATGGAACTGCTGATCTTGAATGTTAGAGCTGCAGGGCCTTTTCCTGCCCTCAGCCTTGTGACTGTCATGTCGCTGTGGGTACATACAGGGGTGAGCCAGGAGATCCAAGCTCAGTGCTGGACTAGTCAGACAGTAGGAGCTCACCCAAGTCATTTTGATATTTACCGGTTGAGGATTAGAGATCCTCTTTGTGTTCCAGGCTCAGTCCGTAGTAGGCTACCACTACATGAAAATAGCAAGTTGCCATTGAAAGTGGACGTGTCCTTTCAGCAACCTTAATTTCTAAGAAGTTATTCAAATACATTGCTCCCATAATTCTGGAGAAATCTGATGCTTTTTTTGGCCAAGATACTGAAGTATTTTTGGCTTTTTAACAATCTTGGTTAATCTGCCTTAGAGATATTTCATAACTCAGCATTCGGTCTGCATTCTCTCCAGGAAGACCGAGACAAATATGTATTAAGTATTTTGCAGTTCCTCCAAATTTGGATGGATTTGATGGCTGATGTCTATATTTCTGCAATTAAAAAGGAGAAGCCAATAGCTGAGGAACAAAAAATGAAAAATCACATCAATCGTATCACTTGGAATCTTCTTATATATAGTAATCTAAGATCATGGTCAAATCAAGAAAATGCATAAGATATCTTTCCAATATCTTGGCACAAAGCACTGAGTCAGGAAGGGAGAGGGATTGGTAAACCTGAAATCTGTACCCTCAGTGCTTCTTGGTGAGGTATTTTCTCACAGGCAGTTTAGTCTCTCTCTGTTCCTRACTTTGTCATTGACCTGTCATTTCCTTGTGCTTTTGTTTCCTTCTTTGTACAGTCAGGATAATGGTAAAGAAAGATAACTTCAGAGCATGTATTGAGTAGTAACAAGATGATGAGTTTAGCTGCCTGTATGATGTTGGCTCCTGCTGCTTTCCAAGCATGAAAATTTCTCATGAGAAAATAGCTGTAAATTTTCACTATCATGGAAATCTTGCAGTCATTTATGAGACAGAGAATTCTAGGGTCAAGAACTTTTCCTGAAAAAAGTTTTGGTTTCAGCTTTGACAAAACAAAAATTAGTGCTATTTGCTGAAAGCACTTCCTTTCTGTAAAAATTGTATTAATGTTGAAAACACAAGATTTTTCTGGAAAAAACATATTCCAAGTAAAAAAAAAAAATTACCAATGCCGGTAAAAAGATTACCTAGGAACTGCACTTCTATGGTTCAGTGTAAGTTTTATGGACAGTAGCTTGAGAGGGATTGCTAAGAAATGAACTCTGCCCTGTGATAAGCCATTGTAAATCCAACTGATAATGGTAGATGTCTATTCTTCCTTCAAAGTAGAAGTTAAGTACACTTTCATTAACTCACCTGTGTGTGAAAGGCAACATGCCCAGGTTTTAACAGTTACAAATGGACATCAAGAAAGGTTTGCTCTTTCTTTCCAGTACATGTAGAGATACTTCAAGTTTCTCTGCCTTGTTGCGAGATACACGAAATGCAGGGCATTGAATGTTAGATTTAACTGAGAGTTTGAATACATAGGGACACTGTTTCCAGAGGAATATATTGGCTGGATTTTTAAGAGTCTTAGTCATCATTTCAAACTGGCTGAGTGGTATAGCTCAGCTGCTTTACCCATTTTCTGTTTCCATCTCCATACCACACTTTTAAGGTGGAAAGGAATTGTTTTCAGCAATCTCTTCCTAATTGGAAATACTAAGCTCATTTAAAAAAAAAAAAAAAAAGACAAGCCAATGTTTTACTGCAAACTTGCACCCTTGTTGGAGATGAGGTGTAGGAGGTAGTATTTTACATGTGAGTAGAGTAGTTGCAGGTGGTGAAGCTGATGTAATTCGCACCTTCAGCTGTTGAGTGTGTAAATTACCTCAGTTCAGGCCTACTGCTACCCACTAACAATGCATATGTTTGTTCCTCTTTACCTCATGGCTTTGTCTGGTTATCATTTGTTTTAGTTCATTTATTACCCTGATATTCATTACACATAGACAGAAAAAAGGAAACAGTTAGATGATCCTCGTATGCTTGTCACCCCTTCACCCTCTCCCCAAAAGTAGCCTGATCAGACTTCTGCAGAAAATTTGTTAGCACCATCATTTTTTGAAAGACTTGCAATCCTTTGAGACCTTGGCCCTTCACCTTTGTCCTTTTTGCAAGATACATTCTTTGCCTTTCGGCACCTATTTGCTTCAGCACCACACAAAATTGAGGGAGGTTTGGGGGTTCTTACTACAAGCCTTTTTTTTTAATTAGCTTGAATGCATGAAATCTTCAAACTGAGCTCATGAAAAGCCTAGTATATATTAGAGAAGCAGAGCCCATATAATTTTTAGTGACACTTGCTTTCCCCCAGTGACAATTGCTTATATAATTTATTTTGAGCTTTGAAGGCTGAAGCACTAGAGGTATGGGACTTTGTTTATACTAAAGTCCTTAACAAAGTATGCTATCTACAAAGGGCCAACCTTTCTGCTTAGTTTAAGAGCAGAGCTTTGCATCATTGCACAGCCCATACAGGTCACAGTAGGAACCAAATAGCTTTAGGGTTTGGGGGGGAGAAAAAAAAAAACAAGAATGGGGAGCCGATGGCTGATGTGTGAAATGTACGTTGTTTATCACTGAAAGGAACCACAGTAGGTTTTGTGCTCATGAAACACGCCAACTGAACAGATGACAAACTCTTGAAGATATTTTGTGGGTAGCTATGAATTAGAAGTAGTGGGGTCTTCAGAAGGCTGTTTCTCAGCCATAGAAACTGTGTCAATGATTTGTTAAAATGACTTTTTCTTTTTCCAGCAGAGCATCTTGGACTTGGCTCAGTGAACAGTAAAGGGTGCTGCAGTGCTGTGCTCTTAACTGGGTTCTTGGAAGCTGCGTTTATTGTGAGGCTGCAGATTTCATGTAGTGTATAGATGGCCGTAGTATCTAGCTGCCCTCTTGTGGAAAGAAAAAAAAATATGTTGAGTACTCTTTCACATGTGAATTTCATAGTTTATGCAGTATTTATGCATAACTCTTGCAGTAATTTATCACACCACTAGCATCAAGGCAAATTCATAATCAGGATTTGCATCATTGAAACTAGGGGCAGAATCTGGTACTAAACTGATTTTCATATTTTAAACAAAATCAGTTTTTAAAAAGCAGCCCCTTCCTTGCACTTGTAGACAGGCACTATTCCTTTATTTAAACCTGAGAAGAGGCAATTAAATAAGATGTAAGCTTATATTTTTCATAAATTATTCAAGAATTTTGTTCCTATCCTGATTTAAAATTCAGCATCATTTGCAGCCAGAGTTGGTTGCACAGGAGAACTAGGAAGAAAGGATCAGATTTTTGTGGCAACTTCCCAGAGATCTTACAGAGAAACTAATCCAGGATGACTTAGGCATAGCCAGGCTGCTGTCATTTCTTAAATTTTCTTTATAAAACTCAGCAATCCACTCCATATCACTGAAGTGACTCCTGAATGACCCTTTGTCTAAGCATGACTGATCTCATTGTGTCATTTCCTGTTATTTAATTTAGCCTTAAAGTGACTGGCTAACCAGGGTGCTCCTCCACACAGATACAAGGAGATTCCACTTCCTTTTCCTACAGTCTAAGGCTGTCTCTTCAGAAAAGAAAAATACAGGGTACACATTTGTAAACTTGATYTGAGTCAGGTTGAGGGAGACATCTGCTATTTCCTCTATACAGTAAGCTAGAAAAAATGCTTTGCAGAGAGGCTATGTGGCCTAGTGGTTAGTGCAGAAATGTGTCAGGCAGGATTTCTTACTTCTATTACTGGAGCTGGATGAATTTTAATGGTTTCAGTATGTTTCTATTTCTAGTCCTTCTGTTAATTTCTGCACTGACCGAAAGCTCCTGTTTTCTGATGTAACCTCAGACAAGTTATTTAACTTCTGGTTTTTGTGCTCCCACCGTGAAAAGAACAGTATATTAAATAGCAGAATATGGTTGTGAGATTAACTGGCTATTAAGTTTCTGCACTGCATACAAAGGCAGTAGGAAATCATAGGTTTTATTTCTAACAGCAATGGGAAATTCACCTGCAGAAACCAGGATGTAGGTTTGCTGAAATCTTTATTAACTGTTCTAGCATTATCATGCGGGAAAATCTCTGGGTAATCTGCTGGTTCAGTCTCTCTACAAAAAGTTGCCGGTTGTACCTTCTAGCAAATACTGAAAATGAAATTCAGATAACAATGTTTTTAGGTGGTTATTAGGGGAGATGCCAAATTCAAAAATCTGATTTCTTCATCAGAAAACCTGTAGCACTGTAATTTCCCAGAGTATGTAGTGGCCTCTGCCATACAGAAGTGCAGTCTGATTATCTGCTTCTTGATACAATTCATAGCTGAGTCTTTTTCCTAAGCTAACATTAGAACCATTTTGTGGGGTTTTTTTTGTCTAAACAAGTATCAGTGATGTTGTCAAATCAAAGGTTGTTCCTGAAAGCCTTTACTCACAAAATAAATGGGTTTAGTTATTTGTATAAGGACTTCACTGAGTGAATAAGAATTTGTGTCATTCCTTTCAAGGCAAAAACTACTTGTAGGATTTGTCCCCAAATTATAAGTAAAACATTTATTGTTTTACAGTAAACACACGTTTAGGTTGTTAAATTCAAGAATTATGATCACGTAAATAACTGAACAAAAAGACTTGTGTGCTACATTGATAAATGGTGTACAGGCAGCTAGACACAGTAATGTGAACAAATGGAGAACCGCAAAAAAATAGATTTCACAGGATGGATGTGTAGAACTAATATAGAACTAGCTATTAGTTTAAATGATTATTTTTATGGATTATAATCTGGCTAAATTTAGACAGTGTTTACTATGACACCACCTCTTATTCCAGTGCACAAACAGCTTGAAATCTATAGATGTTTAGGGATTCTCTATTTTATTTTCTACAAAATCCCTATCTCTAATTAGGATGCAATGATTTTAGGACTGAGATTTTTAGCCTTTTTTGATTTTCTAACTGCTACAAGATTTCTAGTGAAGGTGCAAACTAATCTAACAAATAGGCAAGCATTTCTTGGTGACCTTGCTTGGCCCTGCAACTAGGTTCTGAAGGGTGTGTGGAGCTTTGGCTTGAAAAACATTTTTTGTAGGGCAATGCTACTTCCCTTTTATTGTATGAAACAAGGATTTGGCTTCTGACTGCTGAAATGCTTGATGCACAGGTTGGACTACAGTATTCTGATCCTATGTTTAAATCACATTCAGAGAAAAGAGCCTCCTGAGTGAAGATACATACTGAATCATTGCTAAATATATTGAATATTGCAGTCTTTGCTTAAGTTTATGTACAGCAATAATCCAGTTGCTTTTGGGATATGTGGACTTTCAAAAAGCTGCAGACTTTCCCTTACCATTTGCAACCATTATCACTAACGACAGGATACTGGGATCTGCCCTCATACAGCAGTGAATGTTTTCTAATTGTGTCTTTGTTCTGTTTAAATTTCTAGACATCATTAACTCCATCTCGTTCCTGTGACACACTTGAGAACTGGTTCTATGATGAAACTTCACGAAGCTGCTGTTACCAGTGTCCCCCAGGTCAGTATGTTTATAATGCAGTCAAATTAACATGGGGCTTTCTGGTAGAGATACTAGGAGCCATATACATCTACAGATTTGCATTTTGGCCCTGAAGAAAAGTGCAATTTCATGAATGACTCTCTGGTATGGATCCAGATATGAATTTTATTTTCCAGTGCCCTGTTCCTTGTTCAGTCTGTATGCAGAGAAGCTATAAAATGCAAACAAGATAACTTGCTACAAATACCAGTTGTATTTATACCAATTTTTTATTGGTAGACTTGACATTTAGAAGTAGACAGGTCTAAGGATTAATTTCAACTTGTCTTGGAGCATGAAATAGATCAATGAAATTATGAGGCTAAATTTCTTCTGATCAGACACACAAAAAGTATAGAAAGATGGTGTGGAAAATCTGCCATTATCTTCATAGTCAGAACAGTTCAGAAAGCGTCTCGCATGAGAAAGGGAACAACCCCTTTTCAGGGGGCAGAATAAACTTCGTTGGAAGCTAGCCATGACTCAAAGGCACATGAGGTCAGAAGCAGGAAATACCTTGGTGAGACAAGAGTCCTGGAAATGTCTGAAACTCCCCCTATTGGCCAAAAAGCCCCTCAGTGGGTGGGGCATTTTATGGTACTTCACCGTCACCCATTTCTTGTTCTAGAAATGTTTCCTTTTCTTTTTCTTTTTGAAAGGAAAATTTTGACATTTATTTATGCTCTAATAATAAAGAAAAGTTTAGTGCTTGGTTTGCTAGCATTTCTATGAAGTTATGTCAGGGTCCCCATTGGGACATCCTGCACTATTCCTGAGCACACCACTAGAATCATTCAAAAGATGTATGAGTAAACAAGACCAAGGGACAGAGAAGCTGGTCCCATAAAAGAAAAAAAGATGTGGGAGGTGCTGATTTTGAACTGATCCAAAGAAAAGAGCCTCTGTTCTCCTTCAAAGCCATACTTTGCAAAAATTCCCACAGTGAAAAATGTCATAGCAGGGTCTCTAGCAGACATCTGATCCCCATCTAGTTGTAATGAGCTGCATCTCTTGAACATTTCACCTCTGCATGTTCCTGAAACTTATTTTGTTGCCATGTCCTCATGTGTCAGTCTTGGACATCACTTCACATCCTCCAGGGTTTCCTTCACAACAGGAGCTCATTCATAAGAATTTTTTTTCTTTCTCACCTTCCACTACTCCTTCAATCAGTAACCTGTTCATATCTGCTACTAACTCAACTGCTCACTACAGAGAAAAAGAAGTTCTTCTAAAGTGCCCCTTAATCAGAGTGGAGCATCTCAAACTCTTGATGCAGCCTGGCTTTACTCTCCTTGGTGTTCGAGCCCACATGTGTACAGCTTTCACTCTGAGCATACTGACCCACGTGCAAGCCACATCCTCTGTTTCAAAGCTAATTTCAAGCTCAATTTCAAGAYAAGCTTCAAAGCAAACCTCAAAAGATTGTTCTAATCAATTGATACAGTTGCCACTTCTCTTTTCAAGTACTTATTCATCTCCAGGTAAAAGGAGACTTCATACAAGGGACACTGGGAGAGCATTATTTTATTGTCATCACAGAACACAGCATTTCCCTCCTCTAGAGGGGAGGAACAGAGATTTTCATGGAGAATAATGGCATATGTGGTAGAACAGCTCATGTTATGCAGAAGCTGACTATTCCACTTTGCTTCTGTTTATGGTTTGTTTTTTCTTTTTACTTTGTTTTAGTCTCTAAATCAGATATGCAGCTCCACAGGACAGTGCTGCTATCARTACTCAAATAATTTCCCACCCACAGTTAACAGCAATTCCACAAGAGTGAATGAATGCACATACTCAAAAAAGAAAAACACTTACATCATCTACTTACTTTCGGTACCTTTTTTCTGTACGGGTTATTGCAGCTGGTATTCTTACAGCTCAGGCTTTTATCTGTATGCTGACCTATCAATGCACTGAGTGGAGGACAGCTCCAAAAGACACTGTTAGATAAGCTTCAAAGCTAATGCACCTGGAACACACATCCCTCAAGAGAGGGACCCATATGTGCAGGAAATCTTGAAGAACAGAAGTTATAGCTTCTGGGAGATTGGGAGGAGGGAAATGACGCACATACAGGTACACATGTGCAGTTCAAGTGCTGAGATTCAGACCATTCCAGCAGTCAGCCCTCACCTTGAAAAGAATAATTTCAGACAAGTAGTTTTGAGGAGGTGGAAATGACATGTTTCAGRCTTGTCTGGTGGTATTTAGTGGGCTAAATATAGCATAGCTGTTTTTACCTGCACTCCCACATCATGTTTGCCAAAATGCTTAGTAGGCGGGTTGTTATTCTGCCAGGTTTCCCCTTCCTGTTGTTAACCCTTTCTGACTGGGTGATGCAGGCTGTATGCTGAAACTTGGCTTTACTTCTCTCCTGTTTGCCATCTGTGACACATTCAACTCTTTGCCTGTCTTTGTTGCTGCTTTAGCTTTTCATTTTGCCTCTGCAACTGCCACTGTTCCTTACCCTCTAATAGTTATTGCCACCTCCCACCAAGGTCACAAGGTCACAGCTGACTGCTGCGCCTTCTAATTTCCTTGGCATTATGGCCMGTGGTAGAATACCTAATCTGTTGCTTCAGGAGCTGAAATGTTAGGGATGCTTCTGTTCTAGCCTTCCCCATACTCCCAGCAGGTTATTGTACCCGGCTTGCCAGCTGGACACTTCTGAAAGCTTGTCACTGGAGAATGATTACTGGACATAAACATAGAGTCATAGAATAAGTTAGGTTGGAAAGGAGCTGTAAAGATCAGTCCAGCCTACTGCTCAACCTCATATGTGCTACATATACGCTGAAGATCTGAGAGATTCAGGGCAGTGTGTGTTCAAACTGTGAGCAATGAGTCCAGTGAATTGGAGGTGTCCACAGAGAAACTGTATAGCATATACACTCAACATCAGAAAGACATGCACACGTAGTATGATTTGTACATGGACAATGAGTGCTTTCCTCAGATGTTCAAAGGAAAACAACTGTAAAGTTCAACCATCTCACTCATGACTGTCAAGGCAACTGTAAAATTATTTGAACTGCTTGGAAACCAACCTACCACAAACTTGCTAGGGGGATATATGGTACACTGTAAGAATTACAGTTTTTTCACCTTCCATTCTATAACACAAGGGTGGGAGTTGGAGATTGTCCCTGTATGAGTCCATGTGCACCAAGGAGATTCTGGAAGCTTTTGAAAGAAAAAGTAATGCCTTAGGTAACAAAATATCAGGGCACAGTTGCTATAGACAATAAAAAATTTAAAAAAGCAATTGCCTGATGACTTTATAATGGCAAGACAATATTGCCCTCTCTGCAGATTTGTCAGTTTTTTCCAACTCTCAGCAAATGACTTCTCATGTGCCTATTCTGCAGCAATCCATAGTAATGACTGTGATGTTACCAGGCGTAGTGTTACTGTAACAGGACAACTATGATCCCTTGAATGGGAAAGGCAAGAATGTGTTAGAGAAACCAAGTGACAGGTGCCAAGAGAAGACTGTGGTAGCAGTAGCATGTGAAACAGGTAAATGAGTATGCATTACGCCTTAGGATGGTTGTCTCCTGTACTTCAGAATGGGTATCCTCCATATTTTGGTTTTCTTCCTCCAGGCTATGTTAAAAAGAAAGCGTGTCCCACAGACCCACATCATTGCATGAGATGTGGACCTGAACAATATCTAAATGAGGCATCCCAGAAGCCACGATGTGATGCTTGCGTATCATGCACAAAAGGTAGTTGCTTTGCTTTCCCTCACGCATACCTCACATAGTGATATACTCTCTATATATTTTATTCACGCTTTACTTGTATTTTATTTATGTAGAATTGTTAGCAGAGGAGTTATCCRTCCTTGGCTTCTGTTTTAGAGAGCAGAATGCTACCTTGCACATAATCAGTGTCACTTCCTGTGACTGCCTGAAAATTCTCTCATCCAAATGCCATCCAAGTTTAATTTCTGCTTTCTGTCTTACATTAAAGACATTTGTCTGCAGGCTTTGTCTGCAGGCTTCACCAATTATTCGTGACTTAAGTTGCCATGGCAAAGAGTGTCAACAGTCCATTCTGTTTCCCAAGTCTTTGAAGTGATGTTCCTCAGCTTTGGTCCCCTCTTTGCCTCTCCCTTGCAGGGTGGTCCCTTCTTACTCCCACAGTTTCTTCCCTACAGAATCTGACCTTGTGGAAAAAGCCCCCTGCTCCTTCAATTCTAGCCGTGTGTGTGAGTGCCGACCAGGCCTGTTCTGTCAGACCCCTGTTCTGAACACCTGCATACGATGCCAGCAGCACACTGTTTGCGAGCCTGGTTTTGGAGTCAAAGTCAAAGGTAGAAATTCTTCCATGTTTTGATCTTGGCCATAGGCCTGGACCTGGTGCATTTTGATGGGTCCTCACTCACTTATTTTTCTTCAGGCACCTCAACAACTGATGTTTCTTGCGAAAAGTGCCCTCCTGGGACCTTCTCCGATCAGAAGTCCAGCACCGACATCTGCAAGCCCCACACTGAGTAAGGCCATGGGTTTTTAAAGTGACTAACTAATTGCATAAAGGACCTGAAAGGAAATGTAAAGCTAATAAAGCTGAAGGGAGATCTGTCAGCTCTTTTGGTGCAAAGTATACAGATTTATCTGAGTGCCAGTAGTATAGCTTTGTGCCCACGTGCAGAGTTTAGAAGGCCTGTCTTTATACCTGTTGCACAGCTTTGTGTTGGAGGGAAATAAGAATCACTTTTGCCTTATTTTTAGTTTACCGAGTACAGTGGGATTATACATGCATTTGAGTATTGGGTTTGCATCCAGCTCAAGGAACAGTGCCAGAGGGGTGAGAAGAGGGTTCATGACCTTGTCACTAAAAGCAAATAAATCCACTTGGCACAAAAATGACCGAAGGGATGTTTGTCACATAGGAAATCTCCTTCTTATCTTCTACCATGCAGTTGCCTCTAGCAGTGATACACTGTTCTCTTTCATTCCCTAGCTGTGCCAAATTAAACAAAGTAGCACTAAGCAAAGGAAATGCCACACACGATCAAGTTTGCATGGACCAAGCTCCCACTTACCTCACCTCAGGCATCTTGTCTGTGAGATTAAGCAATGAAACAAATAACTCTGATGTGACGAGGCTTGAGGAGAAGCTGGTGACCGTTGCTAGTATCCTTCTAAGTGACACAACAACTGAAAACCCCAGTTCAACTGCTGAGGAGAAAGCTCTGGCTGGCACTTTTCCTACCTCAGATGTAGCCAAGGGGAAGACAACAAGGGGAGGTAACAAAGATAAAGCATTTGCTCTGTCTAGCAGGTTTTATTTGGATATATTTTTGGGAAAAGCTATTTTCATGTGGGAGCTTCCCACAAATCCCCACAGCTTGTGAAATGGTGTCCCGCAAACACGCGGACATACTAATAGTCCCCCCTCTGCCTTTTCTTGGCCTCTCCTGTCCACCCTTTCCCTTTCTGTGCTATAGGTCTTGTTCTTTGGGGAGTGGTTCTCTCTGTGATAGTGCTACTTGTGGGCATGCTGTTATTTTGGAAATGGAAGGTTTGCAAGAGACGGATCCTCATCCTCAAAGGAAAGCGTGAGTTTTTAAAGCCATAACCYATAGCATGCTGTCTAATCTCTAAGTATGTGCCATATGGGAACTATAATATCTCCTAAAATTTTAGGAGATCACTGGGGAAGAGAATATTTACTAGCGCCYGGTGAAAGCAGGCCAGATAAGGGTTCTAGGCAAACTGTTTGTTCAGCATCTTGGAGAACATTAGGGAAAGATTGAAGCAGCTGTGAAGTTATGGAGGAAGATGCTACAAGCTGGGTGGGGAAATGGTAACCAGTGATTTCTTCTTTCAGCACCAACACTAAATTAAATGATACCTGTGTTTTCTGAAGTCCTTTGTGAGTATTTGTTGGTTCCTGGGATCAGGTTTGATGGCATTGAGCTGGAAAGCAAGAGAGATTTTTGCTGGTAGAGGCGCTCTGTAGCTTTGCCTAAGTTACCTGTTGGGTGTACCTGCACTTCCACATTCCTTCTTTTATGGAAAGCAGGATGTGCACGTGGTAGGTTGTTTGCATGTGTGCAGGGTGGCTGGCTGGTCTCACGGCTAGACCTGTGGGTGTGGTAATGCTGTTATAGTCTGTATGCCCCATGATGAGTTTTGCTAAATGAATGGTCTCTTTTATCAGCACATCTGTATTCAGTCTCCAGACACAAATCCAGGCCCAGGTCTCAAGGTGAGTGACTGACTGACAGGAATTGTAATCCATTTGCCTAATGAATAAATGGCTAGTTTTAATTTGGAACTTTAATTTATGGAACTTTAAAACATGGAACATTTTCATGTCAAATGGATGGATCTGACCTGCAAACGGTCCTGTTGTCTGTCATGTGCAGCCAAGAAATGCTGTGGATATGACAGTCCACTAGATGGCACTTTTTTCCCATTGCACCTGAATGGTTGGGTGATGCAGCAGTGCTGGGAGGCCCTATCGGAAAAATGCCCAGGTCCCTTGTTCATTTCTGAGCATTAAAATCTGGGTGGCGTGTTAGCCACAGCAACCTGTACAAATCCCCTGGAGTAAATTCATTTTGCCCTCTTAACTAATCCCCCCTCAGCATTTCCATTTCCATTGACTGCCCTGTTCTCTTGTGTTAGATTCTTCTAATCACTGTATATCAGAGCATCTTCCACTCACTCATTTGGGAATGGGATTTAACACCTCTCATGTGCAGCTCAATTTTCTCAAAGTGGAATTTTGCTCTCTCACTTGCCTTATACAATAGATCCTGTTGCTGTGCAGCACTAAAAGGCTGACATGTTGAAAATACAGGTGGCAGCACCTCAGAGTGAAGTTAGATAATAAACCTGAGCCTGCCTAGCTTCATGGTACTGCCGAAGGGTGCTGTATGCTCCATTCTCCCACTTTCCTTCTTCTTTCCCCACTGTTCCCTCCCTCCATCCTTGCATAAAATCCAGTCCCCTCTGCACCACCTTTTAATATTAATCTGACCACACTATGAACCGATTCATTTTGTTAATCCAGTCAAAAGCTATTCACTTTTCTTTTTTTAATAAGTTGTTCAGCTTAACTAGCAAGTGTTATCAGTTCATCATGTGGTTAGATGAGCACCAGTTGTGGTGTGAGGGAAGTGACGGGGTGGCCACAAAGGGTTTTGGGGAAAGCAGGACCTCACACTCTTGGCAGCAACATGTCACTGGTTTATCTCAGCCATATCATGTAAGTGTGCCCTCAGTGGTAAAGAAAGGATAAGACAGGTGGGTTAAGCTGTAGAGTAGGTTTAGGATATGGCCAGGTGATAGAGCAAATATTAATTTTTTTTTGGTTGCTGTGAATTTTCTTCTGATATTGTTTCCTCTTTCCATTACAGGTTCTGATCTAGTGAACAAAAGTGCAGTAAGTGTGAATGATATTCCAAAATAGACCACTTTCCCTTCCATTGCAAAAAATGAATGATGTTTTCAAATGTCCTGTTAAATAGTGCCAGCCTTTTTATTTGGACTTTTCACTGTAACCTGTGATCCCCTAGGCAAAGGAATGAGATGTATTAGGACTGGCTACTTTTACGTCTTGGGCCCCATTCTGCAGTGTTTAATGTGGTGTTAAATAATGTGATGCTGCCAATCTTGCTTATGAAGGGAGTATTTGGCTTGGCCCTATGCCATTCATGTGTCATTCCATGGGACAGAAACCAAAATCACAGGAAGAACATGCCTTTTCTGCCTTCTGGGAGAGCTTCATGCATCACCCCCGTCTTCTCTTGCTGCTCCAGTCACACAAGTGGGATTCAAACTCTTCTTCTGTCTCCCTCCATGTCATCTTCCTCCTTTGTAGGGCTGGACATGGCCATAATATGGGCACAAGGAGGGTGTTGTTTGTCTGGCAGAGTTTCCATCAGGACCAGCTTCTGGTTTAACAGTATAGGTTGCAGGTTATTAGCCCACATGGTTTTTTTTGAAATTATTATACATTTCCATCCAGGCTGGGAGTGTGTTGCTAAGTAACAACAACAACAACAACAAGGCAAAGCTAGTATCCCAATGTGCAAATGAACAAGACAAATTTTAGTCATCATGGTAACAACAGAAAGGAGGTTCTCAGCTGCTGAAATCATCACAATTCCATTTGGTCCTCCAGTTTTAGTGAAATTATGGCAACTTTCATCCTCTGAGTCTTCTAGTTTTGAGTTTATTAAGCTTGTTGTCTTTAAATCTACATGGTTGCTAATGAAAATGCTCTTTAGACTAAGTTACATGTTTTCAAAAAAATTCACTTTACTCTTTAGATGTTGTACATACACACACAGAGACACAAGACATTTCTCATTCTAACAAATCTGGTTGCAAATAGCTATGGTAATTTCAACATATCATTGCTAATTCCTAAGTTGTGGGGAGCTTCCACTCTTGCTTTCATAGCAAGTCAGACACATGAAAGAGTTTAAATTCCACATTTCAAAATCTTACTTTGTTTTTTTCCTTTCAAACCTTCTGGAAACAGAAACAGAGCTAGCAACCATCAGAGGTTTGTGATGTGGGACATTTAGCTTTTCTCAGATTCTAGCTCCTCTTTTAAAGGACTGTTTCTAATTAATTCTGGAACAGATTTCTTCAAATAATACTTAGTCTGAGGTTATTTCTCCTATCCRAGATTCTGCTGCGGCACTTGCATTTTGAAGTTCAACCAGTTCAGCCTCTGGCTTGTTTTTATTTTTTATATTTTTAGTTTATATTTTTAGTTTTGATTGTTTGTCTCTCTCACCGTATGACTACACATCTGTACAGGTTTGTCCTCTGATATTTAATTATCTCACTACTAAATATGGAGAATATCTTGTTAAAGTTCTTTCTGAACAAATCCCTTAAAAATTCTTACCTCTAGCATCTTTCTTTATTACTTGTGTTATACTCTGCTGAAATGTGCCACTAAGCTGCAGCCTCCAGAATACAGCTACTATTACATGACAAGATAGCAGACTCTGCAACAGAGCATACAGTGTAAAACTTGCAAGGGAGGTAAATTTTGTCCAAGAATGCAACACTTCATACAGGGAAGGCAGGGTCTCAGATTATTTTATGTTCTCATCCTACACACAATAAAAGACCTTGTGCCCAGTGAATGTAGGACTGATGGCTTACTTTTAAAGCACAGGGATGTGACCTCTGGAAATTCATTTGACTTCCCAGTGCCTCAATTTACTTGCCAAATGGAAAGATGATATTTAATGAATGTGTGTAAAGAGCTGAGTCAGATTTGCAAAGTGGCAAATAGATGGAATTACAAAGGTACATAGGCATCTGAGCTGCAGACAAGGCAGTGGAATTTACCAAAGCATCCAGGCAGGTTCAGGAAACTGGATTTCAGTGGAAGTGAGGGATAGAACCTGCTTAGTCATTCTTGCAAATCTCACTGAAAACCTATCTGTGACTTTAGGCATATAAATGCTGTTTTAAAATATGATCTTAAGTAACACAGGAATCTAGTTGAAAGAAACTTATATTCCTATATCAATTAGGCACTTTGGAAAATTTTTCTCCCTATGACAGTGGTCCTGTGAGGCACATTATATTATTCTGACTGCCTCAGAAGGATTCTGTAGATTATTGCAGTTCTCACAGGTGTTATTTTTAGGTTGATCCCAATTCTACTCTCTTCTTTATATTGGCAGATCTTGCTGACTCCTGACAAAGTGCCAGAAGAGAAGGAGTTAATTGACAGAACCCTCCCTTTGGAAACCAACAACAACTTGGTCTCCAGCACAGAAAAAGCAGGTAGTCCTGATGTGAGTCTGACTGATGTGACGCAGAGCAATGGAAATGCCCCAGATTGCCCTGCTGATTCTCGAGTGAGAGACCACACAAATAACCGAATTGGTGAGTCTTGCATTTTTTTAACTTCATCTTTTCAATTTTTTAATCATGGGCACATCATGTCCTTCTGAAATTATTATTAAACTGCAAAGTATCCAAAGCCTTTGCAACATAAATTTTGGCATGTTTATTCATTTGAATATAATGCTTTCTTATTTTCACATTGACTTAGTCTCTTATGAACCTGACAGAAGTGTGCTTTGTTCTTCCTCCTCTTTTTCATTCCAAAAAGTATTAGTTTGCAGAAGAAATTTGAAAACTGAAATATTTCATCTTGAAAATGTTCCTGTAATATTTAATGAGCGTTGTACTTCACATGCCTAAAGCTATCATTTTCTTCTATTGGTTTCACAGTAGCAGCTTCAAATATATCTCCCCTTAGTATCCTGGGAGAAGAATGCCCCATGAAAGTCTTTGACCATGGCACAGGGTAGGCGATAAAGTCTGGCAAGGAAGCTTACTCACAGCAGGAGAATTGTTACTTGAGACACAGTCTGCATGAGACATCCTGGCAACATCTCTAAACCCAATTTTAAGGGCATTTGAAGGTTTTTTGAAGGAAAAAAAGATTTCTAATACAAAATTTGACAGTTTTTCTTACAAAATGTCACTCAGTTAAAATCCATTTTCTATCCAAAGAATTCTTGGTAGATAATAAGAAGTGAAAGAAAACTGGAACGTTTTTTCCAGACCTGGTCACTTGACTTTCAGTTTACCATGTGCAGTATTTTTGGTGTGAGTCAAATCCAAAGAGTTAAAAAATAGCTGTTTTTTTGGGATTTCTGGAATCCAGTTCCGCTTCTTTTGGGGCAAAAGCACAGAAAGAATATGGAAAAGCAAAAGCAGAAAATGCAGCTTCTGTTTTCCATGCCACAGACCATGCCACAGACCAAGAGATTCTTTTGTTACTCTAAGCAGTTCAAAGAACAGGCTTTGGCAGAACGATTACTCCCTGTTTGGGGGGAGAGAGTGCTATCTGAGGAGGCAGAATGGTCAAAGGAAATGAACAACATAATTCCCTGCCATTCCCTACTCCTCCTGTTTCCCTCCTCTGTACGTGTTGCTTACAGAGAAGATGAAATATCATTTCCTTTCCTTCTGTCAGACCCTGGGCTGAATTCATAAAGGAAGGTGGGCACACAAGGCAAGAGCTTGTCTGCCAGCCTGTGAAATACTGCAGCTTAGCCCAGTTGTATGGTTAAGTYGCTATTTCTTATGTCTCCATTTGGTACAAGCTGTATAACTTTGAAATAAACATTTTCTCTGGCAATCAGACAAGTAGCAGAGACAGACCCAAGCCAAAGAATAACACTTAAAGGAAATTCAGGCTTAAGAACAATGTGGAGGATATAAGTTGGCTCTGTTTTGCATGGGGCATTGGACCAGATGACCTCCAGAGGTTTCTTCCAACCTAAATCACTCTAGGATTCTGTGAAGAACAACCAATTATTCCTATGGCTGGGGGTGCCTGTGCATGGAAGTAAGAGCTCTCATTTCCCTCAGAGTGAATTTATTTAATCACTAAAATGTATTAAAAAAAAAAAAAAGTGCACCTTTTCTCTCTTCAGCCCATTAGTTTATTTTTAAGCTATTGTATTCATTTTCTGAGTTAGGTACCTCAGTACAGTGTGGAGTGAGGGAGAAGGGAGGCTTCTCTCTTGCAGGAAAGGTTAACTAACAGGCCAGGATCCTAGAAGGTATAAACTGGGCCTGTGAAAGGTACTTAAGACTTAGATAAATTTGTACTGGGCTTTGGCTCTGCTTGGCAATAAGAAGGAAGGTAGAATTTCTAGGTAGCTGTCATTCTAAGCTGCCAGAAGAGCAAGATCTTTAGATTAGATTTAAAGTCTGATATTGTGAAATAGCTTTTCAACTTTAAAAAATAATTTCCTCTTTTTTTTTTTTTTTTTGAAGCATGTACGTAATGTGGAAGGATCCTTGTGATTGACTGGTACCCTTTCAACAGCTGGTCATCAAACAGTCTGAAAAATGTGTCACCTGTTGGAGACCACAGATTTTGTGTTGCACTATATTCACACTCTTATCATGGCCCAACAGATGCTAATGAACAAGAGTGGTTGTTACACTTAGCTCATAGAACAAGGTTCCTAGAGATACTTTAAAGTGAAGCAGAAGTTTAGACTTTTTTTCTTCCAGTCTGTTTCAGAGTCTGCTGGAGCCTTCTGGCATCCGGTGTGAACTTTGCAGTAGCTCTGAATCATCCCTCTCAAGTCACATGGCCTTTACTTCTGTTTCTATGTCTTCATCTTTTAATACATGTTTCACCAGCTCCAGCATTGCCAACATGTCAGAGTACAAAATCTGCATAATATTCAGTTCCCAAACCAGGTTATTTTGGTCTTACTGGAGCTGACCTTTCCTTACTGAATACTCTTTATTTTTTTCTGTGAGTGATGGACTTAGGATGAATGTGATGATTTGACTTACCATCCTCAAATATCTCCAAGCAATTGTGAACAATACCTGCAGTGTCTGATCTACAGCATCCTTTTGAATACAATGTAAGCTTCAAGCCACAGCAAAGGCCTTCTACTCCTTTGGTAAAGGAGTAGGTTCAACATGTTGAACACTAGTTGAAGTGTATCCTGGAAAAATTTGTAGCTGATTCTCCATTGGAAAGAAACAGATTTCTCTGCTGGTCCTAAGACCCCAGGTCAATTACCTGGAGTTTCTGTACAGTGCTGATCTTTGCCCAAAGGCTGCTTTTAATGCAGATATTGTTGCTCCTAAAACCAGCAGGAGCATAAACTTTGGGTCCTCCACAGCTATCCTCTTCAGATACCAATTAATCATTTCTTCTAATGGACCCTTGCAAATATTTCACTGCCTTTTCTAATTCTGCTTTCTCCTGTAGTCCCAGAGCATCTGCTTCATCACCAGCGAGTTAGATCTACTTGATCTAAAATGCCCAGATTCCGCTTGACAGTGCTCCAAAACCAGACAGTGTAGTATAGGATGTCTAAGCCATTTTTATCACTTAGTGTGTTCAGTGCTTGCTTTGATTCCAAAATGAAAAGCACCTTATAAATAACCAGTGAAATAGACAACTCATAATATGTGAATTCCAAAAGCTTTAGTGGCTTAGCAAATTCTGTGTTTTCACAGTGATAGGCTTGATCTGAATACCTCTGATTAAAAAAAGAAGAAAATAAAAGAAAAATTAAGTACCACATCAAAATTTTGCAGGAAAAGGAACCATCTCTAGAGACAGCAGTGATTGCTAACTATGCTCAGCACTATTTTTTTCCTTCCTCAGAAAAGATATACATCATGAAAGCCGACACTGTCATTGTGGGGTCCATTTCAGAAGTGTCTAGTGGCAAGAACTGTGCTGTCAGAGGATGTGAAAGCGATGTTGATGTCCAGGAAAACACGGAGGAAGAGGAGCTGGCAATGCACTATCCAGAGCAGGAGACAGAATCTTTTCCCGGGAATGATGTCATGGTTCCCGTGGAAGAGGAGGGAAAGGAATTTCATCACCCCACCACTGCCACTGAAAAGTGATATCCCATTGAGAAGAACCTGATGTGTGAAACTACAGAAACACCCAGTGTGGCAATGATCCTGAATCTACTACCAGGGAGGTGAATGCATATTGCTTTAGGTAATCTGAAAAGCGGTATATAACACAGAAACACATTCAAAGAAAGAGCGCTAGAACCTATTTCATCTAACAGATGAGAGGATCGTCCAAAGCAGTGAGAAGCATTGGCCTTCATAGCTCATCATCAAATATTTCTCTCTTCCTCTGTCTCCCCCAGTATCATGCTGGAAATTAGTTTGAATCAAAGCTACAAAATTCAAAGGACTTCTGGATACATACTCAGGTTTCATGGCTTGCTTCCTCTGCATGAAGAAATGGATTAAAACCTACATCTGATTATTTGCGCTAGCTGTGAAAATTCTGGCCAGAATCTGGAGTTAAGCTTGAGACCCAGCCCTGTTTTTTCTATTCCAGTATTACCAACACTTTTTTTTGTCATACATTTTGCAACATCTGCTATTTTTCTTAAGGCCTCTACTCTTGAATGAAAATGATAATTTCTGTTTTCACTAACACAAACAGAACTCTTAAGTTTATGGACTTCATGTTTCTTGAGGAAGCATGACCAAAAGGTGCCTCACAGGCTCAGAAGACAGAAGGCAAATAAAACTAATTGCAGTCTGTCATAGTTTAGGCCAATATCTGTATTTTTTGAGGTCTGATTTATGGTTTTTGATTACTTCAAGTCATCAGTAAGGCTAAAAACGGCCTCTTGTGATGAAAGCCAAACTATTCTCAACATTTAGATGTTGAACAAACTATGGACTTAGCCGAGCGTGGAGTTTGTAAAAAGAGAGAAGAAGGAAATAAACTGATTTTCTACAAAAAGCAAGGAACTGAAAAATAGCCACAGTAGTTATTTCCTATAACGTTGTTAATTTCTGCTTGTTTTAGAAGAATTGCTTATAATCATCTGGGTGATGCTGATTTGCATGTCTTTGTTCTTAAAAAATTTCTGTTTTGTTTCGTAGTCAACTGGCTTGTCTTACGCAAATTCTTTATCTTTTATGCTGCTTTTTTGATAACTGTAAATGTAATAGCGCTGACTATGTTTTCACACAGGACAATGGAAAATGAGCAAGATGACAAAGTGTGCCTTAATAGTCAAAAAAAGGAACCACAAAAACAATTACTTGCTTTGTAGTTGTACCCTGGGCAGAGTACCGTAGTAACAGCTGTGCAACTTCAGTGTCTTTTGTCTGACGCACTTAGCTTAAAACACACAGAAGGAACATAAGAACATAAAAAAACACCCTCCTGGGCCAGACTAGTGCTCCAGGTAGCCCAATATTTTGTCTCTGACAGTGACAGCAGAGCACGTAAGCCTGGTTAATATCTGCTGTTTGTATTCTTCATACTTCTGCAGCATCAGCTGTAATTGGATTAAGTATGTTAGAGAGTTTGTCCCAGCCTTTAATATTCATTTATGAACCTCTTGCATTAATTTTCCTAATCTCTTGAATCTTCTGATACAACCTGCCTCCACAATCTCCTGTGACAACACATTACAGAAATTTACAATTCACTGTGTAAAGATGTACTTTTACCTGTTTTATACTGACCTCCTACTTGTTTCAGTGAGTGCCACTAGTTCTTGTATTACAGAATGTAATGCAATATGGATTTGCAATAATGTTTTGCATTCACTTTATCCACTGCCTTTATGATTCTTGGTCATATTCCCCTCAGCCTCCAAACCGAGTTCCCACCTTTTTATAATCTTGTACGTTAGTTGCTCCATTGCCTTGGTCATTTTAGTTGATCTCTTTTGTTGTTGTATCTTTTTTAATTTCACTATGTTCTTTCGGAGATCTGGAGGCCAGAACTATGTACTGTATTCGAGAAGAGGGTTGGCCAAGGTTTTAAATAGTGGCAAAAGGATAATTTCTGTTTTGTTCTCAATGCCTTTCTTGATGATGCCCTCCAATTTGTTGGCTTTTTTGGCTGCACCTGCACACTAAGCAGATGATTTCAGAGACTTATCAAGAATGACTCCAGGATCACTTTTCTGAATGATAACTGCCAGCTGCAAGTTCAGTACCAGGTAGGCCTGGTTTAGGTTATTTTCCCCTAAATGAATTACCTTGCATTTCTCTACATAGAAGCCCGTTTGCCACCTTTTAATCTGCCTGCTCAGTTTTGTGAGCACCTTCTGGATTTCCTCGCCTTTTCCATGTCATGTAACTACCTGAAGGAGTTTAGTACTGCCTGCAAACCTGGAGATTTCACTGTGCACACTTTTCTCCATATCATTGATGGAGATTTTGAATAAAACTGGTCCCAGCATTAATTCCTGGGGAACCCCACTGCTAACTCTTCTCTATCCTGAAAAATGACCATTGTGACAAGCTCTTTCCTTCCTGTCTTTTAAACCTGCCATAACTTTCCTATCCTCTAAGCTTTAAGCAAATCCATAAAATAGCCTTTCCTCCAAGCCTATGGCGATATAGTTTTTTTGATGGCCTTAGGTGTGGAACCTTGTCAAAGGCTTTTTGAAAATCTTAATGTAGTGTGTCCACTGGATTTCCTTTATCCATTAAGCCTCTCAATACAGGGGAACATATATTATCAAGGTTTTTCAATTGAAGAAACAAACCCAGAGGGGTTTTCACTTTCCTGGAACCACAGCCCCAAAGATGAAGTATGAGAACCTCAGCATTATGGGATCCAGCCACTGACTTTTCATCAGTGGATAATCTACCTGTAGTACACTTACTTGACAACTGGTTCTAGTTTTAAGTGATACTAGTTCCAGTATTTACATCTTGAATTCCATTCTTCTCTGCAAGTCTAGAACATAAAATATTTTCTAAAAATAACTGTTGCCACTACAGGTGTATTTAGTTCACCTACTAAGCCTTGCAAGAGAGGTAATTAGTGAATCCTTTCTGTCTGCTTCTGTGTTTGTAGTTGTTCTGTTTCATTCAGAGGATAAGCTGCTCCTAATGCTCAGATGGACATCTGAGACTCCATTTCTTTCAGCTGTCAGTGTTGCCCTGTCAGTGGCAGTTACATGAGGTGAAAAAGGAGGCAAAAGAGAATTAATATTTTTTGGTTTAAGTGCTTGTTGTGCAGCAGAAGGTCAAGTCACCCAGTACTGACATAAAACAGCAATGCGAGGAGGAAGCAAAACTGAGTAGGACAAACACTGGCCACCATTTCCTCCCTTCCAGGCAGGGCAGTTCGCTGTTTTCCAGCGCATGCAATTCATTCTAGAGAAACACAGGAATCTCCGTTTAATTTTAGAGAACACCAATTTGTGTATCCACTAGCTGTGAATAGCCACGTGCACATGGCCGTGGTGGTTCAAGGATGTTCTGTAATGACAGAGGTCATTGTATAGTTCACTTCTAAGTACAAATTAATCTTGACAGCTTTCTAGATGAATCACAGGCGCTGTAACCTGTAAAACAGATTGCAATCGGTTACTTCAATGACACTGGCAACCTTTGAATTAAAAAATTAAATGGATTTTAACGCATAGCCACCCTTTTCCTGTCTGATAACGTAAATGTTTCACGGCTGATACTTTCAGTACGTAGTTGCGGGGGAAATATTTTTCGGGAGGGCAGTTTAAACCTCAGTAAAGGAGAGTTTCTCTCAAGAGCAGCGCGCACCGCAGCGCGGGGACCGCCCGCTCCGCTCCGCTCCGCCCCGCCGGGGCCGGGCCCGGGACTGGGACTGGGACTGGGACTGGGACGGGGCCCGCCGCGCTCCGCCCCGCTGCGCCCCGCCGGGCCCGGGAGCGGCTCAGTCGGCGGCGGGATGGGGCCGCGCTGGGCGCTCCTCGCCGCGCTCCTCCAGGCCGGCGGCGCCGCGGGCGGCGGGGTGAGTGCGCTGCCGGGGCTCGCCTCCCCCCCCCCCCTTAGCTCCCTTTAACGCCTTCCCTCGCCCCGCTCCCTTTTGCTACGTTTTCCTGGCTTCCCGGAGCAATGACTAACCATCTTTCCGGGATTTTCATYAGAAGCGGGGTTGACTTTTCAGGCTGGTTTGCAATGTTTGTAAAGGCTACGAGTGTGCTGGCAAGTGCAGAGCGCAAGATCTGTATGTGTTTTACACCGTTGTTTAAACAGGAAGAGCTCGTTGTGCTTTATCGGATCGTTTCAAGCCATTCCCTATTTACATAGAAAAGCCCTTTAATTTACATCTAAGACCTGATGTGATCCAGCTGTGTCTGTTCTGTTTTATAGCCAGCTAGATTTCTGTTTGGCGGTGAATGTTTTTAACTGTTTAAACCAAAGAGCTTGATGAGATCTCTTTCACTTTGAGTTTATGCTGTGGGGGTATATTGACAGCATTTTTTCATCTTTTTTAAAGTGTACTGGGTTATGAAGATAAATGTGGAAACGATTCTGAGATGTCTAGATCATTGCTTTGTTATGGGATGTGCATGTTATTTGCGTATTTACTTAATTATTTTCATTTAGCCTTGATAAGACTAAATGGAAGAAGATGAGCAGGGTGTCAGAATGTGTACTGAACCTGGAATTCAGTGGTCTTTTAAGGTGGAATGGGTGCTATAATGGGTTGATAATAGATTAGATTAATATTTTCAGCTGTATCTCAACCATTTTGAATTCAGCCCTGGCTTGTTAAGGTGACAGTATTTTGGACCTGATTCCCTGAATACTTTGGACTGGACAGGATGGTGAAGGTAAGGAAGGGAGAGTCTCAGAACTGTAGCAGACCCTATCACCAAAATGTAACGGTAAAGTTGCCTCATGCTCCTTGCTGTCACCCTCAATAAAGGGCTGAGTGATTCAAAACGAATTAAGTCTTCTCTCAGCCAAACCATGATTCTGTAATGGTGGAAAGCATGGAGGAATTTTCAGCATCACTTTTCTCATTGTCCTCAGGGTTTTGCCAAACCAAAGAAAAGTCCATATATAACTTAAAAAAAAGCTTCAGAAACACTGTATCTGCCACAGAGCTGGAAAAAATCTGCCTGTTCTACCAATTTTTAAAAGTGACCAGTTAAAGTAAACTTAGTTTGGCTTTGCTGAGGGAGAGAATCCAGTAAAGCAATAGTTCTTGAGTGACACACTTTTTCTAGTTTTTCTCATTCAGCCTGAATTATCTGAAGCAGTCTAGCCTGGGTGTTACTCACAGGAACTGAACATAATTTTTGCCACTTTGAACAATTCAGTCACCAGATGCTTTTAATAGAAACTTTCTTGGTAGCCTGAAACCTAAATATCTGTCCTTTGCAAAGCTGTGCAATGTGCTGTGCAGTATAGTTGCTGATCTGTGCAGAAATCTGTTTCAAAATAATACCAAAATGCCATTTCCAGCATTTGGCCTAAAAGACACTTATCCCTTCTGGCAGTGTTTTTTGGCTGGTACCTTGGGCATCTTAAGAGGGTGACTAGGCAGGTCGCAACCTCTTGACACCTAGAAATAGGCTTATGCTGCTGAGTTTGATTTGTCCCTAGGGTGTGAGCTCTTCTGTGCCAGCTTTTGGCCTGGTCTCGTTAAGACACAGCTGCAGATAATCTGTCCAGTCCAGGTCCCAGTGTCCCCAAAGAAGACAAGTGTCTTGGTTTGGGTTTTGGCTCAGGTTTTCTAGTATTATTCCCTGTCTCCCTTATTGATTTCATGTGTGCGTGTAATGCAGAAGAACTCTAGCATTACAGGATATAAAAGAGGAATGAGGCCAGAAGTGGCAGGGTTTATACACTGAAGCCCTTGACAGGATTGCCAGATATAAACTCTGCTGAGCTTCAGTTAAGTATAAATGTACACACAATAGAAGGCAAAGGACACGTAATTTAAAATGTATACCCACTCAACAACACAGAAATAATCATTTTAAATTTTCCCAAGATATCATATTATAAGAAGTCTTTGTGGATGTGTTCCCTGCATTTTATAAAACAAAACTATGTCTTCTCTTTTACACCCTGAGGCTGTCTGTCTTCCTCACACAGTTTCATCTGTCATCTTTACACTTAGGGCTTACATATTTTCTCCGTTCCTACTCTGCTTTCAATATTAGGTATCAACCTGTCTCCATTAGGTGTGTCTTCCAGGATGTCTCTGTTTGAGCTCAGACTTAATGTGGCCAATCCTGACTTGCTGATCCTTCCTTGGGAACTTGCTCACCAGTTGCCCTTCCCTGACAGGTGATGAGGATGCGACCTGTCTTTCTGCCTTTCAGGCCTGCAATCTGTTGTTCCTCTTGCTTCCCCCCCTTGTTCATGTGAGTACCTTCGCTTTCTGCAGGGAAACTGTCGATTTTCAGGCACATCAGCTTTGACAGTCCCTGTTACTCTTAAGTATCAAATCTTGATTTAGTAGATAATTTCTTTTATTAAAGCAACATTTGGGAAAACAGACCAGCTTTTGGATACACAAGCCTGAAGTTTTGAAACAGAAGAGCTGATATCCTTGAAAATGTGTATGTTTTTCCAAACGTATACGTTTATGTAATAAAAGATATTATCTCTCCCTACAAACTTTGCCTTGCTTCTATTATTTTTGCATATTGTGAATAGGTTCCATATTCTATGCAGACTAATGTCATCCCTTTCAGGGAARATGAACATACTCATATTATGATGGTGAGTGCCAATGTGAGTACCTCTAACAGTAAGGAAAAAGATACTGTTTTCTTCAGGGGAGGGGGAAGGTGGAATTGTAAATCTGTTTATCTGTGGCTATGCAGGACTCTTGCTTATACAACAACATTTACTTCTGCAAAATGCCTTAAACAGTTCATAGGTATTTTGTCTTTACAGACATAAATTAGAATATAGGATGTGAGAACAATTAACGTAAGAGAAACATAATCTTAGAGCAGTATTTGCAGGAAAGCAACTTTAAATGAAGCCTTATGCTTTGAGTATAGCTGGTACAGCCTGACACCCTGATATAACTTCCACTGATTTCAGTGAGACTTGCTATTATCTATGACAAATTTAATCCTAAACAGAATTCATTCTCTACAGGACCMGTTTTAGATATTTGAAATATAATTCTGTGTTTTCCTGTCTTAGACTTATGCTCAGCAAACAGCATCTCTCTACCACAGGTCCTTTCCATAGAAACAGATTCATATGTCAGAGTCTTTGGTGACTTCATTGTGGTTTCATATGCGTAGAGAACGTTATATGCCAGATGTAGTTCCTGTTCAGATTCCTTTGTTTGACAGCTTGAATGTGAAGAAATCAACTGTAAGAAAAGGAAACCAATAAATATGTAGAAATTTGAGTTAGGATTGAAATGTGTGTTTACATCTTTGTTTTAAATGACGTCCTTAAGTAAAACTGAATGTTATGTAAATGGATGAGCACATATATAGCATTAGATGTCTTATTTCTCCTATTGAAGATGCTTAAATTTAATTAAACATAAAGTCCAAGAACATAGGGACAAACTGTAAGGCAGGAATTGAAGGAAATTTTCTTTATTCTAACTAGTACTCAGCACACAGGGAATGCCTTACATTATCACAGTGCAGTGAAAGCTAAGGCCTGGCCTGACCTTGGCCTTCCTCCCCAGTAGATAGAGTCAGGCTGGTGCGTTGGATCAGGTCTTTCTGATTTTGAAGAAGTGTGAATCCAAATCTGGATTTGAACTTTGTAACACAGGCTCAGCTCTGGTACAGACATTAGGGTCTCAGTTGTGGTTGACCTCTGCGTGACTGCGTGGGAGGGGACAGTCCATAAGCCCTTTCCCTCCGCTAGTGTTCCCTCCACTAGCACAGGTACAGCTGCAGCCTGAAAATCATGGGATACTGGCATGTACTCTGCTAGTTTTCTCTCCCAGGGGAGATAGGATATGGGGAATCTTGGAAACAATTGTACTTGAACACACATATTTGGAAGAGTCTGTACTAACCTTACAGCTGGATGGAGGCTGCTGCTGGCCTACTCCTCTCCAAATAGGATCGCCTATCTACTGGATGTCTGTAAGGCAGATAGGAAAATGATGCAAACAATGCAGGGACTCTGGGGAGAGAATCTTGAGTCACTGACGACTTGTACATAACTTCTCCATTATTGCGCAACGCACGGACATTGCAAAAGTATTTACTAGTGAGTTGCGTAGTCAAGGACAATCACAGTTTACTCAGTTCTGATTTGAGCAAATAGAGGCTACTCACCTTTCTTGTGCTGATATCCCAGCACAAGAACCAAGAGCTAAAAAAAGTTGCCTAATTTGATCAGTATGCATAGAGGTAGACCAAATTTGTTGTTTAATAATGTTCACGCCTCTGTCGCTAGATAGAGGAGACATTTTGCCTCTACTGGCATCCATCAGATTAAATGAAATCTTCCAAATTCATTTTGTCTGTACAAATGTCTTTAAAAGTCTGCTGTCATTAGACACTGCTACCTAATCTGAGAAATTTTAAGGCTAGCCCAAAAGATGCAATATAAGCTTTTCAGCATTTTCTTCCTCAAAAATGTTTCTCTGGGCTATTGTTACCTCGTTCATAACTGAGAACTTAACCTGAGAACAGGTTTTATTTTTGATTGTTTTCAGATGAGTCATATCAGACCATGAAAGGGTTTCATATTTACATAATTTTTAAATTCAGTGGGTTTTCCTTCTTATTTTCCATAATTAGGGAGCCCTTTAAATAAAAGGTTATTTTTCTTATCATAATCTACTTGCAGAACAGAGTCGCAGTAAAAGCAGAAGACAAAATAAGGACATACGGGACGTGCAAACAGCAATAAAATGTAAAGATTACGTGATAGATTCTGGTCCCCTGCTCTTTGTCAGTCTTTCAGCCCAAAGTAGCCAATAGACCTGAATGCCAGAGACTTCTGGTTTGGGGAGCAAATACTGCACCGTCCAACCCAGACCCTAAAATTGCTGAGATGGCTAGAAAAAGTGGAGTCTTCTTGTAGCCAAGGAAGCCAGGAGAGTTTTACACCAACTAAGAGGCCTACATTTGCTCCAGTAGAGTAGGAGATCTGGCCGTTGACCTTGACAGTAGTCTGATTAAACGAACTTACTTTGAAAATAACTACTGAAATTAATGGCATCCCCCCAGTGGGAGCAAAGCTGAGCTCATGTGCGTGTGTAAATTGTGTCTAAGTGAGTTACAAGTCATTTTTACTTTCCCATAATGTTCTTTAAGGATAGTTGGCAAGAAATTGTCAATTGTATGTCATCAAGAGCCACAGCTCATCAGATAAACTCTCAGGAAGATTGTATCAGTCAGTAGAGATATCCTTTCAAGCACGACTTGAGAGAAACAGATGTGAACCCATAGACCTAAGGTTTTCCTGTGACTTTAACTCTCAGGACAGTATTTACAGCAGATAACGCAGAGGATGAGGTAAGAACATTTCTTGCCGGGAAGCCTCACCAGCAGGATAATTTGTGATGTGGTTTGTTGTATTTCTCTCTTTTTCTGTGTGTGTGCTTGCAGTGAAGTTTTCAGATTAAAAATATGCTCAGTGTTTGTTTTAATGAAGTTTATTGTTGTGACTGCAAAAATGCAGCTACAGCACTTGATTTTTCTTCCCTTAATAAACAAGAAAAGAACTTAAACTAAAAGTACTTATGATGAGAGCAGAGCCCTTCTCCCCTTCTTCATCAGATTATAGTGTCAGCTCACATTTGCAAATGGTGTGGTTTCTCTATGACTTACTGCCCTTCCTGTGAGGGTACAGTACCAAGTCCAGCATTAGCAGTTGTCACTGAACCTAGAAGGTTTTGGAAAGTCTTATTTTTCTTTTTGAATTATTATGATTATTATTCTCATTGATAATGATGAAACTAATAATGTTGAAGCCAACCTCCTGGTTCTGCTTCAAAGTCTTCAATCCTCGAGCAAGCCACCTTTAAGTAAGCCCTCTTACTGCAAAGCAAAAGTGGAGGCCAGAGGAGTTTTTGGAGGCATTTGCGACTGCAGTATAGCTCCTGTAAAACTGGCTTTGTTCTCATCAAAAGACAAAAAGCAGAATTTGAAAAATTCAGTTTGTGCTCAGCAACTGAGTCTTATTTCACCTGCCCACCAGAAGCTCTGAGAGATAAAGGCAATACCTTGTTGAGCAATTGCAGATTTCAGGAAGCAGGTGGGATTTTTTTACATTAAAGTACAGTCCCTGTTTTCTGCTTGGGGTATATGCTTTCTGTGTCAGCCTCTGAAGAGAGGCAGCCTGTTCTGGTGTTTGAGAAGAATGGTTTCTTGTCATTCTTCCCCACCCCACTGCAGTTTCTAGGCTGTTAAAAGGGTCTTCACTATTCTGTTTTTCAGTTTGCAACTTGACTGTTTATCGTTGATCTGTCTGTGAGAGAGTGAGGTGGGTATGGGTGAAACCCTACCCCAGTCTCTCTGGTTTTGAGTCTTCAGCTCAACTGACTGATCAGTGGAGATCAGAATCATCCTGATTCTGGTCAGTGTCACCAACTTTTGGTGTTTTAAATAGGAAGAGCTGTGAAACTTCTACCTAAATAGTTTGTCTTCCTTTTTTCTTTTCTCGAGTGAATATTCAAATTCAAGAAGGCTTTTCTCTGCCTTCGCATTCTAGGAAAAGGTTCTTTTTGACGGTGACCATTGAGTAGATGTGTCAAACCCTGTTTCTGATATACAGCTAGATAAGAAGTAAAATATTTCAACAAGCTGCTTAAGAAAATATTGGGTTCCTTTTAAGCAATTGTTGAGAGCGGGAAGTGCTAATCTACTTTGTCAGTAATGTGAAGACACAATAAATAATCAACATGTTGTTTCAGTAAGGAGGAAGGATATCTTCATTACCGGCCTCCAAAGAGCTTGTTCCTGTTTTGATTTCTCTTTTTAATTATATTTGTAAAGTACTTCTCTAAATGTGTATAGACTATACATGGAACAATCTCTTCAGACTGCAGGGAACTGAGCAGTGTCACATAGTTTTTGAACAGCATCCTTTTGATCTAGCAGGAAACTCCTACGTTTGTACTACCTAACATTAGCCTTTCTCTTTTATTCACACTGAGTACGTTTTTCCCCTTTGAAAACAGATGTCAGCTCCTCAAATATTTTGACATTTGTTCATTGAAGTCATTGAGATGTGCCGATTTATATGAGCTGAAAATTAAGTACAGTGTATTTTATGACTGTTTCATATGCACTTTTTTTAAGAGTACACAATTGCTCCTTTTCAGAAGAGGCAGTGCTGTTTTGGAGGACATCATTTTTTTCAAAACATCAAGGCCTCTCTGGTTCAGAAAGGAATCAGAAAGTATTTGGAATGATGAGGCTCTTTGAATCATGCCAGCTGAGAAAGAGTACTTAGCCCTTTGGTTTTGGGGATTCACTGGTGGCCAGCTGTGATGCTAACCCCATGTTTCCACTGTATTCTTCTGGCTATTAAACCTGGAGAAATCACTTTGGGCACTGTGACAAATTGAAGACAGATCTTCAGAAACGGAGGAACCTTTAAATGGTCTCAAAGTCTTGTTGAACTCAAGCCAGTTTGGTATGTTGAACTGTGAATGAGACATGCATTAATTATGGTAGCTTTTAAAGGCTTTGAACTTATAATCTGTCTTTATTGTGTTGAAAAAATGTGCCAGAAAGGTATAGAATTGTAGCTTTAACCTGTTTGTTCTCCTTATACTTTTTGGCCTCTGCTTCTTTCTATTTGGTCAGGCCTGGATCAGCATCTTGGAAAGGAAGGTGGTTATAATCGCACTGATCTTTAAATGTTTGTCTCTTTTGAATCTCTACATGACGGTCAGGATGGATGGACTTGTGATTCATGATTTTCCCTTTAATTTCTCCTAGGAATATTCCTTGCCTTATACACCACAGTTTGCACAGTGCAAGGACCCCAGCAGGGAATTCTATGAAGAAAGACTTAATAAATGTTGCAGTCAGTGCCCTCCAGGTAACTTATAATTTACACTATTACTTTACGTGGCCAAATTCAATCAATTTTCAGATGAGCACTGTATGTTTTGATTATTGACGCATGTGAAGAACATCAGAATTTTGCTGTTTTAATGCACTCTTAGCTAGAAGAACATAAAATGCTGTGACTGTAAAAATATCTGCAAGAGAAACACAATGTTTACCAGAATTGGAGTTTTGTTACAAGGTTAACCTAGTTGGGGCTTATCAGGAGAGTGACCTAGGCTGCTGAGCTCTTGTAAGTAAAAAGTAATTTTTAATTGCACGTTGTGTTTAAAAAAAAAAAAAAAAGCAACAGCTAACTAATGAAATTACAAAAATTAAACAACACATATCGGACCAAAGCCCGGTAATAACACATGCATTGTAAAACAGGGTATGAGGTAGAGCTTAATTTCTGTACTTCAATAATATCACTTATATAAGGGGATTTCCGCTGGGCAGGTTAATCTATAATTGCTCATTAAGGAAGTTTTTTTTGTCTTTACTGTAAAGCAGCCACTGCAGACCACTGTTAGAGATAATACAGAGATACAAGAGTTCTGAAACTGTTTTTCTGATTTGAGTTGTCATGTCTTACACTCCAGTGATAATTATTAGTGATCTTTTGCTAGCAAACAGCTATTGAGTGCAGACATATGGGGGTGTTGAGTTTTTTTTTTTTTTTTTTTTTGGTAGTAGTGACATTCTGATATTTTAATAATAGAGTTTGTGCCAAAAGCTGTCATTATATGATGAAATTAGAYACAGCAAAAAAATGCATATTTGTCTCATGACATGCTGAGCAAACAAAATTTGTCTCCATAAATGCTGAGTTCCTGTCAGAGAGATCCGGAAGTTTAAGCAGGAAACCAGAATATGCTGAAGCAGCCACAGTTGCTTGAATTAACAAAAAATGTCTAGATCGATCTGTCAAACTTCCTTTGTTAAAAACACAATGGAGGCAAAGATGATGATTCATAATTAAAACCTCTATCTATTCCAGTAAATGGTGGTCAGTCTGTAATATGACTCTGTCCCCAACTTTTAATTTTTCAGAATAACAAACTCTGGACAACAATTTGTAGGAAACCTAACATATTTACTTTTGTTATTGTGATTTTGAAATGTTTTTACCATAATTTAACAAAAAATTGGAGCCTAAATCATTAGCAGGATATGGGAGGCAGTATTTTAAGTTTTAAATAAGTATACTCAAAAACAAAGTCTTTGGCAATAGTTTCCATGGCTCATCTCCAGCCCTCTTTTTGGAGAACAGAAGTTCTCCAAAAAGCTCCAAATACTTTCTCAGTGATGGCTCCTGCTTTCTGATGATATATTCCAGGTTATTTTTGTATAGGATGTGAGACATTGACTTTTATCTTCTTCATCCTTTCAAGCAAGGAGGGAATGGCTGAGCTGAGGTGCTTCCCTTTCTTTAAAAAGGATATGTTGGAGCTTATGTTTATTTGTTCCCACCATTACACTGTTTACTCATTCCCACCACTACACTGAACTCCGTCTTCAGTGAGAAGAGTTGGTGGAAAGAGTAGCAGTGGTTTTCCTAGTAACCATCTACCAAAAACCTAAGTGTTCACCTCACTGCGTTCCTGGAGAAACCATCTTTGACAGCTTTTGATTTCATTTAGAGTGCCAGTAGCCTCAGAAACTCATTGCTTTGATCTGTTAGCACTCGCTGAAGATGTTCAGTTTCAAAGGTCATTGTGGAGGCATAAGGAACAGAGCAGTGCAAACGATGAAAGAGGCATTTAAAATTTTTCCTAATTATTCACTCAAATCCCAGGGCCTCCTCCGAGATTGTTTGCTGGGTCCCTTTTCACTCCTGTAGTGGTTCAGGGACAGTCATTGTAGGATTCTTTTCTGGCTTTGCCATTGCTCTGCTAACAACTTTTAGGTGAAGGAAAAAGAATAAGCATCTGTGAAGAGCTAGAGCTCATGTCCTTTCAGTAGTGACAAGTGGTGAAGTTTTAATTCAGGTCTGTTTGTGATAATGATACTTATTATGCCTTCTTCACTTGCTGTTCTTAAGGGTAGTAAGGGCCTCACCCAGATTCATCATTCTAGCATGTGCCTGACTTTCAGCATAAAGCAACATCCTATGTGTTTCATGACAAAACACATCTTCTGTGAGGGTAGAAAAGTGTTTTTTCTTATGTACTGTGGTAACTGCATCTAAGCACATGCCGAGATTTTCTTTCAGGATTGATGCCTTTTTGCTTTAAGGATGTCTGGAAGTCACTGAATTGAATGTAGGAAAAGGTGTCAAACACAAATGACATAGAAGAGGTCAGATTTTCCCTGTGTATACATGCAATCCCCATTTAAATTAGAACCTGCTTGGTGCGTGCTACCTGTCTGATAGTGGCAGTCAAGGGAAAAGTTTTGTACAGCTAAGAATGAAACTTATCTTAATTCCTAGTGATTCCTAGTGATGAGATTTTACTGTTTTTTCCAGGCCAATATAAGTTAGAGAGCTGCACTGACAGTGTGGACACACGGTGCAGTCCCTGTGGACCTAACTCATATACAGAGATATGGAATCGGTCTCCTCAGTGCTTTGCCTGCTTACCACCTTGCAGGAAAGGTAGGCCTGAATTATTAAAGGGACTTTTGTGCCTTTAACAGCCTGCTCCAAGAGTTGACTTGGTTTAATCTGGTCTCTTCTCCTAAGAAAACTCCGCAAGGATTTGGATCTATCACTTGTATATTCCCAATGAACATTTTTCATTCTCATGTTTTTTATACTGATAAGATTTTGGAAGAAAGACAGGGAAAAGTCCTGTAGACCATTAGCACTCTCCTTTCTTTTTACGTCCTAAAGATTTGACGGCAGTCTTGTATACTTGGAAACTAAGGCACTCTATCCCTAAAATAGACGCAAATGTCTTTAGTAGAGTCACTTCCTGCCTATACTGTCCGGCCAGTGGAGCTAAGACCTGACTTTCACAGGGGTAAGTGGACAATTCTGTTTCTAGCATCCAGTCATTCCTYGGTCTGTCTGCTGGGCTGCCAACAGCAAAACACCAGTTGTGATAATCCTATATTATTTTTATTTCATTTGCTAAGCGGCATAGTCAGTGAAAGGATGCTGGTTCAGTTCATTATAGGGAGCTTAATAGTACATGAAGTAGATGATACATCTGTATGTTGGTCTAATAGACAATGTGGACTAACAAATCCATTCATATCATTCCCTGGTGTTTCTAAAGGAAACTGATATAGAAAAGTATCTATCTGACTCATCAGTGTTAAGGATCCAATCCAAAGTCATTTGAAGGAGCTTTGGTCTGATCTAAATAGATAATCTTACAAAACTGATTAATAGAGGCTGAAAATGTCCATAATAAGGTTTCCAGTTACTTTAAATATAGTTGCATGATCTGCATAGACTACAAATCTTAGTATGGCCTCCAGATACTGCAGTGATGAGCACAGATAACACAAATATGTATATTTATGATCATGATACAACTGTAGGTACAGAGTTCCAAATGTAAATTCTCCAAATGCAAATTTGACCTCTAAAGGAGAAGCAACTCTTCAGAAAATACAGATGTTGGGCATGTAACTTTTTTTTTTTAATCATGGTACACTAGTCAGAGGCTGCAAAATTGTCTTCAGTTTTTGCTATATGTACATCACCTCACAGTCACTTAAAACATTGCAGACAGTGGTTTTAATTGTTGCTAATGGCATCTTGTCTTTTTCTTGTTTTAAAAACAGGTTTTGTGCAGGTTCAAACGTGCACAAAGTCACAGGACAGAATCTGTAGCTGCCCACCCAATGAGTACTGCATTTCAAAAATATATGAGTACTGCAAAATATGTAGGGTGCATAAGAAGTGTGGAAAAGGTTACCGAGTTTCCAAAAAAGGTAATTTAATTCTGAACACTCAGAATCTACATGCAAAATAGCTTTACTGTATGAAGAGGGTTATTTTTACCGTAATAGTCCATAAATATTTCCTAATATGCCTTGAACTCAGTAAATTACAGGAATAATGTATTTTAATGCCATGCAGTTATGTATTCTTTCTAATGCAATCATTATCTTAGCAAGGAGGCAGTAAATAGAGCAACAATGTTCTCAAGAGGCATATTGAAAGGGACAAAATATCTTGATCTTTTATTATCATATATCATGAAGTTCCCTGATCCAACTTAATTTTCCTTTGTTTTGCTGCACTGTGTGATTTCTTTCATACAAGTGACTCAGATTCAGGACCACATAATTCCTGCTTAAAACCTTAAAACAGGCCTTCAGGTTGAATTTAGGATATAGTAAGTAATGATGACTCTATGCTGTTGTGCAGAGGAATTAATTTCTCTTTATTAGATGATGAAATTTACCGCTCTGACAGTGTAGTTGTCTCAAGATGAAAACAATATTCAGAGAGGTGGATTGCCTATTAATTGTATGAAATTAAGAAACACTTGAGCCAAAACTGCAGCAGAATGGTATAGGTGGTCAGCCTCTTAGGGACTAGCAAAAAGGCTCAGCATTGTCTGTAGTGCTACATTTTAACTTTTTTGTAGGTTTTAACAGTCTTTGAAAAAGACTGAGTATCAAGGGCACAGAAGTAACAGCTGATGAATCTTCTGCTTTGTGTTTGGGTGGGATGTTTCATATTAATTGCTTTTGTGACAGTCACAGTCTGTATTTTGTGTACTGCCTCTGTATCGCTTCCAGGATCTGTACCACAGACCTTGATTATTCATTCTTGGTTCTCACTAGATGACTAACTGGAGTTTTTCTATTTGTGTAAAGGAACAGACAGCACAGATACAGAATGTAAACCTTGTCCTCCTGGAACTTTTTCAGATGAAGAATCTTACAATACCAGCTGTATACCGCATACAGTGTAAGCCAGCATTTCTGTCTAATAGCAACCTTTAACTGTGCCTAGGGTTGATTTCTTTTCTAACCTCTCTTTTTGTTTCTTGCAGTTGTAAATCAGTGGCTATTCCAGGAAACAGCATGAATGACACTGTTTGCAGTGACTCAGGAATAGTGTTTGCCACAGCTCTACCTCACACTTATGTGAAACCCATCCTGACCCAAAGCTCAACTTCTACCAGACCTGAAATATTAACTCGACCTGTCATTCTAAGCACTGCACCTGATATGTCTCATATCATTGGTGAGTTATTAATTCTTTCAAAGTCATTTTTGTCTGACTAGGAAGCAAGGTTGCATTTAGTTCTCAGTTTCTTTCAGAGACCAATTACCTGTACCCAGACAGAACCTCAGAACAGCAGAGTTAATTCAATAGGACTCTGCTTGTATTGAGTTGCATATTATTTACCTATATATCTGCCCTGCCTCAGTGCATTCTACAGTCCTCATAATTCTGGCAATATTTCCAAAAAGTGCAGAACTAGACTATGCAATGCATTTCCTGAGAATTGCTGCTGTGAAGGGGTAGCTGGTAGAAAGGGCTTGCATCTTAGATTCTAGGCTGAGGCGAACTTGACTTACCGATCCTCCTGGAAAGTGGCTTTTGGAGACTTCTGGCAGCCTTTCCCAGGATAGGAAATCCTTATAGCATTGATAAGCGCGGACATATTCTCTGCTGTTCACAGGCTGTCCTGCAGGCATATGTGTTCAGGAGCATTCTGGGCTGCCTGGCCTTATACTTAATGAACTGTTGCTAGCCTAGTGAGGCTCCTTTTGTGACTGAGGCCAGAAATCTGTCCTCACTTTTCAGCACAGGAAAATTCAATTTTATGAAGTTGTGGAGACTGAAATGCGACCTTGGTACTCAATAATCCGACATCAAATGTGAATGTCAGACACAGCGGCTACTTGTAAATTTAACTTTTATAGTCATGGACAGAAACTATGAAACTACTTGTTTCTAATTCTCTCCTTTGGCAGATGGACCTGCTAAATAACTTACCTTTCTTTTTTTATTTTCAGGATCAGTAACAGGGCCATTGTTTTTGGTCTTGATAATCACTGTTTTGGGATATTGCTTCGTCTCCAAAAAAAAAGGTAAGATTCATGCAGTGAAATAAACAATTCTGTAAGCATCAGAAATAATAACACCTGGTTTCCTACTAATTTGAGCCTAGTGGTTGACTGATTTTAGTGTCTTAGAAGGTGCTAGCTTCGAAGTTTTTCTCATGGCTGGATATGGATGCAGGCTCACTAATGTGCAGATTCTTTGATGTCTAATAATATGCGAGTTCACTATTTATTTATTTTTATTTTTTTACAAGGGGAGAGGATGTTTATTTGCATGTCCTGGTTCACTGGCTGGTAACCTAGCTTCAGGAAACTTTCAGGAAAGTTCAGAGGAACTTTTGACCTCATTCCTCTGTTATATTTGGGTGGAATTGGCCAAAGGATTCAAAGGTCAATAGGAGAAAGAGAGACTAATGAAAAACTCATGCAAAGCACCGTGTTCACATAAACTTTGCAGCCACAGAAAACCAGAATAGAAAAAATACTCTGAAGGATTCCATATGCATTTATATTAAATGTTTCTTTATTAGATCACATGGGGTGAAATTCATCTCAATATGGGGATATGAAGCAGGTGCCCTATTCAGATCTCTTATTCCTTAGATTATAGATAGTTGTCTAAACATGCAACATCCCAGTGGAGTTGGACAACTGTGCAGCAATCTCCTACTGCAGCTTATTAAATATTTTGTGCTTCATCATTTAGGTATTAGACATTACCAGATGTTATTACTATCATTTTACTGTCATGGACATATTTTATTGTTACTGGTACCTTTTCTCATTGACACTGTACTAAAGAAAAATGATTGTTTAATTCATGCACGGAATCCTCTTTGTTCACTGGCCAAATTCAGTGCACTTTACAAAATTAGTGCAATACAAAAATTTACAAAATTTACAAAATTATAAACCAGCATGCACTAGCAATCTGGCTTCCTCCACAGAGCATAGAGGAAATAAAACTAAATGTACATTGGAGTTTACTCTAGCAGCAGAGGGTATCACTCAGGCTAGTTAAGAGGGAAGCTTTTGCAACTTAAACAAATTTTGCTGTTAATGAACTCTTTCCTCACTTGCAGCGCTTTTATATTCTCCATCAACTAGAGAAGCAGATCTGGTGAGTGTGACTCATTCATTTCTTTTCATCTTCTCCATTTCTTTAATAGTTATATAGAAAGCATGCCATCTTAACTAATTACCAGTATAAGAAAATTGCACAGCAGAAAGCTAAAACTGTAGTGAGGAGGGGCTGGTTTGGTCCCCAAATTAGTGCCTAAGATATACCTGTCCTGACTGACCCATCCTCACATTATTTCAGGCTATTTAGCCATATAACATAGGTGTGATTCAGAGCCTTGTTCCCTAGATAATCAGTAAAGTGTTGTAGATGCCTTCAGGAGACAGATTTATTTTGTTGAATACCGGATGAGCTAGTATGAATTTTATTTACGGTTATCACTGTGCAAATGGAGATTATCAGTAGTTTCTTTAGATACCTAAGTGCTGACCATTTTTTTGTTAGTATTTTTTTTAAAGGTTAATGTTCTGCATTTTTCTGCAAATATTCCAGCCTTTTTGCCCTACAGAGAAGCAGTGTGACAAAAAAATAAGAAATACAGGATCACAGAACTCCAGTAACTCCGAACAGGAGGAACAGCATCTCTTAGAAACTCCGGGGTCAAGCAGTAGCTCTCTGAATAATCCAGATGGGTCTACAAGGGTCAGTGTAATAAGTAACAAGAACAATGAAAAGAAAGAAACAGAAGGATTTCAGCAACAACATTCAGCCACAGAAGGTTGTAAGCTTCACAGTGGAGGCAGACACAACTCTGCAAGTTCAGGTAAGAGTCTGTCAAAGATCATATATCAGAATGTTCCAGAACCTCTTGAAATTTGATTATCAGTTATGAGTTTTTTGGCAGAAGTTTAAATGGCAGTGTAAAACATCAGAGCCATGTTCAGCAGAGAGAGTATTTAGGAACTTTTTAAAGGAGAAGTGGTTGCTTTAAGTTGTCAGCCTGGAACAGTAAAGACAGTGTGCTCAGTGTGCTCAGCTGCAAAACTGTTTTTTGAAGACTAGGGAATCAGTGTAATGGTAGGCATGTTCCTGTGAGTGGGAGAAAGAGACAAAGGGAGCAGTAAGAAAAGATGATTGGCAAAGGCATCTGAAATGGAATGGGGATTAAGAAAAAAGAAACAGATGGACAGGGAGTTGACTGTGATCCAGGTCTCTGTATTAGTAGTTTTCTTTTGTTTTAATCCCTGGGATGATAATGTAGATTTTATTGTATCAAAAAAAAAATTAAAAGTTGCAGAATCAACTCCACCAGCTTGCATAAATTGCAAGCAAGGAGAAGTTAGAGTCTATTTTAACTGTAAGTCAAAGAACCGGATAAAGAATCCAACCATTCTACTCTGGGTTTCATTCTTCCATGCTTAATGTGTTTTTTGTTTATTTGATAGAACACTCTGGTAATGGAGGAACACAGGTGAATGTGACTTGTATTGTTAAAGTATGTAATTCGGACTGCAGTTCCCAGTTCCCAGAACAGACTAGTTCATCTAGCATGGATTATGGAAATACTCCCCATTATTCTCCAACAGGGGAAGAAGTTCCCCTTTCAAAAGAAGAAAACCGCTTGAAAAAAGAAACTGAAATTCAGATCTCAGTGGAAACCGAGGACAATTTACTTCAAGACTTACTTCCAGAAGAAAAGAAGTTTCCTCTGGGTATTCAAGATGTGGGGATGAAAACTAGTTAAAGGAGATTACAGATCATGTATTGATTGACTGATAAAATTCATCGAACAACCTCTGAGCTTCTAAAATAAACATTATGTTAAATGTAGCATTCCTACAGAGACTTGAAATCTCAGATGAACATAAACATGGGAGTTTTTGAGGTTTTAAACCTTTTTTTTTGTCAGCCTTGAGACTCAAAAGACGATCTTTGCAGTTTATAAGAAGCTACCACTTTTTTAATGCTTTCTTTCCTTTTAAACTTAATGCCCTACTCTTCCCTTTTTTCTGTGATACATCTTGACCATACCCGAGAGAGACCTTTGTTAGCTTTGAAAAGGAACTGTTTTCTAACTTTATGCCACTGACTTTTCTGCTGAGACTTCTTGTGATGATAATTTGGGTTCATATATACTACCTGTTGAGAACATGACTGCAACCAGCCCTTCTAAGAGACTGGAATTAAATGATCAGTCATCTAATGCTAATAAGCTATTCAAGTGGTTTTAAATTTAAAACTATTCCATTCAACTTCCTATCTTCATGTACGTATTTCTACTAGCCCTTTGGATATTTTTTATTATTATGATTTGCTTCCTTTCATCCTTGGACCAAACTTTACAATTCAAGCTTAAGTATATTGAGGAGCAAAATCTTTTACAGCAGTTTTTATACTAGATTACAACTATTCTGTTATTTCATTAGCTGTACATATTTAGAAAAAGAAATCTAGATTAACTAGTTGTTATCTTGAAGTAGACAGTAAATTCCTTTTATTGATGGTTCTAAAGTCTGACATCTTCGTGTCATGGCTGTTTTAATATGGTTCCCTGACTGATTCTGACCTCATTTTTGAGGTTAYCAAGGTTAACCATAAACGCAAAATATTTTTCTCTACATTACAGTGAACATTAGAGAAGATCCAGACAGCTCACCCCCTTTCACCTCAGGTAAAGGACTATCTCTTGATGATTGCATGGCATAATCTGTGAAAAGTGGAATTGATTCAAACCTCAGAACCAGAAAATCCTGTTGTCCTCCACTTGTTGATCCACGCTGAAGATCCATCCACCTCTTAAAAAAAATTAGTAGAGGTTCTTCTTGAATTCATGCTTTTGGAATTCAGTTTCTAGGACTGCATTTCCCATAGTTATGCTTTATGTATGTGGATTAACTGACACTTGTGGTGTCTATATTCAACCAGAATTTGTAATATGTTGTCTGAATTATATTTAAGTGAAATCAGACAGCAGTCATAATTTTTTCATTTATTTCACAAAAACATACTGGCTTACCTCAAGAGTAACTAAATGCATTTGTTGTTTCTGAGGCCTTAGGTTGAAAAAGGATATCTTGGAATAGAATAGCATTTATTCTACAACTACAGAAGAGAGTCAGAACTGAGTTTATGTGGAAGCTTAAAATTTATATTTCTGTCAAGTTTATTCACATTTTCTCTGGAACTGAGAAATGGCAAACAGACTTTTAATCCTACTATGAAAACTTTGTAGAATGGTATTTTAAACTTGTACTTGAAGATAATTTTCAGAAAAGATGCAAAGATCTACAAAATGGAAACACTGATACTATTACAAAATTGCAGGATTTATGCAAGAAAAGTACCTAATTTTATATGTTGCTTTGAACCTCCTGCACTGTACTGAACATTTTCATATCTTGTTCATCAGCTCCCAGTATTGGGACCACGTTGAAGAAGCAGCTGAAGATTTTTGAAGAAGTTTAAAAAATGTTTAAAAAAGTTTACTGCTTATGGCAGTAAATTCATTGGGTTTTCAAATTATGGAGCTGCATGGTAGAAGGAAAATCCAAGTTTTATGTTGAAAGTGTGAAAAATGGGCTTGTATTTGTTTATAAAGAGTAAAAAAAGTCTATATTTTTATAATGATGTATGTCTTTACATTAAAATTCTTATTTTTAGAAGGGGTTGTTTCATTTCACAGTTTGAACTACTGTGTTCAAAACAATTTTATTTCTCTCATTGTTACTGCCTAATTTAAAGGAGGATTGATCAACTGCCATCTCATTAACCACTGCCTGCGCATAGGCACTAGGATTAATGTTATGGAGAATTCTGTAAATAGACGTTCTTTTTTCATTGAGTAGGTTTCTTTCATGGAGCAGATTTAAAAAGTCACAATTGCGACCTCCAGTCTGGGCAAATGGATCTTTAATACTATGAATCCCTGTGTGATGTAATAATATTAATTAGAAAAAGGAGGATTGCATTCATTAAACATATAAATGGTTACTACTTTAAATGAAACTCATGATCCTCAAGGGTAGGAGTTAAAACGTGTGCCTTCTCATTAGCCCAGGCATTTCCCAATGTCTTTTGCCAGGCAGAAATACCACCACCACCGTCACTGCTCATGATGCAGTGCTGAATCAGGTCTCCTGGGCCTTTCAGGTGGTGTGTAGGTCCCGGCGGGGAAGCCGGTGCTGTCCTGGGGGCCTCCCGGGGGGCTCTCTGTGCGCGCGCGGCACGCGGCGCCGCTGGCACCTGCCTCACGCTCGCGCGCGGCCGTTGGCGCCTGGCGCCGCTCGCGACCGGCCGTTGGCGCCTGCCCCGCGCACGCGACAGGCCGTTGGCGCCTGCCCCGCGTTCGCGCGTGGCCGTTGGCACCTGGCGCCGCTCGCGCGCGGCCGTTAGCGCCCCGCCAGCGTACCCATGGGACGCGCGTGTCCCATGACTTCGACACCGGCGTGGGGGCGCGGGGCAGCGCCTGACTCATGGGGCAGCGCTGCCTCATCGCGCACACGCCCTGCTGGCTTGTGTCACCGCTGCGGCTCAGGCCGCCCTGCCCCGCAGCCGCTGGAGAGCGGGGCGAGGACGGAGCGCCTCGCCGCCGGCCCGGCCCGGTCCGGCTCCACCTCAAAGAGGCGGGGGAAGAGCACATCGATAGCTCGGCGCTCCCTTGCCCAGGCCTCCGTGCCCGTTTCTTCCCCCCCCATCCGCTGGTTGGCGATCGGCTGGCGACCGGCCCGTCGAGCCCGTGCGCCGTTGAGGAGGCGGCCGCGGCCGGGCGCTAAGGTAGGCAGCGGGGGGCTGGGGATGGTGGCCAGGAACCGGCGTTGAGGCATGCCGTGACGGCGGCTTTAGGCCCCGGCTGTAGTTTCCTCCTGCGTCGTTTTCCGCTCCTGCCTCGGCTTTAGCAGCGTGGCGTGGGCCCGGCCCTGAGGGGCCCCTCCCTGCCTCACGCCCCTCTCAGGGCTCCGCCCCGCCGTCTTGGTCCTGAGGGGGCGAGGGGCAGCCGTACCCTCTCTTGTCTCTGTGTTTCGGGGCCGGAGCCTTGGAGGGGAGCGGGCCCGCCCTCGCCGGGGGCCTGCCTTCTTCCTTAGCCCCCGCGGCCGGGCCGTGGCGGCGCCTCTTCACGCACCGTCCCCGCATGGCGCACGCCGTTTGCCCCCTCGCCCCTCCGTTTCTCCCTCCAGCCTCTGCCTGCCTCCTCCGGGCAAGGTGACCTTTCCTTTCGCCTCTTATACATGTTATGTGCCAACAGGTCTCTCTTGCTAAACTCCTCCTCCCCGTGGTGTGTTTGTGTGTGTGGAAAAGAGGAGAGTGTCTTGAGTGAGGACTCCTCCACGCCACCTTCTTGTGTAGCCAGGAGCTGAGCAACGTTCCCCCTCCACACACACTTTCACCCCCGGTTGCACTTAGTAAGTAATCTCACTCAGCCTTCCTTTCCTCTTCGCTGCACTGCCTTCACACTGTCCCTTGCCACTTGACCCTGGCCCCAGTCCTTCAGGGCCTGTGCTGTGAGAGCAGTTTCATCTTTCCCAATATAAAAAAATACGTCTTTCTCCAGAGGAAGTGAGCCAGCTTTAAGTGAACTCCTGGCTTTGGACTTAGTTTCTCATCCTGTTAAATGTTTACTGTTTTTGTTTACCATGAATGTTAAGGAAATAAAAACATTGTAATAGAAAAAAAGTGTTTTGTTTTCTTTCCAGTAGCACAGCAGTGGACTAGAAAATTACAAAAGTACATGCCTTAGAACTGTTGAAGGGTTCCTAAATAGTTACCTTTGTTCCACAACAATTTTAAGTTAAGGAGATGATTTACTTTATTTACAGTTCTTATGATGACTTCAGGCATGGAATTATTCAGGGACCTGAGATTTTTCAGTCATTGTGATGTTAACCTGTTCTGTGTTTCTGAATATTTCTTCAAGATCTTTCTTCTGATTTGGCTCCTAACAACTTGTAGATTTCTTTTTTGAGGGGTAATAACATGACATGGATTATTGCATTCACTTTTGTTTAAACTAGCTTTCTTATCAATTTTACTTGAGAATAAGCTGTAGTACAAGGTGGGGACCTCATGTATGAATGCTAAGTCTTTATTATGTCAGTAATAGTCCTGTTTTTGGAAAACCATTGAGGCATTTTACCAAGATAAATTGTTAGTTAAGCATGTGTCTAATGTAAATATATTCCTTATTTTAATGTAATTTGCTTTATTTATGCCGTTTGTGTTCCACCCTGCATGATGAGAGTAATTTCACTTTTCAGCTTTTAGAAAAAACCTTTCATTATCTGCTTAACTCTGGTTATTTTCTTTAATTGTATTAGTTACAAATTCTCAGTGGATGTTTTTTAAAGAAATCTAGGCATCTGCATTTGAGCCTTTAATCAAGCATACCTCACTATTTATGGGAAAACCCTGCATTTTAATATAAAATCTAAATTGCAACTCTTGAATTTGTCATTTTCTTCCTATTGTCAAGCTTACTTTAATATAAATATGTCTGACATATCTTGGTTTTCTGCTATGTAGAACTCAACCTTGTATACGSTGTTTTAGAGAGATGTGTGATGGGGAGACATTCCTAAACACAGAACTAATGCAAGTACATGTAGAGCATTCTAACCACAGGATAGGGCATGCATGCTTTTTCTTACTGTAATAATGTGTTTAATCCTGCCATTGCTGAAGCTAATAGTAATTTTGCAATTCATAGATTAAAAACTTTAAAAGGGACTTAGGAGTTTTTAACATTTCAATAAACACATGAGTTGAAAAAGAAATGGCTGGAGAAGAGTATGAAGGGAAATGTTCACAAATATCACTGATGTTGCTCTTCTAATGGAGCTTTTCTTTTCTTGATGCAGAAATCTACACTATCACTTTGAAAACCTATAGTTAGAGTAACTGTTGATGAGCTGTTTGTGTGACTTGTATCTGATTACTTCCCACACATACACTCTTCCCCAAAAAAGGGGGGTTGGGGAGGATAAATGCCTGTTTAACAGATGTCATGTAAGAATGCTACAAAAATACAGTTGATGGCTCTGGGCTGCAATGTAGTTTGGATGCCAAACTGACTTCTTGCTGCTCAGTTAGAAGTGCTTACTTTCATGGTTTGTAAAGATCCTTCATGTATAATTGTAGCACTGGTATGTAACTGTTTTTCTAAACTCACATTGTTGAAGATTAATGGTAACTGTTTTCTTTCCTGCTGTATTTGGCATAATCATCAAGTGGCGTGTCTATTTTAGGAACGTGGTTGTTCACTCTTGAAAAGAAGTAAAAACAATATAAATGTTTCATAAATATTCTGGGTACCTTTTATTAGAATCAGTAAAGACTTTCATTCAGTATAAACAAAACCTGTAATTCATACAAGTGTGGTGAAAAAGTATATGCCCTCACTTAGCCTTGTGCATGAAATACACAGCAACTCTAGTTATAATCTTCCTTCTGTGAAGTTAGAAAGTCCACCTCCAGAGCATTTACAGTGTATGAGGTGGGATGAGGCATATAGTTTTACTTAGGGAATTTTCAGTATGTTTTTCATTGAGCAAGCTTGTTATCTCTTCCTAGAGTGAAAATTGCAGATGCTTGGCCCCTCACGAAAAAAGCGGACCTGTGGAGTTTCTGAGGTCTGCAGAGCCCCTGTGCACATGGGTATTTGTTCCTTTTTTCCATATCCAGTCTTTTCACAGCAACAGGTCTGCTAGTGTAAGAAACCTAAGTGCTGCCTCCAGAAAATTTTGTAAGGGAGCATTAAATAGAACAGAGGAAGAACAAATAGTATTGGTTTGATCAGCGCTAACAGAAGGGGTGAGGGAAGCATTCTGTTTCTTTGCCTATTTTGAAAACTAATAGATGTGGTATAAAAACAAGCTGAGAAAGGAGCATCCAGATGGACACCTGTTACTTTAAGCTAGACTTTCCAAAACCAGAACGCTGGCAACTTGAAGAAAATATCAGAAGCAGCTTTTAAAAAGAGATTAAGGAAACCAGTGCAAAACTGCTTCAGATCAATTTGGAATTTTAGTCTTTCCTTTTTTGGAAGAAGAGGTGTTGTAGTGCCGTGTTCATTATTGCATCAAAACACTGTGCTTTGGTAAGAAAAAGGATGTGAAGGTGAGCTTTATTTGCCAATAGGAGTGGTCTGTAAACATCAAAGCTCTGTATGAAACTTGGTGTGAATTGGAATTTAAAGGGAATGTGCATAACAATTCTTACTTTATAAAGCAATTTTTGTAGGTAGATATCAAGCTAAATATTTCTACTGCTTTTTGGATGGATTACAGTGAATATTTTTGCATAGCAGGATCACATGGCTGCTGAGAGATTATATGTTTCAGACACTCATGTTCTTACTTTTTCTTCCAGAATAAAACTGTAACTATGGAACAGAGATCCAGAAAATGACAGAAAAACCTTAGTTGCCCTCTTCTAGGACACAGTCATGTTGGAAGGATTGGTAGCCTGGGTCCTCAACACCTATTTGGGCAAATATGTCAATAACCTGAACACAGACCAACTTTCAGTAGCCCTTCTAAAGGGTGAGGATTCTTGGTATTTTATGTAGCGTTTTTATGCTGCAATTTAAAAAAAGAAAAAGAAAAAACTTGCATTTCTGTAATAAGTGGAAGATGGAATAGAAACAATAAGTACTTAGTACTGTGTTTGACTTTTATATAAGTGCTTTTAATATACAATATGTACTAACACTTTACAATGAATAGTAGATTCTCTTATGTTCCTATTTTTGTTGCTTTTTATTAACACAAACCAATTTATATGAGACTGATAAATATATGCTTAGCATATCTTATCACCTTGTTCAACTTATACAATATTTGTGTGTCATTTTTCATTAAGCTTTTCAGTGAAGTTTCTTTTGGGGGACTGAGAAAGGAAAGACTCCATACTCTTTACCTCTTACGTTTTGGTGCTAGTAGTCACTCCTTTGTAATTGAGACTTCTGTTTATGTCATGTTTTTCATGAATCCTGTGTCTTCACAGGGAACTCAAAAATCARTACTTTCTAATTTGCCTTTTGTTTCTATTGTCTGCTGTTTTTGGAGGGAATATTTTATAACACTTCAAAGCTTTTCTGTGTGTGCTTTTTGTAGTATTCAGAAAATACTTGAAGTGTCTCTTTTTAAAAAGACTAGATTAGAAAAGACTAGAAGCTTTTTTTCTTGATAAAGGCAAAGTTCAGATCTAAATCCTTGCAGAAGATTGCTTCTTGCTGATCTTATCAAATAATATAAGCACATGGCACTGGAAAATTAATGAGTATATTAAATATCCCTTGCAATTGCCATATAACTCAGAGTGTTAGGTTGTCTGTTCTTATGAAATCTTACTTGATTCTTTTCTTTGAAATATGTTTCTAGTCATCTTATGCTTTAATGTTCAAATTGGCACTCTTTAACATAATTTTGCTCAGCTGACTTGTGAATTGTTTCTCCCCTGCTGCTTTCTATAGGTGCTGTTGAATTRGAAAACTTGCCACTAAAGAAAGATGCCTTGAAGGAACTGGAATTACCGTTTGAAGTGAAAGCAGGTATGTATATTGCCTATGTGTGTGAGACAAATATTTATAAGTAGGAAATATTGCATATGTAAGATATGTAAGAAGAACTCTTACATGATTGAGAAGCTTGAACAAGTAAGGTAACCCGATTTTCTGGTAATAGAGTTCTATTGTAGTACTGTATGGGTGTTGCACTGCTTTTTTTTTTTTTTTTTTTCCCCCTTAAGTCTCCTAGAGGTAGTAAAAGTATGTTTGCACAGGAATCTGATAGCATCTCTGTTTCATGTTTCTAGGTTTCATTGGCAAAATAACGCTACAGATACCTTTTTATCGCCCACATGTGGATCCATGGGTGATATCTGTCTCAAAACTGCACTTAATTGGTGCACCAGAGAAAAAAGAAGATTTTGATGAGGAAACAGAGAAGTTGCAAGAAAGGGAACACAAGAAAGCTCTTCTTCTAGCACTTGAAGAAAAATGGAAAGTGAGTTGTGAGGGCTTGTCTTTCATATTGAAGAAACTGCCATGGTAGATGGATTGCATTTAAGTCTCCTAAGAAATATATGTCTTCTGAGAACAAATGTATAGGAAACAAAGTTAGAATTTGATCTGTAGATGCTAACACAGTGCAACTTTCAGGTTTGTTTGTTTGTTTGTTTGTTTGTTTGTTTTTTCTCCATGTATATTGGAGCTGCTGACATGTTCTCTCCCCCTTCCCCCCCCCCCCGGTAATTTAAGTATAAGATAGTATATTGTTTCCTCACCAACTGTTACAGTGATGGTTAATGCTCATCCCTGTTTTCTCTTTTAGAAAGAACGACAACAGAAAGGGGAATCTTACTGGTACTCAGTTACTGCATCTGTAGTCACAAGAATTGTAGAAAACATTGAAGTAAGCCTTTACATTTTAGAGCTTTTCAATAACCTAACCCATGCCCACTGTGCTTCATATTGTGTAGTCCTTAGAGAGGAAATACATAGTCAAAGGTAGATTTCTACGTCTGGTAGAGGACGGTTCCTCTTCAGATCAAATCTTCATAATATGGGGACTTCTGGGGAGGAAGAATACATCATCCTATCTACCAAGGGGAAAACAGCAACTTTTTTTTGTAGGAATCAGTGAATAATGGATCTACATGAAAACTGATGTTTTTCACTCACATTTTAATTCTTTGTTTTAAATGTGCCAATATATGATTTATTTTTATTTTTTTTAATTTTTTTTAATGAGGGAAAACAGCATGAATTCTTTGGAGAAAGAAAAGTTGTGAAGAAATGAATCTTGGGGTTTTTACTGATCTAGAACTTCTATTATTCTGCTATGTGCTCTCTCTCAAGTTCTTTAATTATTCTTTTTTTAATAATAAAAATCTAGTGAATTTCTCCTTAGTTTCAAAATGTCTCGGAAGTCTGGCTATTATGCTCTGTTGTTTTTTTTTCTCTTTCAGAGTCCTAATGTAACTGATGACAACTTAGCATTTTGGATTTTGTTTGTTTTTTACCCTATAATGTTTTCAAATACAAATTCTTAGCAACTACATTACTAGTCATTTGTATTAAAAATTAGTTGCTTTCTACATATTAGTTGTTACAGTGTGTTTGCTAGCTTCTGTGCAAGGATTTATCAGTTTCCTCTTTGTGCAGAGGAAATAGCCTGACTCTGTATTGCTTGATTGCTCTGTAACTTGCTAGAAAGAATTCAGGAATGAGATAGCGTGAAACGATTTGCCTTTCCTGATATGTTAGGAAGGGTGTATTTGGTGCAAGAACTCAAGGCCAAAGAGTCTATGCTTGTCTCAGTCCTGGACTGTGCATTTGCTGAGAAAGTACAGTAACTCAGAGCTCTCAGAGGATTTACCGCTGTAAAATTAGTTTGGGTCATCTTGTACCATCTTGGCTCATGCCAATGTTTCTAGTACATAAAACGCTGAGTCTTTGGCAATTGTACATTTGTGTTGAAAATGAGGATAATAGTAAGAGAGCAAATAAAGTACRCTGTTTTGTGAAAGTGGCTAATTGATTAGGGTGAGAGGGATGGCAGTGGTATCTGAGGAGAGGAGAAAACCAGAAAGTACAAAAACAGAAGTGAGGAACAGGACTTTCATGGCATCTAAATAACTACCAAAAATTTGTTGGAGAATTGCAGAAATTAAATATTAAATGGCTTGAGTATTAATGAATAGCACTATTAATGAATAATAATGCAAATAGTTGTCTCTAGTAATGTGAGTTTGTTTTTTGTTCCCCCCTCTCTGTCTAGTTAAAAATTCAAGATGTCCATTTGAGGTTTGAGGATGGTGTCACAAATCCTTTGCAGCCATTTGCCTTTGGCATGTGCATCAAAAACGTATCAATGCAAAATGCAGTATTTGAGCCAGTAAGTATAACTTTGTACAAGAACTCATGGCAGCTGAGATATGATGCTGTATTTTCTTTCTAATTTTTAGTGTACACTACAATGGATACTAATAAACATTTAGTACAAATATGACTTTTTAATAAGCTTCACATTAGATAGGTGTTGCTATGGGTATTGGTATAAATTGATTATGGGTATTTCATAGTGTCTATTGAACATGTAGAACTAAAGATTGCGTGGCACGTGCTGTATGAGCTTGACTATTCCAATTTTTCTGCTTCAGGTGGAGAAGCTGATGAGGAAAAAACAGTTAGATGTTGCTGACTTCAGTGTTTATTGGGATACTGATTGCACTTTATTGGGTGATCTCCCTCCTGGTCAGCTACAGGTACAAGAGAGCGATTTTGCATGTGAAAGAGCAACATAAAGTTTATGTTTTCATGCTATAATGGCAGGATTCATGTGGGACCTGCAAAGGTTGTAATATAAAATCTCTATTGTTTTACCTTTGAAGAGAGAATGTATTTAAGAGTTTTTTGCAAGCTGACTGATATGCTAATAAAGTGTATTCTAATATATTAATATGTCCTAATAAATATTTTAGACTCATTTCTTATAGAATAAACTTGTTTGTAATCCACAGGAAGCTATGGACAAAAGTATGGAAAGTCGTGATCATAATTATATCATGGAACCTGTATGTACCTCTGCTCTTCTGAAGAGAAATTGTTCTAAGGAGCCTTTAAGATCACGTCACACTCCACGGCTTGAGTGTGACATTCAGCTTGAGACTATACCCTTGAAGCTTTCACAGGTAAACTCTGTGAAGTTATATATTTCTTGAATTATATGTTTCTGTGAAAAGAGTCACTGATTCAGACAGCAAAATACTTGTAGGACTGTTATAATTTGTTCAGCTTACTGGCCACAAAACTGTGATAGCGTTTGCMACACCTCAAGTGCAGTTATTGTAGTATAAGATTAATAATTTCTTAAAGACTTAGTTTTAGAGGCAACTGAAAGGGTTATACTAAAGAAGCTTTTTGGTTTAAAATCAATCATTCCAAATTATATAGTTATTTTAGTGTACTTCATTACTGTGACAAAAACTACTTTTTTCTTTTTTTGCTTACTGTAGTATGAGGAGCGATATGTACGGTTTTTGTCTGTAGGATGCAGCTGACGTTATGTTGTTTTTCTGGCCTGAAAAGAGATTTCATTCTATATGTTTGTAAATAAGGAAACCTGTAAGTTGAATGTCGCACACAAACTACTAGCTACTGGGAGAAGATATGCAACGTTAGAAAACCAAGTTATGGTTAACATCAACCTTAATTCTGAAGGATTATGCAGGCCATTGATGCAAATAAAGAAAGCCTGTAGGGGGGTTTTATCCCCTTTTGATTTGGAAGGCACTCCTGCATTGCCTAACTAATCTCTGTACTCTTACTAAAAGATGCAGTATCAACAGATCATGGGATTTTTAAAGGAACTGGCTAGAAAGGAACGACAGCTTAAATTCAGGAAATGGAGACCAAAGGTTACAGTAACAGAGAAGTAAGTATATCCACAGATGTGTTGTTGAATTAATGTGATATTAAAAAACTAGGCGACTAGAATTAAGACAAAGAGCAAAAAAAAAAATTACATAGTAATCATATATTAAAGTTTCATTTTTTATGTTTTGTTCCCCTACCTCATAAATCAGTTTTAAATATTTAGACATAATTCATACTTAAAGTAAARTTATTCTTATCTAAGGCTTTAAGCCTTCCTGTCATAGCTTCCAGGAATCAAAATTAAATTGTAAGTTCTTCCCACATGCACACACTGAGATGTTCTGAAATTTTTATTGTGGAAAGAGCTCTAATTAAACTTCTCCTGTGTTTTTTTTTTTTTTTTTTTTTTTTTTAAATAAAGTGTATGAAAGATGATATCATTTCAGACTGAACATCTGTCTAACTCAATATTTTGCCTTTGGTGACTACGTCCTATACATAACAGCTCTACTAAATCCTTCTAAAGTAATGGGGACTTCACAGAGCAATATTTAATGCTACACAACTTATAGAACTAGGCCATGTATGCTGTCACTAATACTGATACCTTTTCTGACCTGAGTCAGAAAACCAACCTTTTCCGAGTTGCCCTCAGTTTTCTTGCTGAACTTTTCCTGGACCTTTAACCAATTTTGCATATATTCATTTTTTGGAAATATTGGTAATACTGTAATTTTTAAATATTTCAGCTGCCGAGAGTGGTGGATCTTTGCTTTGAATGCTAATCTTTCGGAGATCAGGGAGCAGAGACAACGTTCTACCTGGGAGTTTGCGTTACATCGAGCCCAAGATGCAGTGTCTTACACTGACATGTATTATAGCAAGTTGAAGGGGGAACAACTGTCTATTACAGAGCAGGTATTTAGATCTGAGAGAGTTTTTGTCTGTTTGTTGTGGGTTGTTTTTTTTTTTTTTTTTTTTTTTTTTTTACAGTGTCGATTAATCATCTTCTATTTGATTTGTTTGATCTCTTCAAATTTGAAATCTCTTCCATTCTAGTTTAAACACATCTTCAACTTAACTGCAGGTTATTTTCACTGAAGAAACTGTGTTTTGACCAAAACTGAGTTCTTAAATGCTTGAAACCTGGGGTTGTGGGAGGTTTGTGTGTGGCAGGGTTCTTAACTTTTTCCATAGCAAAACAAAAATATGTCTTTTTTTTTGAGCTGTAACTGGTTTTCACCAAATACAGCATTAACATTCATAGAATGTTCATGTCAGTCTGCCAGATACTTTCTTAACTCTTGTTCTCTATAGACTCAAAAAATATTTAAAAATCAGAATGTTCCAGGTCACCCATATGGTACTGCAGATAACGGGGAAAAATGTGTGGCTAGTTGACCATGTTTGAGGGTGCTTCAGTTTTTCAGTTGGTTTTACGATGAAGTTTTAAARGAAAGGTGCCCCCAATAATAAATCTGTGTTCTACTTCAAAAGGAAAAAAAATCCTGTAATTAGCTGCTTTTTATTTCTAGGTGTATTGGGACTTTCCTTAAAACAGTTCAGGGCAGCATGTATCTCACCGGTCTCAGTTACAGGGGTGATTCCAGTGATACTTTAAGTTACATAATGCAAGTAAGGATTGTATATAAACATGAACTGTAGAAGTAGGCGAATGTACTGCAAATTTTATAGTTGCTGGCAAATGGGGAATCATAATAAAGAGTATGTATGAGGCTTTTACCTTCATATGCTATGTATTGTCTTCTGCAGAGCCATGAAATTCAGCAAGGACAACACCATTGGACTAGAAAAATGTCTTTTACTTTCTTTTTTTTTTTTTTTTAAGTAACTTGTTTGTGAAAACTTATGATTCAACTAGCTTCTTAATAGTACAGACCATGTTAAAATACTTTATTTTACAATCCAAATAACATTTGAAATAGGGGGAAGTGTCAATATTAAGTGGCCCACATGACTTCTATTTCCTTGTGCATAGGAACTTGGTTATGGTCGTTAATGCCATGTTAGTTTTTCCATGAATTTCAATCTCATTCATTGCACAGATGTTTGGCCTGTTTGTAAATGCAATACTACGTTATTTTAGTGTGGTTACTTTACCTTTTCTGTCTTTTCAGGCAGAAATGCTTCGTATTGAGGATGAACAAACTTATGAAGAGTTGAAGATACTGTATGAGATAGTTCATGATAAATTTCATGAACTAGCTGAGGTGAGAAACATTCTGTGAACAGGTTCATATTTAGAATCTTCAAGTGAATTATTCTGAGGTATTGTGTTTTGTTCTGCTAGCGAGTGTTAGTATGTGTTTATTTTGAATTAGGAGTGTGATATCAGTGCTAAAATTGCAAACAGTGCTCAGTTCCTCCAGTTCTACTGTTGTCACTTGCACAATGAACTCTTGTTTAGTCATATGAAGGCCTTCTTCAATAGTATCCTTGCCAGAATTTCTACGGCAAGTATTCTTCATCTTTAAAACAGAGAATGAAGATAAAAACCAGAACGAGTATGACAGAGCTGGGCCTTGTGTAAATGAGTTTCTGAGCACACTTCATAAAATACTTACTGATCTCTGTTGCAGTCAGTCTGGTGTCATCTTTTTTTCAAATACAGTTACTTACTTTAAACGGCTGTGTTTGATAGCGTGTGTCAAATGACTTCTTACTGGGCTTAGTGTTTCTAAACTAAGATTTAAATTCCATAAAAATTCCATATGACTTCATTTATGAATATGCAGCAGTTAACTGATGGTATGTTTGCTATTTCTTAGCCTATTAGGATAGCAACTGTTGGAGTACAGATTGGAAATATCACTGCAGATTAACTGAACTTGAGTGCTGAATAAGTAGTAGATGAAATCATATTGTTATGGTGATGTTTCTGTACAGTTGATATATTTGTTCATTTGTTAGCACTAACGTGTGCATCTTTGTTGTTCAAATCCAGAGTGTTAAAGAGCCTTTGCCTGATTCCCCTGGAGTTTGTCCTACAGCCGAATCTGCACCTGGCAGTAGCACTGGAATGCTACAGTATCTTCAGTCTTGGTTTCCTGGTTGGGGAGGTTGGTATGGATATGCTCAGCAAACATACGAAGGTGAACCTTTTGAAGGGCTGCTGCCTGACCCACAGGAACAGTGGAATCCAGAAGACATACTGGGTATGGAAATGCACGGTTTTCTGTTCTGTTTTTTTTTTTTTTAATGTTGCTAAAGGCATCTGGGTAAAGATGAACCAAAACAACTCTTTGTTTCTGTATTGTTTAAAAGATTGCACATGTGTCAACTGAAGTACCTAGGTGAAAGAGCTGTCTAAACCTTGCCTTAATTGCATGTTAAAAATCTCAGTACCTGTTGTACCTGCTTATTTTTAAAGGGATACGAGAAATACATTTGCTTCCCGTACTTTAGATCTTTATGGCAAAGAGCTTTGGGACTTTCTTTTTGTTCAGGTTTTGGATGGGGGCCATGTATTATGCTGTGACTGGGTATACCAGTTAAAGTACTGGGTTGGTGGAATCTCTTTAAATTTATGCTTACACTACCTTAATTGAAATAGAGGAGTCCTRCTGAATATTCTGTTTTGTTAAGGAAGAAGGTATATCTGCTTTGTTTTTTCTTTCTCTTTTTTTCCCCCTCCATAGAGATGGGGAAATCTTTATTCTTGAATTTCTGAGAAACCTTTTTGTTCTTCAGTAGTCTTCCTGAAACTTCACTTATTTAACATCAGTTGCTTTTTTGTTTTTAATTAGGTGCAGATGAATTTTTTGATCCTGCTGCAGATGCTTCTAGCATGAATACCTTTACAAAGAGAGATCATGTTTTTGCTAAATTAAATCTCCAGTTGCAAGGTGGCTCTGTCACTCTGTTGCATAAGGAGAAGAAGGTGGTGCATGCTGGGGAGAGTGCTTTTATGCAGCTGGAGTTTTCAGGTATTATGTCAATTTCTGATCATTCTTTCTCAAAAAAGACAAAATCTTTGTCCACCTTGAGTCCACCCTCAGACCTTTTTTTTTTTTTTTATCCTTTAAACTACTATGCTGAAATGAAGTTTGGGATGAGAGCATGAAATCAGTCTGTTGAAATTGATGTATCAAGTGAAAAGATGTTTTTCTCTTCAGATGTTTGAATGATTTTTAACACAGAAATCTAATTTTAGACCTTCTTATGTGTGAAGGAAGACAACAATAGAAATACATGCATCACRATCGTTGTATTCCAAACTTCAGCATTTAATCTTTTTTTTTCCCTAGAAACAAATATATATAAACGCTTCTAACAGACTTGTTTATTAATATTTGTCATCCATAAAATTTAAATAAAAGCTGCGTTGTGTACTAAAAGGAATAAAAACATTTTATGTCTTTATCTTTTAGGTGTAAAGATTTTAGCAGAATCCCTTCCTCGCAGAAATTCTTCCCTTCTCAAAGTTCAGCTTGGTGGTCTCTTTCTGCGGGATTTGGCAACAGAAGGGACCATATTTCCTGTTCTTGTTTTTCCTAATCCTGTAGGTGAAAAAAATTCCTCTATTTTGATAAGTTACTGTATAGAATACATCATAGAACACTTCCTTGTTTGCTGTGTATGCTCATAACTTTAATGTTACAGTTATATGTGTTGGGAAGAATAATTTGTCGAACAGTCGGCATTGCTGCTTAATCAGTAATTGTTCTTTTTTCAGAAAGCTCTTTGGTCCAAGTAAGGTTTTATTTCACCTGCATACTGTTAGACTCTAAGCAAAAACTTAGAACCCCCCCCCCACACCCCCCAATGATTTGCTGAAGGTATCTTAAATGTCTCTTCCAGAGCAAACAAAGTTTTAGTCTAAATTCCATGAGAATTTCCAGTGTGCTGTTATACTTTGTAATTTGTAGAGGTGCAAATTCTGATTGAAATTTACATTTCAAACTTCAGTCTGTTTGCTAAATGTATAGATAGCAATTCTTAAATAGTTGTATTTCTTTCTTTTGTTTGACTACATAATGAAAAAGGGCATATCATAAATTATGCATATAATTCTCTTAGGAAGTGACCAGAAGACTAGTACTTTTAATTTTGTTTATATCAAATGGCTTGTTTGATTTGTCTGATGATCTTTTTTTGTTATTGTTGTTTTTTTCCTGAATTCTTCTCAGCAAAAAGAGGTTGGCTGCGTGTCTTCCTTTGGTCTCCAGAATTTGTCCTCAGAAGTGACTAATCAAAACACTGGTAAAGATTTCATYTTATGTTTGACCAGAACAAGCATATGACAATTCCTGCAAACCAGAAATTTTGATTGAATCATTGACTCCAAGTTCAAATGCCTTTTGCAAATACTAAAAGAAAGTCTTTGAAGCTTTGTTGAGACGTATGGGTGCATGCAAGTTTCTTTTTTCTTTCTTTCTTTTTTTTTTTTTTGAGAAGGTGAGTTTAAAAAAAAAAAGGCAAAGGGAGTTATAATTGCTGTTTTGTTTGCTAAAACAAAATTACTATTTTATGAGTTCAATTGTAGGACCCCAGTTCTGAAAGTGTTTTTATGTATACAAACATGTTAATTTATGTTGATTGTAGAAGTTGATTTACTTGTTTTTCCATGTTATTTCTGTTACTGAAGAATTTTCAGACAAGAACATTTCTTCCTATAGTACCAGTTAAAAATTAGATTTTAAATACATTGGGGTTTCTCTTTTTTTTGATAATTGCTTTTTGTAACTCAGTTTTTATTTAGTTACAGATCCTGATGCACCAGTATTTGAGATGCTTTATGAAAGAAATCCAGTCCACAGCAATTTTGAGAGGCGCCTGGAAGTCAGTACCAGACCTCTAAATATTATTTACAATCCACAAGCCATTAAGAAAGTAGCCGACTTCTTCTACAAGGGAAGGGTTCATACCTCAGGTTAACCTTTAAAGTTGTTTTTTTTGTATTWTTTCTTTTTTCTTTTTTCTTTCTTTTCCCCTCATTCTTAGCACTGTAAAGTGCTAATGAAAAATTTTCACTGTAAATTCAAATTAAGGAAGACTCTGAGTCTTCTCTTGATGATTTTTTGGCTTAATTGAATAAGGGCTTTCCTTCAGATGAACTCCTGAAACTTCTACTTTAAAATTGCAAGTTGCTGCTGTACCACATGGTGGATGTTTGTGCTGCCTATATTGAAACACCTAAATAAGGAGACTTGTTTCATTAAGCTCTACTGGAAGTGGGTAGGGAACAAGAGGTTTTTGCAGAGGGCCGTTCAAGGGAGTGTAGTAAGTATGGGAAACTGTCCTAACTCCTGTTGTAACTCTTCTGTTTAGATTAGGTCTGACCTTTGTTACAGCTGCCTGAGGTACCTTGTTTTTTAAATGTTGAACATGCATCTTTCCCAAGCTTCCAAACAAAGCAAGGTTTAGGAGTCTGTGACATTATAAACTGACTGCTTTTGCAGTGCAATTGTTAAAGTTTGGTTTCTGAGGAGATAAGAGATGAGAATAAGCAACGCTTAACAGTTCTTAATGCACCGTTTTCTATCTGTTGATTTCTGAAAATACCAAAAGATTTAAGTTACTGAGCATAAAAGTATGGATAAGACTTACTATAGCAGTAATTATCTCTTCATACAAGATGAGATTATTCTGTAAATATTATGGGTACAATTTTAAGAACATGGACTGACTACACATTCCACAAACTTCTAAGAAAATTTAGTGTGAATTTCCCCCCCTTTTCCCCAATATATACCCACATTTTCTGGTCTGTCTCCCCACCACCCTACCCAGATCAGGAACTCAAGCTGAAGGTTTGACAAATACTAACAACCAGAAGAAGATTTGGAAACTGTTCTGCGTGCTTAGACGCTTCCTTTTTTTTTTTCTGGGAAGCAACTGGTATGTAGGTAGAGCCAGTGGCTTTCCACTGTTATATTCTCCTGCCCTACGTTTTACAGCTAAAATTGAAATGATTTTCTGTCAACTCAAAATAAATTTTGGTGGTTTGTTTGTTTGTTTGTTTGTTTTCCCTGATTCAATATCAGATGAACAAAGTTATACCTAGTAAGTTTTGTATCCCTTATGCAGGTTTCGGATATCAATCTGAGCTAGAGGCAAGAGTGGCTGAAGCTGCCAGAAGACAGTACAACAAACTGAAAATGCAGACAAAAGCTGAAATAAGGCAAACTATTGATCGTTTACTAGTGGGAGACTTCATTGTAAGCTTTTCTTCTTTCCCCCCCCTTCCCCCCCCCCCCAAAAAAAATGTTTGTTTAGGCTTTCTTGACACATATTTTAGGAATTGAAACCCAGAAGAGTGTTGTGCTGTGGTTTGTTTTGTTTTTTTGTTTTGTTTTTTGTTTTTTTCAAAAGTGTGATGTTTACATGTGGTAGCGTTGTTGTGATAGCCATCTTGGCCTTAAGGTAGTGATGAAACATCTCCATAGGTAAACCTGAATAGGGGGTTAGGTGTCTGAAAGCCCATTTACCTTTATGTCTATAGTAGTTGGTCAAATAAAATATATTGCCTCCACTTATGAAGTGTAAGTTTCTGTGGAAACTGAGGAAAACTGTTTAGGCTCTCTTGAAAAGTCTCATGTCTGAAACACTGTGGTGTTTTTTTTCTCTTTACTGTGAAGAAATGACTTTTTTTTAATGCAAACCAGTTGTATTTAATGGCAGAACAGTATTTTTCTGTTCATGACACTGTTACTGAGGTGATCTTATGCCAACATATTGGCTCCAGTGTGCAACGGTGCTCTGTTACCTCAAACCCGAATTGAGTGTAACTTATTTAAAAATTATTTTCTCACTCTGACTTTCTTTAGCTTATATAAGTAACTATGCTGATGCAATAGGAGTTTGTTGAGGTTTTATTTTCAGTAAAATGAAAAATATTTGTGCTGTAAAAGTAGTAGTTTAATGGTAAAACACTGTCAATGCATGTTTTATTCATGGAGAGCCTTGACAAGGATTTTTATGGTCCAGTGCTAGTCACGTAAAAGGTAGATGTCTTCTCAAAGCAATGCAGGTAGGCTCACTTTCTTCTCAGCAGAGAGAGCTGGGACCTCTCCAAAGAGGGATTTATCTCAGCAATCTTAGGATGGGATGTATCATCTATTGGAAGCATCTCTTCATTGATTGTAGTGGGAGTCTGGACAACTAGCCTAAAGAGCTACCAAGCTCTTTAAGCTAGATTAGCTCTTAAGGTGACAAAATGGCTAACTAGATTGATTTATTTGGTGTGAGTTTTTTTGTATGTGAGGGGAAGCTATTTCTTGGGGGCTACTCTCTTCTTTCTTTTTAATTTTCAGGAAAACAGCAAAAGCTGGACGGTGCGCCTTGATATTTCTGCCCCTCAGGTGATCTTTCCGGATGATTTCAAATTTGCGGATCCAGTGCTAGTTGTTGTAGATCTGGGAAGAATATTACTTACCAATTCTCAAGGTATGTTCTCAAATTATTGCTGCTTTTTTTTTATGCCTTCTCCCAGAAATTTTTTGTGCTGTTGTAGAAAGTGGAGATGTCTTATGGGTTTTTTCCTACTCTTAATATTTTTGTATACGGATAGAGTGGCAGAATTTTTAGGATTAACTTTAAAATGAAAGGATCCCCTGTGATATTTGATACTTGTTCAAGGCGGTGAACAGATGTGAAGCTAGTGTGTCAGGCAGCTAGTGTGTCATACTACAGATAGGATTTTGACTTAGGTGCAAGATTTGGATGCAGAATGTTTTTCTAGGACTGTGCTGCCAGTGAAAGGATACTTTGAGTAGGCTCTCCAAGTCTGTAGCCATACGGATCTCTCTTCTTAGCACATGTGTCTCCAGCCAGGCTAATAAAAAAGGAAGGAAAATGAGTATACCTTGTTTGTATTAGAAGTTAGAATCATTGCTGCTTAAACAAGCTGTCCTGCTAGGAAAACAATGCATGAAAATTAAAAAGATAGCCCAGTGGAACTTCTAAATAAAATTAGACCTACTTAAAAATCTAGCTAAACAGTGCTGTGTGTGAGGAGACATTAAGAACATTTGAAAGAGGGATCTTTTTTAAAGTACTGCTGCAGGATGAACTGTTTTGTAGAGCAGCAAAATCAGTCTAGATGTCAAGACCAAACTTGTCTACAGTGGGATCTGATCTTACTCTGGATGTTTTTGAATCATTAAATCTTTTCTAGCACCAGCTCATCTCTAAAAAGCTTTAATATCTTTGTTTTTAGTAACTTCTGTCTTAGGGCAAACTAGAAAAAGAAAACAAATTGTTTACAGAAGATAGATTTGGCTTTTTCTGTAAAAGTGAGGCACTGGGCTCTTTTGAATAGTTTGAGCTTTTTTTTTTTTTTTTTTTTTTTTTTCATTAAACGAAAAGGTAGAAGAAAAATAATTCTTTTTGGTTCCAGGTTTGTAGAGTAGGAAAAATCTTCCCATGTGGTAATTAAATGTAAATTTACTATTAGACAATCAAGTTAATTGGACACAGAGTTCTGATCAGAAATATATTGCAGTTAATTAGTTCTTACTTTTTAGCTGATTTTGGGGTAGTTTAGAATCAGGTCCAAAATGCCAAAATGCTGTCAAAAGGGTTACATAGGCAAAGTAACTTTTTTTTTTTTTTTTTTAACGTTGATTAAGAATAAATATTGTAGTAACAGTCAGTGAGTGCAAAAAAAGAGACAATAGTGTCTTTTAATAGATTCTTTACTACATTATCACTGAGCATTACATGAAAGAAGTGTAATAGATTTCCTGTCTAGAAAAGAAAAAGTGACAGTGCAAGGACCATATTGGATAAACTCTATGCTAAAAAATTAGAACTTCAGACAAAATGATCTGGTAATASTGGGAAACATCCAAGGAGGGGGGAGAATACTTTTTTTTAACTTTTTTTTTATTTTTAAATCCACAGATGACTCTAAAAGGAATGCAGATACTTTTTCATCAGAAGTCAATGAATTAAGTGATGAGGAATATAAAACACCTCTTGCAACTCCTCCCAATACTCCACCGCCAGAATCTAGCACTAACAGTGGTACCAAATTATCTGAATTTACTGGAGTGGAAATAAGTGAAGAGCAGCTACAAGCACACTTAATGAGTAAAAAAATGTATGAGAGATACACACTTTCATTTATGGATCTTCAGATCATGGTTGGCAGAGTAAAAGACAACTGGAAACATGTTCAAGATAGTGATGTGGGTCCAACTCATGTGGTGGAAAAATTCAATGTTCACCTGCAGTTGGAGCGCAGATTGATATACACATCTGACCCAAAATACCCAGGAGCTGTTTTGTCTGGTAGTTTACCAGATTTGAAAATTCATATCAATGAAGATAAAATATCAGCTCTGAAGAACTGTTGTACACAGCTGAGTACATCTGAAACTAAGTCTTCAGATGCCCTACATTTAGGGAAAGACAAGATTTTTACAGAGGTAGACCAGCTTGGCAGCTTGCATGATTCTGTAATGAATCTAACGCAGAGTGTTGTAATGCTAGAGCAGCATACTAGGGAAGTTCTTGTTGAATCTCAGCTTCTTCTGGCTGAATTCAAAGTCAACTGTATGCAGTTGGGTGTTGAAAGTAATGGACGATATATCTCTGTACTCAAGGTTTTTGGCACCAATGCCCATTTTGTGAAAAGGCCATATGATGCAGAAGTGTCCCTTACTGTTCATGGCCTGTTACTAGTTGATACTATGCAAACATATGGCACAGATTTTGATCTTTTGATGGCTTCTCATAAGAATCTTAGTTTTGATGTACCCACAGGAAGTCTTCGAGACAGCAGGGCTCAGTCCCCTGTTTATGGACCCTATGACGCACATCCCTTTGATGTATCTAGTCTGACAGAAAGATGCACTGCAGCCTCAAATGTTTCGTCTTGTAACAATGGAAAAGATCAGGAGTCCCTGATAAAATTAGAGTATCAGTTTGTGAGTGCAGAATGCCCATCAATGAATTTGGATAGCAGTTTGCAGGTGATCTCTGTGCAGGTGAACAATTTGGATATCATCCTTAATCCAGAGACTATTGTTGAGTTGATTGGGTTTCTCCAGAAATCTTTCCCAAAGGAGAAAGAAGATTCTAGTCCTCTGCCTTTAATGACTGACTTGGAAAGAGATTATAGGGAACAGGAAACCTTTCAGTCTACTTATGTACAGAATACAGAGGTAGCAGTGGATATTCACTGGTTAAATATACTCCTACTCAGGACAGTCGGCATGACAAATGGAGAAAAATATGGCAGAAAAATTGCAACAGCAAGTATTGGTGGCACTAAAGTTAATGTCTCTATGTGTAGTAAGTTTGATGTAAATGGCTCTCTTGGATGTCTTCACCTTATGGATCTAACTCAAGATAGTGTTAAGAACCAGTATGTTGTCAGTATAGGCAATACAGTAAGGTATGAAAATCTCATTAGTGATATAGGTTACTTTGAATCTTTATTCTTTAGGCTTGATGATGGAAGTGGCCTTCCAGATGCTTTAAGTTTCACTTTTGCAGAAAAGTCAAAAGAAGAATGTTCTCTTAACCTCAAAATGGCCTCCTTGCACTACAACCACTCAGCTAAATTTTTGAAAGAGCTGACTTTGTCAATGGATGAATTGGAAGAGAATTTCCGCAGCATGCTAAAAAGTGCAGCATCAAAAGTTACTACAGTCTTGGCAACTAAAACTGCTGAATACAGTGAAATGGTTTCCCTGTTTGATACAACACCACGATCAAGAGATATTGCCAACCTAGAAGATAATGAAGGTTATGCATTTGGATCCCCACCTCTCAAAACTGATACTATTAAGCTTATTTTAAATGTAAACATCGAATCGCCGATTGTCTCAATACCTCGAAAGCCAGGTAGCCCTGAATTGCTAGTAGGTCATCTAGGACAAATATCTATTCAGAATTTCATACCAGGAGAAGATGACTCTACAAGTGACAGACTGCAAGTTGAAATCAAAGATATTAAAATGTATTCTTTAAATAGCAGTCAGTTTATGAGCAAGAAAGAGTCTGCAAGTGAGATATCTCATGGGCTGCATTCTTCTTCAGGTCCTGCCAGTATTAACAGTCAGGAAGAATCCCATTTTACACGCCATGATTTCTTTGAATCATTACATAAAGGCCATGGTATGTTTATCGGGACTCTTAATTATGTTAGTATGACTAATAGTACTAAAAACATGTGTTTGACTGTGTGTCCAATTATATGCTCGCTCTCCTGTCCCCCCTAAAATACACTGCTCAATTTTAATTAGATTGAGCAAATTCTCTTTTTTTATATCCATTTTAACTCTCCTAATAAAAAATAATAAATGATGCCTTTCATGCAGAAATTTAATGAAACGTAACCAGATATACATATTTCAGCATTACTAAGAAATTCTGAGTAAGTTAAATAGCTAGTATGTTACCTCTGCTGTACAGTTCCTATACAATAATCAGTTCGCTGATTATACTGTGGTAATGTTGTTTTCATTCCACTTCCTCTTAACAGCTTTCCATATTCTGAATAACACCACCATCCAGTTTAAACTGGAAAAGATACCATTAGAGAGAGATTTGGATTTGACTTTCCCTTTGAGTAATGAAGACTTTGGAATATCAAGTGTTATGAAGATTGAGGGGAAATTTGTCAACCCTCTTCAGGTATTATAAACTAGTACGTTCAGTATCAATATAAATTGTTTCTCTGCACAGAAGATAAGTATTTTTCAGGCAAATCTCCCCAAATTTAAGATGTGGGTAGTTTAGGGGTCAGGGCCTTTTACATGTGATTAGAAGTCCCAGTCTAAGTCATAACAACAATGACCAAAACTTAATACTGTTTTGAGGCATTTTAGATGTTTTTGTATATTGGTCTAATTTTTAGGTACCCTGCACACATACCACAAAAGGGAAAAGATATAAGTGTAGCTGTCCAAATGGGTGTGTGTTTGCAGTTCTATCAGAAACTAAGAATTAAAATGCTGTTCTCTTGGAAAAAATACTTACAAGTAAAGGAGCAGGGGCAGAGCTTTTAAACAGAGGAAACTGAAACATCTGCAACTATGCAGACAAGCCATGATGACTAGAATGGTTTTTTCATATAGTGCTGTCTCATATGTGTCCATATAGTGCTCAGCATGCTAAGTTAAGGCTCACATGTATGGTAAGTTATTTTAAATTAGCTCCATGTGTGGATGCTTTTTACCTAGGGAAAAAAGCTATCCTATACTGGGATGCTTTGTATGCTTCCAGAAGTATGTCATCTTGCAAAGTTAATATAGAAGAGTGGTGATCTTCAGCTTTGCATTGTAGTTTGTTCTGGATTATTTTTTGCTTGTGGACAGACTTCATTTGTGTGGCTTGAAATGCCACTGTCTTTCCACTTAACTTGTGAGGTTTTAAAAAATATACATACTGATTTTATTTATTTAGAGAACTAACGTTATGATTATTTTTTTTCTGCATTGTAGGTGGTGTTAGCAAAACATGTATATGAGCAAGTTCTGCAAACTCTGGATAATTTAATTTACAATGAAGACTTAAATAAATTTCCAACCACTTCTGTATCTTCAACTTGTCATAGTTCTCCTTCAGCATCACTTCATAGTATAGGCACAGAATTCTCAAGTGAACGGAAGGAAAATGGCTTATTCAGCCATTCTGGTTTCTCTTCTGTTCCAAATAAGTCATTGCCTATCAGGGAAACGAAATCTTTTACTCAGATTCAAGCCAACTTTCATATCTCGGAGCTCCAGGTTCAGTTAAGCGGTGATCTAACACTTGGTGCACAAGGCCTTGTCAGCCTTAAGTTTCAGGATTTTGATGTTGAGTTTGCTAAAGATCATCCTCAGACTTTATCTATTCAGATTGCCTTGCGCTCTCTGCTAATGGAAGATCTTCTGGAAAAAAACCCAGACTCTATGCATAAGAATCTCATGGTGTCCCGTGGAGCACCGAAGCCATCCAGTTTAGCGCACAAGGAATATCTTTCTCAGTCTTGCCCCTCGGTATCCAATGTAGAATATCCAGATATGCCACGTTCTTTACCTTCCCATATGGAAGAAGCACCTAATGTCTTTCAGCTATACCAAAGACCAATTTGTGCCTCCCGTAAGAAGCAAAAAGAAGATGCTGATTCTGAGTATCCTCTGACTCCACCTCCTTCTCCAACAACAGACAGATCCAAGTTGCCTTGTGGAAAGAGTAACTTTGATGATTCATTGGTTCATATTAATATATTTCTAGTGGACAGGAAACATCCTGAGTTTTCTTCACACTATAAAAAGATTAACCGTAGTGTTGATGTTGATTTTAACTGTCTAGATGTTTTAATAACTTTGCAGACTTGGGTAGTGATACTGGATTTCTTTGGAATTGGATCCACTGCTGATAACCATGCTATGAAGCTGCAACCAGAGGATACTCAGCAGACAGTTAAATCAGAAATAAATATCTTGTCAACTTCTCAAGCCCATGAACYTATAAACACTAAACTGGATCTGAAGGTATGTTTAAGATGCAAAATATTATTGGCAGTCATTAAACTTCTGGTTCATGAAAACTTAAGGTAGCTTTTAAATCAAGTTAATGTTTTATATTATAGTGGAGAAGGCAAGTAAACAATTCAGAAACAGTATATTTAAAATGTGTCCATGTATAGTAAAGTGCAGAAGTTACAGAAGAGAGAAAAAATATGCAAAATTATTAATGAATAATGAACTTCAGTGTTTCATGTTAAGTGATAAGGAAGGGGTTAAGAGAACAGCCTTTATGTTTTAGAAGGCAGTGACTTGCATGGTCTGTGTGGATTATACATACTTTAGACTCATGCTGCAGAATAAATAAAGAGCCCTTTTCATGCAGCCATCCTGTCCAAGCTTTGGGTTACGTGTTGAGGCTGTTTCCATTTCAGGTTAAGAGTAATTTGTTTTTACTGTTCTTCCATGTATCATACAGCAGCCAAGTCCTAATGACTCCTTGCTTGTTTTTTTTTGTTTGTTTTTTTTTTTACTTTTTTACACCCCTTCACTAGGGGCAGATGACCCATGAGAAGGCAACTTTCATCCCCAAAGTCTTGGCTCCTTTGCTCTGTGATCTTCCTTTGATACCTATATGCCACTTAAAGGGAGGCTGAAGTAGAATGCTCCATATTCATTCAAGTAGGGCCCATATGGGTAGAGTTTGAGACTCCCCTTGCAGAGTCTGCTGTGTACGTTAGAGATTAAGGAAAGTGCCCAAGTCTTCTGGACAGTGATGATTATTTCCCTGGGAAAAAACAGGGCACAGACTAAATGTCTGTGATTCCTGAAATGATGAGGATTCTGTGAAATGGAAGACCAGACATACTAAAACTGGAACTTTGCTGTCCTAGATACTATGGAGTTTTATTAAAAAAAATTTTTTTATACATATATATGTGTGTGTGTATCTCTTTCTCTCTCTCTCTCTCTCTCTCTCTCTCTCTGTCTCTCTCTGTCTCTTTCTCTCTCTCTCTCTCTCTCTCTCTCTCTCTCTCTCCTTTTCCCAGAGGTCCTGCAGTCTAAGTTACAAATGACAAATCTTGAAAGAGCAGAGGACAAAGATAACGGTGTTAGGTTTTTGTTGATGACCTGAGCATTCTGTATTATTGAGAGACCCTTCAATGTGCAAACAAGGATGTGAAAAGGTTGCTTTCCTCCTCTGTCTCCCAGTCAAATCATTCTCTTTTGCCATTTGTATGTTATAGTGGAATTGTCTTGAAAAAATCTAATACATGAGATGTTACAGCTACAGAATCATAATGTATAATACCAACCTGTTCCTTTTTGTTTGACCAGGTCCATTCTCTATCTTTAGTACTGAATAAGACAACTAGTGAGCTAGCTAAAGCCAATGTGTCAAAACTTGCAGCTCACTTGGAAATGATTGGTGAGTAGATGGGAGGGCTAAGATTGTATGCGGCTTAAAATAAAAGAAAGTATGCATTGGAGTAGTGATTTGAAATTGTTTTAGTGCTYTTTTTTGTCGTCGTTGTTATTGCTGCTGTTTTCTGGGGAAGATGCACTTTCTCTTCCCACTGCTTCTCCCCCTGACCTGCTCTTTCAGTGTTGATTTTAAAACTCATTTTAATTCTGCTTTAATCCCAAGATTTCAGAGGTGGGCTATGAAAAGAAGTTCCCCAAGGATGATGGTTATTTTCAGAAAAATTTGGATATAAATCCTTGATAAATCATAAGTGGTTATTTAATAAATGGTATGTCTTGAGTTAGCTTCCTTACAGATTATCAAATGACCTGATGCTTTGATGTTGTTTGTTATTGATACATTTTATCCAAGTGTGAAGAGTTAACTCCACTAACACAAACTTGTTGAGGAGTTACTTTTGGGTTTTAGTAACTTATTTGTGTTTAAGGATACTAATTGTCTTCTTTTTGCTTTGTAGATGGAGACTTAGCCCTGCAAGGAAGTATTGGTAGTCTGTCCTTAAGTGACCTTACAGCTCATGGAGAATTTTACAGAGAACGTTTCACTACAAGTGGTGAAGAAGCACTCATTTTCCAAGTCTATAAGTATGAATTTAAACCTTCTCTTGTTACTAAATATTAACAAGACCTCATAACCCTCAACCTTTCCCCCATTTCCCCCCTCGCCCCAAAAAAAGAAGTTTCCGCTCTTCAGGCTTCTGCTTTTGGAAGCTTGTGACTTAAATGATACTTTGAACATTATGATTCATAARCTCCTGAAATATTTTTACCTCTTTTGTTGTCCTGCAACATACTTGGTTCATTAGGGAAACAGCCTTTCTTTCCCCATAAAGCTGTTATTCAAACTATTTAGTTGATAATTTCTTCCTATATAAAATAATAAGTGTTTTAAAAATTGGAAAAAGTTTTCTACTGATAAAACAGGTTTTCCATTGTTTCTATTTAAAATTTGGAGTTACAGGTTTGTTTTTGACATACCATACTCTAAAGTTCTTCTGCTTAACGTTAAAGCAATAGTTCTGATGTTTCATGGTTTTCCTCTCCTTTTCCCCACTAGAATCAGTCAGACTAGAAATTGCCCATTTAATGTTATGGAATTAATTTCCAACATTGCAGTACACTGATTCAGAGTTGAAACTATTTTTATTATCATCAAGACCAGAATATTATTATTATGCAGTAGAGTACTTACCTTGTAAGTCACTGTTCTGATGTATAAAATCACTAAAGGTGTATCCATTGGATGTTGAGATTAGAGTTGCATTCTGTGTTTAGAATTTTTCTGTTGGCATTATTAAAACTCAGTAGTGTTTAAATACCTGTAACTTAGAAATATTCCCCCTTTTTTCAGATTTGTAATTGAAATTGTTTTAATTGTATCCTGTGAACAATCAGCTAAAACTTCTGTATCACTATTTTAAATGCAAAAAGTGAATAGCAGTATTTGTGAAATGTTGATAAGGTAGATAGCAAAACTTTACTTTTGATCTTTATCATAGATATGGGCGGCCAGATCCATTGCTACAGAGGGAGTGTGATACTCGTGTCACTCTGCGGATGGCATCTGTTCAATATGTGCATACCCAGCGTTTCCAGGCAGAAGTGGTGTCTTTCATCCAACATTTTACTCAGCTTCAGGATGTCTTGGGGCGCCAAAGAGCAGCAATTGAAGGACAAACAGTATGTCTTCCTCCCACCCTGTTCTTTTACCTTACTGCATCAGATGAGGGGTTTGAAATGAAAGGTAGTTTTACAATTCTGAGGTTAGTGAAGGAAGATGATATGTACCTTGTAGTTAAAAGACTTGATTTAAGGATATTCTGTTGCTATTCAAAAGTGTAGAATACCAAATTTTCCACATTACTGAAAATTTTGTCCCCTGCATCCTGTAGTATGTGCTGGTGCAGGTGTCTTYCTGTCCTCATGATGCTGGAAGAACAGGGCTCAGTGTATTATGTTGCCTGTTTCTCCACTGTGCAGCAGCTAGTTTTAATAGTAAGTCTTCTACCTGAAGAAGGAGAACCAAGTGAGAAGTCCCTGTTACACACATGTTTGTATTTTTGATTAAATGGGATGGCTGGTGGAATGAGAAAATACAACCAGAAATCAGATGCTGGACTTGCTTGCAATACAGTAGATAATTAATCATGACTGTCATCTTAGCCTATTTTTTGTCTTAAAACCTAATGTGGGAGTGATTAATATAGTTAATTGTGATAGTCTTGTTAATAAAGTCGCTTCTCTTAATTTGAAGAAAGCCCATATATAAAAATGCTTCATAGTGCACCAGTTAAGAAATTTGAAACTGATTTTGAAACATCTGGTCCAAAGGAAGTTCTCTTTTTGTACTGTTTTAAGTGGTTGTGACGCTAATACTTCAGACTTGGAAGTATGAACTGCTAACAGTGGTATATTCTACAGTGCTACTCTTTTCTGGGATGCATGATAACTTCTTACCATTTTTTTGTCGAGATTTTCTTTTATGGCTGGAAATCATCTAATTCCAAAAATGTAAGGCAAAAATGCTGGAAAAAAGGTAGAGTGTATGGTATGTCCTGCAGGGAATGCATAAGTTCTGCAAATAAGTACCAACAGCCTGCATGAAAAGCCATCAGGAATCTATGCTAGACGTGCTCTCATTTATCTGTCAGGCTGAACTTCTAAAATGAATCTGTAGAAGATTGATCAAGTTCTTTGCTGTCTGAATTTTGAACAGTATTTCTATTTGCTGCAAAGAGTGCTTCATTCTTTCAGTTACTCATAATTCTAACTGGGAAATTTGACTGTTTTGGAGAGGAAGACTGAGAAGTGTCAGTCTCTCTCACTTATCGATTAAGTAGTTGTTTAGTTTTTAAATTTCAGACTCATCTGTTTCATTAATAAAAGCCTGTTGGAAAGTGCTGACAGCTATAGTGATTTATAGTTGTGATTTACAACTTTTCTGTCCCAGAGACCTATAATGAACTCTTAGTTGCTAATCTGAAGGTTGCATCATTTCAGTTTAACTTTAGTGTACCGTAGTAGCATCAATTATACCTCTTCTATTACAGTGGAGACAGTACATTGTGTGCTTCACCCCTGATTCCTGCACCTCACGGTGTTTGCCGTTGGCACTGTAACCCTCTTAACTAGCCTTTGTTCCTCTGCCCACGGCAAGAGTTCAGTATTTTTTGTATAAAATTTAATCACCTCTTAATTTTGTAAATCAAGGAATAGTGTTCCTGAGTTCACTACTAACCAGTGTGAAATAATCACTCACTTCTGGTAAATTAATAATTTTTTTATAATGATTGTTTCTGAATGTGTACAAAGTGTATCTTGAGTGTACAAAGATGCCAGAAAAACCCAAGAGGAAACTCTTCCCTATGAAACATAAGATTCATTAAAATGAGATCTTTTTTTCTGAAAATGTTATTATAGAGAACCACTACATAAAAATACTAAAAGATTAGCAAAAACTGCAACATGCTTGTGAATTATCCTGGTGCAACGAACTAAGTTTTCAAACAAATGTTTGATCTTTCCAGGTAAGAGATAAAGCACAGCGAGCTTCTCGAGTTCTTCTTGACATTGAGGCTGGTGCTCCTGTCCTGCTTATACCTGAAAGCTCGAAGTCTAACAGTCTTATTGTAGCTAATCTTGGGAAACTGAAAGTCAAGAACAGATTTTTGTTTGCGGGTATGCCAGGTACCTTCTCATTAAAGAACAAGGTAAAAACAGAACCTTATTTTTGAATTAGCAGCTGACAATTTTTCTAGTTTTTGTGTATTTTATTTCTATATCAAAATGGTCAATGACTCTTGAATTTTACTCCTATATATTTAATGTTATTAGTAGTGAAACCATCCATGCCAGCCTCTATATGAAAATCTGGATCTCGTCTGCTGCTGATTGTACCCAGCTGTTCTTTGGCAGCTGCACCTGGGCTTGCTTTGAGGCATTCAGGGCAGAGGGGAGGCTGTTCTGGAGAGCTTGCTGGAATTTGCCCTTGTTGGGACCCAGAAAACAACGGGTGCACACCTGAAAGGGGCAGCTTAGAAGGGCTTTCATCTAACCCTGTTTAGCACTTCTTCAGCCTTCCACAAAACAAAATCTCTGCTGAGTGAGTAGCAGAAAATGGAGGTGTGTCTTGGCTGAGAGTTGCTGGAACATGCTGGAGAACAGAATGGTGGTTAATTTTGTTGTTGTTGTTTCTTTTTTTTTTTCCCCCCCCCACTGTTTCTCCTTTCACTTAATGAAACCAAGTGTGTGTGCTTAGGCTAGGTGCAGGAGAGGGACTAGTCTGTGTTGCTGTTGAGAGGCAGTTACAAAATTTGGGGTGTTTGGGGTGAGGAAAAAACATCTTGGAAGGCTTTCTGTACCCAGCCTCAGCAATGAAATGGATTGTTTTGTTCTGGGAATCAGCTATTTCTTTTAAAAAAAGAGAAGTGGGAAAACTTAGGCAGACTGATTTACCACAGCAATTTTGTGGCATGTCTATGCTGTTGTCTTTACAGCTTGTATTGAAACCGTTTTAAATGTGTTTAACCACTTGTAGCAAACTGTAAAATGCCAACTGTGGAAATGTTTGCTATTCATCTTTCATGTCTGTTAGTTTCCTCTGATTTTTATATTTTTATTTATTTTTTATTTTTTRATCTAACAGTGTCTTTATTGCAAGGCAGCGTTGGATTGTAATGTTGTCTTACATGCTCTAGGGTGCTGATGTATTTAAAGATTCATAAGTGGTGGATTCCCAGACTGATGTTAGGAGATTAAAGGATGTGTGCATAATAATTTTCTTTCTGTAGAAATTTGGGACTTAAAATAAAAATGTGGGGTTTCTTTTAGTTTTCATTTTTTTTCTCTGTCCTATGTTTATTTTTGAGGATCTGATTTTACAAGGAAATGCGTACAAGGATCCCATTTTATTTGAGGTATTTCACATGTTTATAGGAGTGTTCAGGTGCTCCTCATTCATTTATAAATTATTTCTAATAAAATAAGTTCCTTGAAATAWTAAAGTATGGTTTTGTTGTAAAGACTTTGCAGAATTCCCTAAGAGTTGGATTTAATTTTATTGTGTTATGCTGTTTATGCATGTCTGAGGAGCTACTGGTTTGGATGTACTGTGTAAATTCATAGATTTATAAGTGATGTGATATGATTTTTCTTTGCATGTACTTTTCACTCCTGTCTTTATAAGTTTAAAGACTAATGTTTTCAAATTTCTAAATTTATAATTCTTGATCATGGCTGTAATGAAAATTTCCAAACAATAATTATTAAAATTCATAATTGGAAACTAAAAGGAAGGCTTATGGGAAAGGATTATACTGTGATATCAGAGGTTGAGTACGAAAATAAGACAGCAAATGATTGTAGCAATACTGCAGTTATGGGAAAGGCAGCATTCACAGAGTAAGGAGGCAAGTGGGTTAGTAAACACAGATGGTTATTTGCTTGGGCAAATCAACTTGTGTAAAACTGAAATATGAGGTTCACAGATTCAAATCAGGGTAAACTAAGTGCATGTTGAAATTGGCTTTGGGKTATAAAGGTAGTGTGTAAACCTATTCCACTGGTGCAACTTCTTTGGGAGAGTAAATCCGTTAACATTGACGTGACACATTTGGTCAGTATGGAGCAGATCACACACTTTTCAGTTTTTTGGTGCTAGATAGCGTTCTCTGAATGTGAAAAAGCTTGTAAGAGTTCCACTGGATATGTGGGGGAGGAGGGATAAAATATTAAAAACTACTGTAACGAGCCTTTCTTTTTTTCACCTGTGGGTATTTGAACAATAAGGGTAAAGATTTATTCCATCTTAGACTTAACTATTGCAGAAAAAGTTTGGGACACTTTTGATATTATGACTAAAGTATCTAGAGTGCGTAAAAAGCTAACTTCAGGTATATGAGATGTGTTCATTCACTTTATTTTAATAAAAATGTTAAGTTACTGACATGATCTTGCAGAAATCACTGTGCGTGTTTTCATCATTTGAAGAAAGCCCTTGTTATGCTGTGGAAAAAATAGCTTCTAAATATTTAGCAATCATTATTCTACAGAAATACTTGATATCTTGGTAGCCTTAGCGCGCTACTTCGCATTAATTTCTTTTAGGGTTGGGTTTTTTCTTTGGTTTTGTGCTAAAACTACTCATTTGAAATTAATTTCTCATTGAAAATGTTTCACAGCTTTTTGAAAATATTACTGAAGTAAGCTTGTTTTTTTTTAAAGAAAATGTTTTAATCTGCTGCTAAGATGAAAGGAAAAGAGCTTGACTATCTTTTGGTAGTGGTAAAAGATACTGGCATTCACATAGGATGCTTAGTTTTTTGACAGTGATTGTCGCAGCTTCAGTCTTGCTGTATTGATTCCTTAGTGTTTAAGGTAAATATCCATTGTTAATTACAGAATTGCTTTCATTAGCAGGATTCAGTTCAATTTTCATCTCCTTTGGGAACCCCAAAGCACAGCATGAAGAAAATGACAAGTGCAGATGAATCAAAAGTAGTGACAGAAGGGCTGTTCATGAAAAAATCATCAGGAACAAACATTTCTAGGCTGAAGAGTGAGCCTGTGCTGAATACCTTGAGTAAACAGCAAGGGCAACAATTGAAAATACCTGCTGTGCCAAATCCTGACAGCCCAGGTATGTGATAAATGGTAGAAACCCCATTTAGCTCTTCTTTTTCTGTATAAAATGACACAGTGCAGTTTTCACACTGCAGTGTTTCACATATATCTTATGTGACACTGAAAACAGACTGAAAAAGTAAGGCTCTGGGTCTAAAGAGTCTAAAGATATAAAGAACCTAAAGATATTTGTTTGTTTAGAGTTGGCTTCAGTTTAAGATGCTTGTCTCCCACTTGTTGTAAAGACCCTTCTAGAACTCTTTAGAATATATATCTGCTTAGTAAATTGTTTTCCTTGTTACGCTTGTCAGTAATCCAGTGTGTTTTACCTCAGAAACTTAGAGCAGTAGAAATTTGTTAGAGGCTTAATTTATAATCTTACTTTATAAACTACTTAAATACATTATCTGACATGATCATAACTATAGAAATTTATATATACTTACATATATAGTTATTCATATATAGTGTACTTTTAATATGGAATGTCATTAGAAGAAAAGTTGCAATATTAACTGGGAGGACAGTTAAATATTTTTGTCTTGTAGGAGAATAGTGGGTAGATTTTGGGTTATGTGATTTGTGTCTTTGCAATTTCCTAACCAGTAATTTATGTAACGAGTGCAGAAACCTTAATTTTCAGAATTCCATTTTCTTATCCTGGTTGTAGGTTTAAAAGGAAATTTAGTTTCAAGGTGGCTTTTTGCARCTTAAAGGATTAGAGATGTGTAGTTCAGATTCTGGAGGAAAAAAATCTGCAATCTGGGTGCATTTCAAATGCGTTTTGCAGGCATATAAGGAGTACTGTGGGACTCTTATTTACAAGTTAACATTTACCTGAGAATGAGCTTGGTATTTGCTTGGTATTTGCTAGTTACAGGTATTGATGAGCATGAACAAAAATTCTTTAATAAAAAAAAAATCAGAATAATTTCAAAATAATGAGTAAAAACTTCTTTTTGGAGTAAGTTACATTAATTTTGTACATACTCTTTAYTCTTGCTTAATGTATTATCTCCTGTGCACTTGTAGAGGATCACATCTGCCTCTTAGACTGCATTATGGTTGATCTGCAAGACATGGACATATTTGCTGCAGAGAGATGTCAGAGGGAGTGCTCTAAAGCTGTGGAAGATAGGAGTGCAGATTTGACCTTTCCATCCTACTTTGTCAGGCAGACAGGAGGAAGCCTGTTAACAGAACCTTTCAGACTGAAGTTACAAGTAGAGAGAAACTTAGACAAGTGAGTTGATGGAAACAGGATTGCTTTATGCTGTTTGCCTAAATGTTTTGCAGTGTTTTACCTACCTTCTGTTGTATCTTAAAGTACTACCTGCTCTGTTATAGCACCTTGAAATACTGTGTTTTTTCCTTTTTTGTTGTAGAGAGCTAAGTCATTCAGTTGCGGACATATCGATACATGGCAATCTGTCTTCAGTCCATTGTTCTCTAGATTTGATTAAATATAAACTTATTCGTGGACTTCTGGAGAACAATCTTGGGGAACCTATTGAAGAGTTCATGCGACCTTATGATTTGCAGGATCCAAGAATTCATGTAAGAGGAATTGTGGGTTTACACAGTTGAAATTGTGTGTTGAAATGTTTTGTTTTTGTTTTGTTTTCCTATTAGACTAAACATCTCTCAAAGTTGTTGTGTTGTTTATGAGACTGACTGGTAAATAAAAAGATTTAGGCAGAAGAACGGTGATGGTTCTGTACCTTTTTCTCTGTAGATACTGCTGGAAATTCAGGTTTGTCTTAGTATAATGACAGGTCAGGTTGTCCTTTCAGCCACGACTTGCTCTTACCACTTCATGTTTCTGAGACTTTAGAGTTTTGAGAGATATGGAAGAAACAGCAGCCATTGCTTGTATTGGTTAGTTATTGTTAGGTATGTTGAAACGTACTGGTGGGGAAAAAAGTTAATAAATCAATGAAAACTTTATCAATTGTTTTCTTGAATGTTTAAGGTGAGTTGTTATTGCTATATATTATGGGCACGTTAACAAGCTTAAGCTTTTTCCATTTGTATGGAATTTTTTGGAGGGACTTAAAGACTATCTTGTCATCATGTGCAGGCTCATGATCCCTTTCCCATGGGGTCTGTGAAATTCTTGAAGACTGACTAAAAGATTAAATGGAACATGTACTATTTTCTGTTTGTGTCAAAAGCCCTCTTTTGTCTGGCAGATCTGAGAGAAGAATTTCAGTAATAAAGGCTTCACAGCACAGCCATCCATATTTTTGAGCCTGTTCCCAAGTATCACCTGTCTCTTAGGGCTGCTGTCAAATCCTATCCTTTCAGGAAGACTTTGGGCAGCATTTCATCTGGAGTAGATCAGCATTTGTCCTTATTACTGAGAATAAGTTGTTAAATAACATGTTTTCTCCCAGTCTTGTGGGGGTTCCAAGTACTGTTTATGTTGCACGATTGTACTCTTTGCTTGAGAAGCAAATGCATGCCCATGCCAGGGGAAAAATACTGGGAAGCGTCTAGGATCCTCTTAAGATCTGAGGAAAGGATGGGTAAAGTCCTCCTAATACTAGTATGTTCTTCATGTTAGGCATCTCTCCTAAAACTCTAAATGAGATTAATTTTTGTAATAGTTTCAGAAGCTACAAATCTGATTTAATAATAAAAGGTACTTGAAACAGTTTGAAGGAAATGTTGGCTGTTTTGTGGTGGGGTTTGTTTGTATGTTGTTTGTTTTGTAAGACATTGTTCAAGTTGGAGGCTACAGTGTTTTGAAATGTGATTTTTGTCCAGCAATGGTTAATGAAACTCTTTCAAGGAGAAAGTATATTATAACTGTTTGCATTTGTCCCAAGTAAAAATTCTTAATTCAGAAATGAAAAGTTAAACAGATGTTCTTAAAAGGAATGTTGGTGTTTTTCATTTTCAGACGGTTTTGAGTGGAGAAGTATATACTTCTATGTCTTTTCTCATTGACATGGTTAATGTGAGCCTGGAACTGATGGATCCAAAAGGAAAAGATGGTTGCAGCTCCTTAGCAAGGTATGAATTTTCTTTTGTTATTGAATACATTATTCTAAATGCTACGTTCCTCTAAGATGTTAGAGGACAAGAATTAACGTAATACATGAAAATATGAATTGAAACAGCATTCCTTATTTGGAGTCCAAACTGAGAGCTTGAATTGTCTGAAAAATGGGAGGGAATGTCACTAGTCAGAAGGTACCAGCTGCATCTTTCTAGCTGTTCTTGAAATCACAGTGCACTAATCAGTTGACTCAACCAAGACAAATAGTATTCTATTTAAGAAAGTGTTGAAGGGAAATCTTGAAAAACAGAGAGGGTGTCTGCCATGCATTTTTAATCCAGAAGGTTCTATATCAGTGAAAAATATTATTAAATAGAGTAGGAATCCAATTTGTGTCTTAATAACTTGATATATCGTGATTATAGATGTCACAGAAAATACATATATGAAAGGTATTAGCTGTATGTCATGTGTACTTTAAACTAAGTGACTTCTTGGAATAAATATGTTGTAAGACTCTTAAATGCAATGTTTTGCTTTTATTCTCCTAGGTTTGATTTTAAGAAATCCAAGTTGCTTTATGAAAGCTGTTCAAATGCAACAAAGTCTGTAAATTTGGTTTCTCATTCCATGATGGCATTTGACACACGTTATGCTGGACAGAAGACTACTGCAGGCGTGCCCAATGTATTCAATTGCATCTTTCAGTCATCAAAGAATACGAGTAGTCCAGGAGCAATCCAGATTGAATTGCACTTCAGGTTGGTAATTCTGGGATTATTTTATTTTATTTTATTTTACATTTTTCAATGACATTTTTGGGTCAGGAGTGTCTTGTCCTTAATATAGCTGTTATTCATGCAGACAAATTTCTTGCTGGCTTTATATTTTAACTTGAAAGCATTTCTTGGGGTGACAAGTGGTACTTGATAGAACGCAATCTGCAGGTCTTGATTAACTGAAAGTTGTTGGGCTTTAGGTTTTTTTTTGTTTGTTTGTTTTGTTTTGTTTTTGTTTGTTTTTACTGCAACAATGAGAAAATAATGTTAGGTTTGAATGTGTAAATGCATTGGGTTAAGTTCTGGCCTATCAAAATCAGTCAAGTTAAAGCTGAGTTTCCTTAAAAGGTCTGTCCATACTTGGTCTGTCACYTCTATATTTGCATGTAGTTGTATTATAGAATTAATTTCATTATATTCTGGCACAGAAGCCATTTTCCAGTAGGTGTCACTCTTGCCTTTTTGAGWGAATCAAATAAATACAGAAATGGCACCTCTTTTTAAAAAACATAATCCTTATGTTCTGTTTTGTATTCTCTTATGTTGTTTTTTATCATCTAAATCTCTTGGAATGCTTAAAAGCATCAGAGTGTGGGAATCCATTTTGTTCTCATTTTAATATTGAAGACAGTGGTATAAAGTATAATGTCAACATTTAACTTTATCAGCATGTTTTTTTGTTGAGGGATATTACCTAATGAAAAGTGAAGTGAGATGACTAGTGCTATGTTGTGCTCACTTCTGACCAGCCTCACTGATCAAACTCAGCTTTCTAACTTGTTCTTTTGAGAGTAAGTATGATACCTTCTGAAACAGTTGCAGGAGCAATGTAGGTTTAAAAAAAGATGTGACTGTATTTTAGTCCAATAGAAAATTTTGAAGGTGTCTGTTCTTAGAATTTTTAAGCAATCTGTTGTATGGATTTGGAGATCGTATGAAGCTTTTAAGTGCTGATAGAATAAGTTTGCATTCAGAAAGGCTCCAGGATTTCCATTTAAATAAACCTAAACTGTGATAGGATTTTTTTAAAAAAACTTCAAAGATTGCATGTAATGGTTGATCCGGTGTCTGCCATGATTGGAGGTTAGTTTGCACAATAAAGCCTAATCTGGTTTGAGTGATGTGGTTCCTTCCCCTTTCTTCTCTCCACAACTGCTATGCCTTTGAATTGTAGCTACATAAGCATGTGTTACATTTTTACTGGTGAGAGTATCATTGGCACTAGATATAAGCTTGTGCAGAGCACAGTGATAGTGTTATACTGGCTCATGCCTTTTGGAAATGGTCTGGAGAGCCGGGCTGGATTAAAGGATTTTCCTGTTGGAAGTAATGCAGGCAGGCTGCTTCTCACAAAGGAATTAGTTTTTTAAGAGATTTTTCTAGTTCAGAATGTGTCGGATATAAAATTGTTTCATAGTATTTAAGCATGTGGCTTATTTTCTGATTAGCATGACCAGATGTAATTGATAGTCTAGATCATGAAGTCAAACACTTTTATCTCTCTTAAAATGCGATGCTTAAAAGTTCAGTCAGGCTAGCATTTTTTCTGAATGACAAAGAAGCTTCCTGTGCTACAAAACGCTATCAGGGTGTGAAAGGAAACACGCTGTATGTCTGATCTTTCAGAGGGGCATGAAGCCAGGTTCAAATTTCACATGCTGTACATTAGATTTGATACTGAACAGATGTTTAAAAAAAAAAAAAGTTCAGTTTTAAGAACTGACATTTTGTGAATTACTAATCCTCATATATGAAGATGCTTTTATAAGTTAATTTTTTGTTGCATAGTGTCTTTCAATTCACCTTTTATAACATTATAGCTTAGAAGCTATCGAAGTTTCTTGGAGTTGAGATTGGTTAGGTTGCTGTGCGTACAGCAAGTTGAATTTCAATCTGTTTAAAAAAAGAAAAAGAAAAGTTAAGGTCAGACACTCTGTAAACTAAGTGTATCTCTATAAAGTTCTATGTAGTTCTTACTTGTCAGCTACTAGAAGCTTTCTGTTAAAATTAATGTAGAAAATAGATTATGCAAAATGTAAAATTCATGTTAAGTATACTCTTCTCTTAATAGGTCTACTAAGGATTCCTCCAGTTTCACAGTTGTTTTGAACAACCTTCGCGTGTTTCTAATATTTGACTGGTTGTTACTTGTTCATGACTTTTTATATACTCCTGGGGATACCAAAAAACGGGAAAATCTCCTTCCTTCCCGGCAACGCAATTATAGCAGTGAAACAACCGTAGTTCCAAAAACGGTGAAAAGTGGAGTTGTTACAAAACGTTCATCTCTACAAGTGTCTACAGAAAAACAGCTGGAAGTTAAGGTCAATGTGACAGGTAAACGCATTGTTTTCTGATGGTGCCTCTTTAAGGTACTTCACTGTTTAAAAGCCATGTGCTAGTGAAAACAGGTTCTTTAATCCTGCCAGAGATGCTTAAAATGGCTTAATGGCATTTCAAATTTCCATGTTTTATTTATGATTTTGTTTTGTTCAGGCACTGAATTTGTGGTTGTTGAAGACATGTCTTGTTTTGATACCAGTGCAATTATTTTGAAGGGGACTACTGTTCTCACTTACAAGCCAAAGTTGTTAGATCGTCCTTTCTCTGGTAGTTTGTTTGGCATTGAGGTAAGAAAAAATAATTGTTCTTTTATAACAAGTCTAAAATTAGATTAACTAGTGAAGGTACTTTACTATTAATATTTGATTTGAAAGCCATGAGTACAACCTGTTCTACTACTGGAATAATCCACAGATTTATTTTTAAAGTGAGTCAGTTCCATATCAAGCGCGCTCATTCTGCAGCAGATTTAAGAATGTTTTTGTGTTGTCTCTGTTAAGACACTGAAACACCAACTGCCAAATCAGTTGCACATTGAAAGTTGGGGACTGACCGGGTAGACAGAAGCCTGTGTGTTCAGAAAAGGGCTCACAGGCTATAATCATAACTGACTTGAGATGAACAAACAGTATCATGCCATCGCAATAAAAGCAAATGGAATATATAAGCAGGAGTCTTTTGCGAGGTTAAGTATGGAAAGTGATCCTTGCATTCTAGCCAGCAGCGGTAAGACCTCAGCCGGAATGCTGTGGCCAGCCCTGGGTGAAATACCTGAAGAAACTCTGAGTATTTCAGAGGAGAGCAACAAGAAAGTTCAGTGATGAGGCATATGTAATATGTTGGGAAAGTTTAAAAGAACTTGCTCACTCTAGGAATTTCTGTTGATTAAAGGAACTTCTTCCTTGTTAAGATCCTTGCATTAAGTAAAAGTTCATAGTAGAGCAAACAATGAAGTGGAGGAACAAACAATGAAGTGGAACAAACCAAGTCCATCACACATGGAGGAGTGGTGGACGAAAGCTCTGCTGTAAAGGAGTTATTAGCTTGGATATCTGAATCTTTTTTCCTGAATTGGAAGAGCAGCTAGGCACTGGAATACATTATCTGGAAAGCCTTTGGGGTTCTTTGCTGTCTTAAAGTTTGTAAAGAAATTGTCCACAGAGAATAGTTTGGCTATAGTTTATGCTGTTTTGTGGTAGATATTCTTTGACTTCAGGGTTCTTGCAGGCTTATTTTCTCAGATCGTAACTTTTTTTTGCACTATTTCTAATCGTTTAGGTTTTCTCATGCCGGTTAGGAAATGAGCAAGAGACTGCACTGTCAATTATTGATCCAGTACAAATTCAGATGGAACTTGTTGGGAATGCTTCCTACCCAAGTGGTTCAGGACTGTTGGATGCTTTCAACAGTGAGGATTTTCCTCCTATTTTAGAGGTAATATAAATGACTGARCGAGACTGTGTGCAATAGAGAATACTGGATTGTGATCTTGCAGGGATATTTTTTTTAAGCCCAAGAATTCAATGGAATACTTTCAAATGTATAAGAAAAGAATAAGCTYAATTCTGCCTGAAAGGAAAAGGCAAAGAAACAAGCATGCAAAAAATGCTTTTACTGGTGAGGAGAGAGTGATTTCTGGGATATAATRCAGAAATTAATAGTGAAAAAAATGTAGACTTATAATACAGGCATGTCAGATAGTAACTGATTTCTGAAGGAAAGCAAAAGATTTTATTTTCTGTATCTCATTCTTACTGTTTATTAATGGGAAAATTAGGGGCAGCTTTTATACAAAAGCAGAACAGTAACTAAAAGCATATATAATGAAAAAAAAATCTTTCTCCAGGACTCCGTTAGTAAATAGTGATGGAAGTTTGGTAATTTTACTATTGGAGCTTTAAAACAGTGTTGTCATATTTCAATATTAAATTTTGGTCTTCCTTTGGGAAATGTTTTGTTATTATCTACGATATAAAAGAAGAATGTGTAGAAAAGGGCAACTCAATCTTATTTCTTCTAAACTTTCATTTAGATTCAGTTGCAAGCACTGGATATCAGACTGTCCTACAATGATGTTCAGCTGTTCTTGGCCATTGCGAAGTCCATTCCTCAACAGACTAGTGCAGCTGTGTCTGACTCCACTGTATTGGTTGCTGATAGTACTGCTAATCTTTCTAGTTTAGTATTGGTTAATGAGACCTCCTCCTTGACATATGAAAACAAAGAGACATCCAAACGTTCGTTGGATCCTGTTCTTGGTATGTTTTTAACTGTCACAGTGAAGCCATTTTTTATGGCTAGAGGAGGCTTCTGCAGTGTGAAGTTAGACTTCATTTTTAACAAAAAAAGGTGTTGGTAGCTTCAATGAAATGAAGATTATTGCATAATGATTTGAATTATCTGATGATAGCATTAGACTGACAATATCAAAAAAGTAGAGTAATTTATCTGTTTGTAATGTGACAGTGTATTACATTAAGTTTTAATCAGTATCACTTGTCATCATACATCATCATGATGGACTAAGAGTTAGGTAGCAAATGTGTAAAGCAGTGTGCTTCAAGTTGTTTAAACTGATAATGAAGTAGCTGGAGATTATGATGGTTTCTATTTCTTCATGAACAGCAACCTTTTATTTTGCTTTGGTGAAGTTGCTTTTTGAAAGCTAAAACTTGGCTGTAATTGGAACCGCTGCCTGACAAAAATGAGGAAATGAACAAAAGTGAAAAAGGCTTTCTTTTCGGGTACTACGCTTGAGAGTCGTGGGGGGCTGAAACTAGATGAGGAATTGTGTTCTGAGTGAAGAGGTGGTATTTAAAAAATATAGTTGAAACTGAAATCAGTGAAGGACATTAACGTACTRTAAGAGAATAAAACTAGCCCATATTCTAAAATGTAAACATTGATTGTTTTTGGTAAAAGTAATGCTGACTCAAAGCCACTTTATTGACATATAATAAATTTTAGAAATTAAAACAAGTTAAGTAGATAACTCTAAAGGATTTATGGTTGCCTAATTGTTTAATTATAGAGGTACAGCTGGCTCGCCTTCAGGAGCTGGGATTCAGTATGGAAGACTGTCGTAAAGCTCTTTTGATCTGCCAAGGTAACCTCAAATATTTTTAGCTGATCTTTCAGATTACTCATGTTATCTAACTTGTGATTAAGTAAAAATACTCAGATGTTGAGGTAGCTGATGTACAGACAGTATTCCTTCTCTATTTTACTTTGGCTTGCAACTACCGAAATTGGCTCTATGTGTGCATCTTCTTAAGCATTCTCACTTTTCTGTTCTGCTGCTCTGTCTGTGTACTTTAGTCTCTTTTGGTCACCAAACACAGAGTTTTTCTATTCATAATGCATCTCACTCTAGATTGCTATGTTAGTATCCCTTATTTGTAATGCGGTGAGCTAAGTTCTCTGCAGGAATGCTACACGGCTTGATTCCCCACACATGCACACCCCTCACCACCAAAAGATTCTTCTTCCCTTTTAAGACTAAATTCTTTTTTTCAGTGATTTACCTATTTCTTTCATCTTCCTCTTTTGAATCATGTGTTTTATTTATTTCTGCGTGCAATACATGGAAAGAAGAGGAAGCTTTCAAGCAAGAGATTATTTTTCTTTAGTGTTGTCACGTTTCCCATCTCATTTATAGGCATTCATAGTATTAATACAGATGTACGTTATGTTGCTACTCAGTTTACAGCTTTAAAGAACGTTCCTTATTTCTAGAGAACACTGTTGTATTTATAATTTCATCATATTTATTTTATTAAATAGAACACATTTAAGTACTGTTTCTGTGCTTTACTATACTTTTTAGGTGAAACAATTAATTTGGTTTTATGTTTTTTTTACATTAAATACATTTCACTGAGAAAGTAAGAGATGATTGCTTTGTTTTTATCTTCTAAGGTGAGCTGAAAAAAGCAGCAAGTTGGTTGTTTAAGAATGCCGAACCTTTGAAATCGCTTTCCCTTACATCTTCTGGTCGAGATAGTGGGACTGCGCCTTTTCAGTTCATCTCTGGAGTGGAAATAAAAGCAGAAAATATATGTATTTGCTTTATTGATGACTGCATGGACTGTGATGTCCCCCTTGCTGAGTTGACCTTTTCACGTGAGTATCTGTTCTGTTGAATGAGTTGCATTAAATTACTGTCTGTCAGTATGCAGTGTCAATTGTTCTTTGATTAATCAGACTTCTGCTTCCCTAAAAATAGCTTACTTTTGGGGTGAAGAAGGAGGTCATTTGAAGCATTTATGAAAAGGGGGGCTGGGGGAAAGGGTTGAGGGTGTGGGTGTGGGTGTTTTGGGTGGATTGTTTTTTGTGTGTTTCATGGTCTTTTTTTCTTCTTATTAGTGGCCTCCTAGCATTTTAAATCTGGCTGAAAGGTTGTGGAGAAGGCTGTATTCCATTAACACGTGGACAGCTGAGCTACTTGAGTGTTTTATGTACAGATAATGCAAAAGAGAGAGGACAGCATTTTCTTTGCTAAGCAACCTATAATTATTTTCTCTGAAAATTATCATGCAGGCCTCCTATTTTCTGACTGCTGGTTCAGGAAGAAGCTTTCAAAGACTTAATTGGTTCTAATGATGATTGTGCTGGTTTTCTTAAGTGTCTCTGCTACTTGATACTTAGGTTTTATACCTTTCAGTACTTGAGAAGAAAGAGCTATAATTTAGTTGCAGTCAGTTCCTTCACTATCTGATGCAGATTGCTAAAGGTTGATATAAATGCTACCTTAATACAAGTAGGAATGCCAAGGTTCAGAATGCATGATTTATTATTAATATTTATCTCTTAATTATGCTACTAGTTGGGAAGTCAAGATAAGATGAAATGATAAACCAAGTAAAATTCAGATAGGAAGAATATTTAGGAATTTTTTTAAAAGACTGTGAACACAGCAAAGAAACTTGTTCCCATTTTGTTGTAGTGGTACTCTGATACTACAGTTTTCTAGGGTTGCTGCTTCTGAAATGTAAATAAGCRTTTTTTTTTTCCTAGTAGAAAATGTCTGATCACATTTTAGTAGGTTTGTTCAGAGCATGATCACCAAATGAGATAATGTGGCATGTTTTCTGCTTAGTCTGGTGGTAAATAATGGTGGTTAGGGAGAAGTCATCTATTTACTATGATAATTCTCGTCATTTCTCAGTCTACGTATTAGTGTAGATGAAATATAATCAGAACCTTTGACCACAGGTCTAATTTTACTGTGTGGAGGAGGATACCATAAGCAGACTACAATCCCTGGAGCGTTAAGTTTGTGCTTACTCCTTCTTACGTCCATAGCAGAAGGAATCTGTCCTGAACAGAACCCAAGGGAGGCTCAGTGTTATAAAGCATGGTTGTTCATAAATGTTGTCATTTAAAGAGTATTATGCAGGGCTTTTTGTGCTATTTGGATTTAAAAAACGAAGCAAAAACTTTCCATTTCTTATTAACATTTCTCTAAATRGGGAAACTTGATCATACTTGTTTTACATTAGTAAAATGCTCACTTTTGTGGTAGGTTTGAATTTTCTACAACATTTGAGAGCCAACCCTGAAGGCTATGCTCATTTTATACTCTCTGGAGATTATTATAACCGTGAGCTTTCAGGTAAGATACTGGGTTTGGGTTTTTTTTTCCTTCTTTTTAAGATTAGGAAAGCAGTCTTATACTACCCTGAAGTTTTTCCAACATGAAATGCATGTAAGGGAGTGTGAAATGTTTTTGGGTAAACACATGATCCTGAGGAGAAAAAGGAAAGAAGATTTCCCAACTTAATATGTGATGGAGGGGGAGGAAAAAATACTTTGCTGATATAATAGTTATACTGAAATTATTTCATGCTGACTGGCATGTCCTTGGATAGTATAGTCCTTTTATGTAATTAGCTGTCTCTGTGTTAACTCATCTTTTTTTGATGTTTCATTTCTTTGCATTCAGTTCATTTATTTATTTCAGGGGGGAAAAAAAGCACATGAGGGTGGGGGATTAGGTTGAAGACAATGGATATGCATAATGAGACCGTCCTAATTCATATTTTAATTAAAAAAAAAGAAGTTTGGGATTTGACCTATACTCATAGGTCAGCCACTGATAAACTAAATAACTTAGTTGTGTGTTTTCTCTGAATTGAGAAACAATTAAAATTTTTTGTTACAGAATTTATAGTAACAACCTCAAGAATTATCTGTGAATTATCTTTGTATTAGCTAGTAAATTAAATCTGTAGGTTTACAAGTTCATCTTGAATGCGGATTGAAAGTAAAAGATCTCATTATTGAAGGCGCATTCTTAAATGCTTAAGTATGTAAACAGCATTCCAGCATGGCCTTCAAACATGTAATACATGTGGTGTTTTCTGTTTGTTCTCAGGCTGGGAACCATTTATTGAGCCGTGGCCATGTTCAGTTTCTTGGCAACAACAAGCTTCGAGCCGTCTCCACCCTTCCCGCCTGAAGCTGGAAGTAAAGGCTAAACACCGTTTGGATATAAACATCACATCCGTCTTCATAGGTGTGTAAGAAGATTGCCAGAGAACATCATTACAGTGTCTCATTTTTAATAGTTAGAAATGTCTATCATTTCAGTATGAGTCCTGCTCGTGTCCCATGGATGAAGAGAAGGGAGACTTGGCACAAGCCCCTAGATTCTTAAGATGATATTGTACACAGGTGTGCATTTAGGCAACCTATATTTTATCACGCACTATGAAAGTGTAAAAGCTTGAGCTACGTATTTTGGAGTTTAGTAGGAAATCTTTTTCTTGTCATATGAATTCTGTCAAATTCATATTACTTGACATTTATTTTTGATCAGAAACAAGCTTTCTATGCTTTACAGTACTTTAAAAATGTTTTGATAAGCTCATCAATTTTCAGTATATTGACAGGCATAGGGGGGAACTGCTCATTCAGTTCTGTAATCTGTGAAAACCTGAGCTGTCAGTTCCCACCTGGGGAAATCAAAATATTTTGTTCATCGTTAACTGAAACTTCAGATATAAGCTTCTGTGTTGTTAGCAGAGAGACTATAGTTACATACGTTGCCCGGAAATATAACTTATTCTGTGTGTAAGTCTAGATAGTTGGTGCTTAAAATCAAAGGTGTAAATGGCTGAGATGATAGGAGAGCCTTCCGTGTTCCTTGATTATTTATTCATTTCTCCAGCAAGGCCTATGGGGTTGGCAGAGACGGARGGGGTTAAGGCAGAAGGAGAAGACACTGATCAGTGGTTGCTAAGAATTCCCACGATGCTTTTTACTACTAGTGGTGCCAGCAGACTAGCATATGATGAATATTGTGCCTTTGCCAGAGGACTTCATTGGTGTCAGATATTTATGCAGGAATGTGCATGTACCTCTTAAAATTATTAGAAACTGCTTCTGGCATAAAAATAATTAAGGTTAATTGCCCTGGGAGGGAGCTCTCCTATTACCACAGGAGTATCTTGAGAATATGGAATCTTACTGAAAAAGAAATAAAATGCCTTACTCCTAGGAATAGAAAAAGAAAGTCTTCTCGAAGATGCTGCTGTGATTTCATGAGCTATTATTTGCTTTTAGGTTATGTTTAGCTCTTAGAAAAAGCAGTGAAGTAAAACTTGAAGTGAACTACCCTTGCCATGAAAATGGAGTAATTTCAGCTTCATGAATTTAACATACTTTTCAATTACTTTATTTACTGCCACCTTGGCAAACATTTACTGTCTATGCTTATATTTCTCTAGAACAGTACACAAGTACCAAACAATCATGGATGGAAGATTACTGTAAACAGGACAAAGAAGTCAATGTGATCAGTTCAGAAGACTGGATGGGCTCTTCTGTGGATCCACCATGTTTTGGGCAGAGTATGACATTCATTATCGCACTTCTTTATTTGAAACACTCCTGACATATGCAGTCATTTGTCTAAAGTATTACAAATATAAGTATTTGGTCTTCGCTGCATATAATACATGGTTAGAGACATTTGGCAAAAAAAGAAAAAAATGATAGTTTCTGTTAAATTGCATTAAATCCTTGAAAAAGAACTTTCTGGCTACTTAGCTTTGAGCATGAACTTGGCACTGCTAGTTTTGCTTCCTTTTTCATCACCCTTTCTCAGTTAATGGGTGACTATCCTGTAAAAAGACCGAATAAGAGTATTGATTTTAGAGTATGTACAATTCTGCAGAGATAGCATCTGTCAAATTTTTTAGAGATAATCTTTTTCTTTTACATGACATTAATGACTTCACAGGAAAGATTTTCCCCATCCTTCCCAACTGGGAGGTTGGTAACTTCTGACATAACATGACTGAAAGCAGTATAGGTAAGAATGCACTTCAAAGCATATAGTAAAGATGAAGACAAGAGCCCTATCAACAGCTTTGCTATGTTTCAGTCATTCATATTTGTATGAAAATGTGTTCTTTTAAAAAGTGCTCAGCTAGATAAATCTTTACCAGTTGCTCACATGCTTTCTACTGTTGCGTGTTCAAATGTGATTCTCCCCCTCACCTCATCCTCCCCCTGCCCTGCCCCCAAGCCTCAAAGACTTAAATGACTTAATTTCTGGAAAAAATGCTATTATATTGGTGAAACAATTCTCAAAAAGCTCATGATAGGTGGCAGTTCTTTTCAGCTTTTCTTCCAGTGCTACTTCTGGAAGAAGATTTAGCAACTCACATGCTAGCTTAGTATAAGCAAGTGGATAGGCGCTCATACACTGTTTGCATGATGCTGACTGTCTCTGTCTTTCCTGATGCATGATGGTGAATAATCTACCTATATATCTGCGTTTTTTCTTACCTGCTAACTTTGTCTTTCCTGTCTGCCAGGCCTTCCTCTTGTCTACCTTAGAACTAGGAGTACAGCCAGTTTGACTAACCTAGAACATCAGATCTATGCTAGAGGTACTGTAAAGCAGAGAGAGACAAAAAGGTTTTTTCTTCCTTGTCTTGGAAAGTTCTTGCACAGTAAATAGTGTTGTATGTGTGACTTGCCAGTAAACTGGCCTCTGTGAAAGTTAAGAGCTCTGCTTTTAAGTTGCTTCACTTTAGCCTTTCATCCTATCTTTCATGCTCCTCTATGGGCCCTTCAAGAAAGAAGGGAGCAATATAACTAAGCCTGTGTGAGAAAATCAGCTGTCTTTTTGAGGCAGGGGATATGAACTGTTAAATACTCAATGTCTATTTTCTAGAGAGATGATACAATGTGGTAAAAACAGCTCARCAAGTATTTTAAGTTTTATATTCTAAAAAAGATCTAACAATATGTTCAATATACATATTTATGCTTGAATCAGCATTCATATTTAGCTATTTAAAACATTAGGATGCCTTCAGAAGCAACTTAATCTGTTTTCAATGAGCCTTAACAAATAAGGCCGCCTTCATAAATGACCTGTTAATTTGTTTGTTTTATATTTGACACTACTGTCTTTGGGCAAAACCATCCAGTTTAAAGTTTGATTTTAAAATTTGTGGCATTGTGGAAAAGAAATCGGCACACTTGCTAAGCATGTTTCCCATGTGGAAAAGCTGACAAATAAAAGGGGGAAAAGCTTTCTATAAATCTACATTTGTAGCTGGTTTATATTGCCCTTTACAAATGTTTACTCTGAGTGGTATGCAGACAGTTCATAGATATCAAGCAAAAAAACCCCCAAACATATACGTATACATATATATATATATATATAATGGAAAATGATAAAGCATTTATTTTTCTGGGGAATGATTCAGGAGGATGTTTTTGTAGAAAAATTAAATATTTTTTGCCTGAGTTTTAATGATATTGCAGCTAAAGAAAATGACTAAATTAACTGTGGGGAAAAAGCCTTCTTGTAATGGTGAAGTATGTATTTTCAGTTGGTAGTTGCAAGATGCAACTTTTATAGGGTGCTTTCTTTTCAAAATCAGGCCACAGTCCCCAAAATTCATTTTTAAATGTCTCTCAGAAATAAATTGGAAACTGATTAAATGCCAGAGTGAATGTTAATCTGGCTTTTAGTTTGTAATTTTGTAGAACTAGAACTAGCCAGAAAGTTGGACTGAATCAAGCTCAATGCTAAAAAGATTGTTTTATTTGCAATTGGCAAAAGTTTTCCTTTTGAAGAACTTTAATCTTCTTGCCATTTAACTGCAAAGAATTTTCTCCATAAACTGTGAAGGGATCAGATTTAAGTCTCCACTGATAATGTAAGGAATATAGTCATCTGTTGTTATTGATTTGGAAGAAAGTTGAATGTGGTCAGCAGTAACTCCTTCAAAAACTTAACTGCCCACCTTTGCCTCTCCCTCCTTGCCCCTGTACATTTCTGCTTAAGTTATTGTTAATTAAATGCATGCTGCCGTGGGATGAGTAGGTCTCAGAACGTGACATGCCTGAACTTATCAGTCAACCTTTAGAGTGACAGCAAATAAATGCTGTGGAACACATTTAATTTCTATCTTGCCTTTCCATCAAGCAGATGATTTATTGAGCGTGTCGTCTTACTCTTTCTTTCTCAGAAAGATATGTGTATTTATGGAGCAGGCTTTTATCTTCCTTTATAAGTAATTACTGGGATTTTTTTTGTTTGTTTGTTTGACAAGTCCAAACACAGTATTTTCATTGACACAAAGTACTGCAGTAGGGAAGAGGAGAGTAACACTTGTCTGCTTATTAATAATGTGTACTTGAAAGCAGTCAAATGCAGTAGGTGCGGTTCCTTGTATCAGACTTTTGCAGTCCCAGCATTTTAACAAAACCAGATTAACTTTGGTTTCATTCAGATTATTTTTCACACCTTTCTTTAGCAGGCTTTATTGTAAGTAGGAGTATTTTCTACTTTTCAGCCTTTAAGAATCAAAATTAATTGAAGTGGGGTAACCGATAAGTCTGAATTAATCCCATGTAAAATAGAACATAAATTTTACTCAAGTTAGCAGTAAATATATGTTTAATACTTTGTGAGCATTTGGATACAGAAGAAATGTCACTGATTATGATTTGAGTTCTTAGTTGGGTTTTCTGCGTGTTAGTTATAACTGGAGGCCTCGTATATTATAACTTATTGTAACTTATATTGACGTGAAGGAACAAATTAACATCTCAAACCCATTTACTTTCCTGTTGTTTTTTTGTTGTTGTTGGACTAAGGCAAACAGATGATGTAGGGGAAAGCTTTCTGTTCACTCTACCATTAACGTAATAAACTACTAGTAACGTAATAAAATTATTAATGTTTTTAGTAATTTATTATCCTGTTGCTTATACCTGTTTTTCTGAAGTCGGTGCAGGCTGTGGTTCGCCACCCATTGTGTCTTCATCCTACATCAGCATTTAAGGAATGCCTCTCACATAAATATTTAGACATGTCTTCATTCTGTTTTTATAGCTGAAATGAAGACTCCAAAACGTAGGCAGCCATTTGTGCCATTTGCTCTAAGAAATCATACTGGATGCACTCTGTGGTTTGCTACTCTAACTACAACCCCTACTCGGTAAGAAGCTGTTTTGAGATCCCTTTGACAGAATTTGTCAGGGTTCTGTGGACCAAACTCCATTGTCTTCAGTTGTTTTGTTTTTTTGCAGAGGAACATAGGCAACTCACAGTCATTCTTACTTAAGAGTGTTTTCTTTGGCAGTGAGATAGTTTTACTAGTAAGAAAGAGATTTTTCAAGAGACCAGAGGGGATTCAAAAACCAGTCAGATATGCATTCATTATGTGATGTGTTAACTGTARGATTTCTGTGGAGTGGGGTACGCTAAAAACCACCTGTAACTTTAAGTAGTCACTTTGTCAGTTCGTAAAACGCTGTGATTCTCTTTACAGGGCTGCACTGTCTCACAGTGGGAGTCCAGGTGTTGTTCCTGAGGAAAATGGGACTTTCCTGGATGATGCCCATAATGTCAGTGAGTGGCAAGAAGTTATCACTGGGGAAGAGGTTCCATTTGAATTTGAAGCCAGAGGGAAACTCAGGCACAGGTGAAGGAACCAAGCTGTGAGATGTATTTTGACACACTGACATGGAACTCAGGATCATAATTGTGAGGACACTGGCAGATATTAAAATAAACAGTGGATATTTAATCATCCTTTAATATTTTGTCTTTAAATATTGAAAACTCGTATAGAGTGGAATTGTCAATAGACTAGTAAAAAGCTTATATTATTATAAGTGGGAGCAGTTCATAGATGTGAGCTGAGATTTGATCATTTAAAGCTTTTAGAAAGATGTAGAGCCTTCAATTGCAAATCCTATGACATTTATAGGACTATGGTTTGTGGAAGATTTTGGTTGTTTGAGCTTATGTGTTAAGAACTGATTGATAAATATTTAACATGGTTTTTATGTTTGCTTATATCACTTAGTTATACTTTTGTATGTTCATTAGGGAGGTTGAAACAGTTGAATAAAAGTCAAATTATTTCTGCCTTTATCTATGAAATAGAAGAAGTGGAGTTGTTTCACATTTAATTAGTGAAATTCTTTTTCCTTAATGTAGAGGATGTACTTGGTTTGTACTGTTTGGTGTTTACATTGTAAGACAATGGTTGATAGTAATTTAACTTCATCTAAACTGGTAGGCACACACATGATCTAAGAATTCATCAGTTGCAAGTCAGAGTAAACGGCTGGGAAGAAGTCAGTCCAGTGTCTGTAGACAAAGTTGGAACCTTCTTCCGATATGCTGCACCAGACAAGAACACATCCTCTTCTACAGTAAGTTCTGATTTTGAGTGTTAGCTTTATTGCAGCATGTAATTTGAGAGTAATGGTCTTTCCAGGACTTTGATCTTAAAGCAGCTGCTGTTTGAGATTTGTCTCYTTTCCAGTTAGCTCAGAGTGAGAGACTTTGGAGATGCTGCATTACTAACTGGCGGTTTTATACATATCAAAAATGTGAACAGAGTAATCAGCAGAGTTAGTCTGCTCTTAGTCATAGCTTCTAATGACAGAACCAATATATTAGGGACAGTGGCAGGTGCAGGGTGAGGGGGAGGTTGAACTAGTGAACTTCTGATATGTTTTCAAACTTGTGGAGAAGATCAGAAAGATCAGTGAAAGTATTTAGCTTATTCTTCTGCAGTGATGTTCTGTGTTGCAACTCACAATAACAATGTAAAATGAACACTGGTAACTTTTTTGTTTATTTTTCTCCCAGGTTGGAAGCCCAATAAGTAGAACAAATATAATACATCCACAAGTCTATGTAAGTACATATTTTCACTTTTTAGAGCTACGTAAACAAGACTGGCATAATTCTACAAGTGAACTGGCTTTTCTATCCTTGAAGGAATTTTTCAATAGAATTGAAACAGAAGTCAAGCAAATGAAAGAGTTTCCAAATCAGAATGAGTATTTACCATGACTTAATATTCCTCACCAATGTAAATGATTGTTTGGAGAATGGGTCTTAAATTTTTGTATGTGAATTCCAGCATGTCAGCCCATATGTGGTTTTAGTTTGTTTCCACGTTTGGAAATGTGGTTTTCAGGACTGAAGTGGCAATGACTTGAATGTAGGAGACAAACATCACAGTAGAAGGGCAGCTAAGAGAGAAGAAAACACAAATGTTTTAAGAAAGCTCTACCATAATTTTGAGTTTTGACAGGTATGAATGATGAGTGACTGGTAATTGTATAGGCTAATGTATTTTATTATAAAACTACTTTCTTGAGCACAAACTGAGAGATGCTTTAGTACCCAGATATGTTATATCCGCTCTTCAGTTGCGGCAAGATTCCTCAACTACAGGTGGATGGGGGTTTTTTGGGGGGTGGAGGGGGGAGAGGGGGTGTTGGTTGGTTTGTTTTTTTTTAAGTCTAAGGGAGCATGGGTTCTAGGTGTATAGCCACATAATAAGACTCTCATACTGAAGCAATGATCTTCTGTGTCTGCATCTAAGAAAAGAGAAATACTGAAACCAAAGGAAAATCAATGCAGTGAGTCACCTGCTTTCTTAAGTAATTTAGGGGTGACTTTTTTAAGTACTCTGAAATAAGTGGAAAGTTTTTTGTATGTAGAGGGCACAGACACTTTTTTTTTTTTTTTTTTTTTATTCTGAGTTCTTGTTTGTTGGGTTTCTGGATTTTTGGCGGTCTGTTTGTTTTTTCAGTCCATAAGCAGTGTGGCTTTGTATCTTGATAGTGTTTCCAGAGGAGGAAATAAGCTGCTTTAAAGATTGTGGTTGTTACAGGTTTTATGGTTATACACTGTATATGTGGAAAAAAGTGTGTGTTAATATTGGTATATATCATTGAGGATATTGATTTTTATTTTATTTTATTTTATTTTTTGCTCTGTGTGTAGAAAGGTAGTGATGTGAAATGAAGAAACTGGGCATTGCTGAATGCATCTTTTTTTAAAGTGGAAAAGGCATTCAATACAAAGAGGGCCCACTATATTGAGGAAGTGTCCAAAATAAAATCTGCAGACACATTCTTATCTCCTAGAGAGTTGCACCTCATTCGGAATGATAAATGTAATAGGCCAAACTTTGAATCTCCAATCCATTCCTTGGACTTTTATTTTTCCAAACCATTAGTTTGGTGAGTCCAGATGAAATGCTTGTGATTATTAAATGAGATACGGGATTATAAACTATTATTATGAAATTGTATATACCTTAGCTCTTGCACTTGGTCAGTTGACAAGTTTTTACTTCAACAGTTACTGCTGCAGAATTGAGGCATCCCTCTTCTAGGTAAAATTGTTACATGTGTTTTTTAATTCTTTTAAATATCTTCCAGTTTTCTTCATTGCCACCAGTTCGCGTGGTATTTGAAGTTACCATGGAAGGTAGTGCTCGGAAAGTGATAACTGTGCGCTCAGCCTTGATTGTAAAGAACAAGCTGGAGACACCAATGGAACTAAGACTAGACAGTCCTTCTGCTCCTGACAGTAAGTGTTATAATGTGTTCATTCCATACTACATGAAATCTTTAGTTCCCTCCTGAAGAAGCTTCATCAACTGCCTCTAATGGTTAACAACTAAGTAGTCCTCCCTGGAGGAGGAATGGCTAACGTTTAGAAGAAAGTGGTCAACAAGGTAAGCTAAAGAACCCAAGAGAATTTTTCCTTACTATACAGGTAGGTGGGGAAAGCTGAGCCTCTGTAAAGAAGGGCCTGTATTTCTTCCATATGTAGCGTGCTGTATCTTTTAGCACTAGTCTCGTAGGTGTCAAGTGCATGCAAAGGTGCAGTCTAGAAATACAGCAGTATACTGGTAAGGTACCTGAAATGTAATGAGTGAGGTCTCTTCAGAATATGCATTTTTAACTAAAGCGACCTAGGAAATAAAATTTGAACTCCAGCAAATTTTTAGTTTGTTTTCAGTTTCAGATTTACACCCCTACCAGATCTTTAATAGGACTTGAAACAATGGGTTGGTGTTTGAAACATATATAAAGTAGCTAGTGTTTTACTATAAAATTAAATTTGTTGCTTTGAAGTTTTAGGACATGTATTATCTGAAAATTTTACGCTTCTTTTCAGCAAAGGACCTGGTTTGATGTGTGTATTTTGTCTTCTGTTTGGTTGCAGAACCTGTAGTTCTTCCAGCGGTTATGCCAGGAGATTCCTTTGCTGTTCCATTACATCTTACATCTTGGCGTTTGCAAGCCAGGCCAAAAGGAATGGGAGTCTTTTTCTGTAARGCTCCAATTCATTGGACTAATGTTCAGAAGACAGCAGAAGTATGTAGCAGTAAGCGAGAGTGTCATTCAATGGAGTCTGAAAATAGCCGATTTTTCAGGTAATTAAGACCTAATTATTTTTCTGTAAACTGTGCTTTCCATTTCTGATATGAAAATAAATAATAGAAAATAAAATATTTAGAGATAAAAGCTTCAAAACTTTAATGGGTGCTCTGCTTGGTCACTTAAGGATAATAAGAAATCATTGAAATGTAACTGCTATATTTCTGTGGTGCTCCTTGAAGCGCATTTGACAGTACCTAATAGCAAATGTACAAGAATACAGAGTAAACATACTGCTAATATTTCATATAAAAAAGAAAATTTTAGAAAGTAGAATGTGAACTTGTGTTATCTAGGCAGTCTAACTGAGAATAATGGGTGGTTCCTCACAGCCCATTCACAGTATTCATGCTACGTCCTGAATATTCTGTGCTCTATTCTAAGCCCAAAAGTGTTGTGGCGTAATGAGGACTTAATGCAATTTTAAAGTTGTCTGATATGATGGATTTAGGGATACTACCAACTTAGGAAATATTAGTTTGGACATTACAGCAGTTGTTTCAGATATTGCTGTGTGTCAATTTTATAGTTCTTTTCATAATATGCTATTTCTGAGGGTATCACTGGGGCATATTTAACAAGTTATTTGAAATGAAGGTTTATTTCTTGAATTTTTTGCTTTCAATTATGAAAAGCTGAATTGTCTGGTGGCCAAAACCAGGATATGTGTTGGGAAGTAGGACACATTCAGTAGTTACTTCAAAGAACATGACTATAATTTACTTTGATAGTTAAAAATCTACTTTTAGCGATAGTTGATAACATGTTACTGTGAATTTGTAAAAGCAAGTTTTACGGTTGGGAATCAATAAAAGCAATTTACTGACCCTGAACAGAGTGAGAGAGAGCTTTTGAGTGACTAAATGAATTCTTGAATTAAAATCAGGATAATGCTGAAGTTTTCTTATTGTTATGCTGTTATCAGAAAGGCATTACAAATACAAAATACCTTGTAATCAAGGTCTAAACCCATTGTGTGGAGAACAGTTATAAATGCTGTTCTTATCAGTCCTCTTGAAGCTGCAGCATGGTATGAGGCTTAGTACAATACACAGAGGCAAAGTTCAGTTATTCTGTTGAGTTCATTGACGTGGGATTTTTTCATTTTTTTTTTTTTAATATATCTGTCTGTCTTCACAGGTTTTGTGTGGCCATAAAGAAAGAGAATTATCCAGATTACATGCCCTCCAACATATTTTCTGACAGTGCTAAACAGATTTTCAGACAGCCTGGGCATACTATTTATCTCTTGCCAACTGTGGTAATCTGTAACTTGCTACCTTGTGAACTTGAGTTTTATGTTAAAGGGATGCCAATTAATGGGACACTAAAACCTGGCAAGGAGGCAGCATTGCACACAGCTGATACATCTCAGAACCTTGAGCTTGGTAAGGTACTTTTATAGGTATCGCTCTCTGCTCCTGCTGGAGGAGCATCTCAAAATAACTATTTTCTTATAGAGGGAAATATGATACAAGAAAGAGAAAATAAAAAATTGAAAGTGTTATATGATGACTTCATTGGGTAGCAGTGCAACCAGTTCATTTGGTTGCATAGTTAATAATGAAATGCATACATTAAAAAAAAAAAAAAAAAAAAGTCAATATTCTCACCCTTCCCCCAGATCTGTCATCTGCCTTGCTCTGTTTCTTATTGGGCTCTCTCCCACTCTCCTGAGAGTGGGAATAGTGGAGATTGGAAAGAATAGTGATAAAGAGGGGAAAAAAAAAAAAAAGAAAAAAAAGAAAAAGTCTCAAATGTTTGGGTACTGCTATTATTTTTTTTTTTCTGACAGAAAATGCTGGTGTTGTAGCTACGAAATTTCTTTTTTTTCAACCCTGGCTGGACTTCTGAGGCCAAAGGCAATAATTACTCCTAAGTAGAGTTCCTTTACAAACCTTTTTTGCTGCTTGTGGCTTAAATTGAGGTGTTTCTTAATGATGTCAGAGATTACTCTACTGAGTAGATTTAAAAGTTAAGCCAGGCAAGCTGTATGAAATACTTCAGAAAGACCAAGCTGTATACTGATCAGAAGCCAATGTTTCTGTGTGTTCTTTTTTTTAGGGGTATTGCTAGAGAACTTTCCAATCTGCAAAGAGTTGTTGATTCCTCCTGGGACACAAAATTATATGGTACGGATGCGATTGTATGATGTCAACAAACGACTGCTAAATTTGACCATAAGGATTGTATGTCGAGCTGAAGGGTCTCTAAAAATATTCATTTCAGCACCATATTGGTTAATCAACAAAACAGGTAAATTTACAGTATTTTCTTTTATAACTGTAATGCTGAACTTGGAAATGAAGATTTCATTTAGTATTTTGATTTGTTTTCTAGCCAAATGGAGCTTTAAAACACCACTGAAGAGGAATAAAAGTTGCAAGAAACATTTTTACAATGCCAGTAGCTATTTTTTTAATGAATGTTATAACAGATAACTTAGATATTTCAATTGCTATATTGCAGGCTTTTAAACTTAAGCTAATTAATAGCCTTTATCACTTTAAATAAATCAAAATAGATTAGATAACTTAAAAATGTGGTTTTCTTTAATTTGAAGTAGCTTTTACAGTTCCCATTTTAGATTTGTGTGAAGTTTAAGTGTAGTTTGACATTTTGTTTTCTTGTGTTTGCTTAAAGGCTTACCACTTATCTTCAGACAAGATAATGCAAAAACAGATGCTGCAGGTCAGTTTGAGGAGCACGAGCTTGCTAGAAGCCTCAGCGCACTTCTGTTCTGTTATGCTGATAAAGAACAGCCAAACTTGTAAGTAACATTGACAGAAGAGCAGAGGGGGGGAACCTTACAAAGTATGAAAGTAATTGGCAGAAGATCAGGTGCTGATATTTCAGTATGAATATCATGTAGGAAAAACCTTTCCCTCTTAAGATGACCTGCTAAGTAACTAAGTTTGTAAATATTGAAATGATTGTATTGGATATTTAGACATTTGCTGCTGAAAACTGTTTGGTTGGCCAATATGTTGTGTCTGCAGGCTGCTTTGATTTTATTGTACATGTTTTGAACTCCTGCTTCTTTTTCCAAAAATCCAAAGCCTCTGTGAAGAAATTTACAACATTTCATAAATCCCTTTGATTCAACTGAGATAAAAAAAAAAAAAAAAAAAAGGCAACCCCCTCCCCCCCAAAAAAAACAAAAAAGGCATCCCAATCCTGAACGTTACAGGAGAGGTAGTAGCAGTCACACAGTAGAAAGTCCATGTGCAGGAGAACTCTTGTGATTCTGATGTAAAAGGAAATGCCAGGATTTTGGAAAGCAAGGTTTCAGATATGTTAACTAGCATCAAGGAGGAAACTTACTTTTTCCAATTTACCCAGACAAAGTTTAAAAAAAAAAATTTTTTTAAACCAAAATACATGTGGCTAAAATCTTCTGAGATTTTTGCTAAAATGGAAAATGCACCTATTAAATTTATCACAGAACTTTATTCCAAATTTTATTTAAAAAAAAAAAAAAAGTCTGCAAACCACAAGTATCCAATTTTTCACTTGACACAGTCACTGAATCACCAATATGTTAAAAGGGTTCAGGAACCCCTAAGAAAAATACAGCGTAAATGCCGAATGAATAACTGAAGAGGAGATTTGTCATGGCTTTTAGTATTTTTTTTTTATATTAATACACAGGTGTTCTTTTTAGATCTATGCATGTTTTTTATTATTAGCATTATGTTGATAGCCGATCCTTCATTTAAATCAGTAAATTGTTGCGTTTTCTTCTTGCCCTTAGTTGTACGATGCGGGTTGGAAAAGGAATTCATCCTGAAGGCATGCCTGGCTGGTGCCAGGGGTTCTCCCTGGATGGCGGTAGTGGTGTAAGAGCCCTTAAAGTGATCCAACATGGAAACAGACCAGGCCTCATTTATAACATTGGTATGTGCTGATGGGAATGTTAAAGAAATACAGTAAAACTTGTCAGTGACACTAGAAACAGAAAAATTACAGAAAGGAAACATGTTGTTTAAAGTTTTTTGAGGATCCAGAGGAAARTGTTAAACAAAGTAGAATGCTAAGTGTACTAGGTAGTATTCTAACTTTTAAGTCTTTATTTCAAATTTCAATAGCTTAAAAATAAGTATTGAATTACTTTTTTTGCATTTCATCATTGTTTAAAATAATATATTTCTAAGTATATGCAAGGGGTATGACAAAGTGCATTTTAGGAACCCATTAAAAAGAAAACTGTGAAATGTATTTTGACAGATATGTTTTGCTTTCTCTTGTAAATAACAGCTTTATTTTAAACTTTTTATCGCTAGGTATTGATGTTAAAAAAGGCAGAGGCCGTTATATTGATACTTGCATGGTAACATTTGCACCCCGTTACCTATTAGATAACAAATCAACGTACAAGCTTGCCTTTGTTCAGCGGGAATTTGCCAGAGGTCAGGTAAGACGATTCCTTTCTGTCAAGGAATTGTGTGTGTGTGTGTGTGTGTGTGCGCGCGCACGCTTGTGTGCATGCGCACATTTTCTTTTCAGCATACTCTCCTTGTGCAAAAGAGTAATGACATGGGGGAAGTTGATTCTGAAGTCTTCTGAACAAATATTTTGCATTTGTATTTATTTATTTATTTATTTTCCTTTGGCCACCTCGATGAGGTTTTTTTTTGTTTGTTTGTTTTTTAAAGGAGACTAATATCTAAAAGACATGAATGTGGAACACCTGCTATTCTTTTTCCTGTTTTGTGGTGCTTGGTTCATGTTTTTATTTCTGTCCAAGACAAGGGAGCGTTAGTGTTGCTACAGCACATATGGTTAGTCACAGCATTTTTCTAACCAACAAGAATACAAAGATTATACTTTAAACTATTGTTGGTTGGTTATGAGAATCTTTCTCAGTATTCTAACTACCAGTATTCACCTAACAATAATTGCTATGTTCATGTTTAACAGGTATATAGGTTAATACTGCATCTTTAACATTTAAAAGGTGTATTTATTTACCAATTTCTGTTACTAGGGGACTTCCAATCCTGATGGCTATATCTCCACACTTCCTGGTTCCAGCGTTGTATTCCACTGGCCACGTAATGATTATGATCAACTACTATGTGTGCGACTAATGGATGTTCCAAACTGCATTTGGTCTGGGGGCTTTGAAGTCAACAAAAATAACTCATTCCATATTAATATGAGGTAGTTACTGCATGTAAATTTTCTGTAACATATTTCCATTCTCTAATATAAACAGCTGTTTAACACTTAAGACTGCAGCAATTCAAATCAGAAGCCTACCTCTCTTGTACTTGTTTTTCTTGTTCAGAGACACCTCGGGAAAATGTTACTTCTTACGAGTAGAAATTACTCTTCGAGGAGCTACCTATCGCATTGCATTTAGTGACACGGATCAGTTACCACCACCTTTCCGCATAGACAATTTTTCCAAGGTAAAGACCAAAAAAAATGAAACTCTTTTGTCCTTTTTTAAAAAAGAAAAATAGCAGTTCTGTGTTTAAGATAGAGGAGAGGAGCTGACTAGTTTGCATAGTGAAATAAAGCAAAAATATCTGTAGCAAAAAGTATTTGTATATAATAATTGTTTTATGTAATTGTATATAATATTTTTTTTTAGTTTTAGTACAAATTAGTGTTATTGAACTACTTCATCTTGTTCCAATAATAGTGCTTAAATTGTGGCTTTCATCAGCGAATCAAAAGTCTTACAAGGAAGAATATCATTAGTGATGAGAAAACTGTGATGGGATGGTAGTTTGTAATGTCTTCTATGTGATGTCCAGTGTATGAATAACCTGCAAAAAGAATTTTGGCTACTACTGCCGCTTCCTTTTTGTCTGTCTTCGGGCTTATTTTCTAAAACATACATATGCCTTGCTTTCTTCCTCTCGTTTCAGACACCTTGCTTCCTTGGTGTCTAAAACAGGAGGCATTAGTGAATCAGAAATAACAAACATGAGAAATGAGAAAGCAAGTTCCATGCTAGTGATTATGAAAGTCAGAGATCTTACTTTGCATGTTTTATAGTAACTTACAGACTGGCTTGTGGTCAGAACAGGAGACTGAGTTCTTAAGACTGTTTTTTCTTATTCTGGATTTTGATACTGAGTTGTTAAATGAAACCAGGCAAGTCTCCTAATCTTGATTAGGAAGGTTGGAGATGCTACCATGGGCCTGAAGACATTTTGAACGCTGGATAATGGATAAAAACAAAAGTGGTACTCCTGGTCACTCTCAGACTATTTTTAATTGGGACCTGAATGAAAGAAAGTGCTCATGAAACTATCGGGGGGAAAAAGTGAGGTGGACGCACTTTAGTCATTACCTGCTGAAAAGTGAGCAAATGATAGCAAAAAATCTTACTGATTAAGAATTTCTATATGAAATTAAATCCTCTTTCATAACTATTACAGGTGCCAATTGTTTTTAATCAGCATGGTGTTGTTGAGCCAAGGCTATATACGGAAGTGAAGCCCCTGACCTCTCTGGATTATGCGTGGGATGAACCTATTCTACCACCTTTTATAATGCTGACAGTTAAAGGGGCAGGCTCCTCAGAAATCATCTGTAGCATGAATGACTTTCAAGATAGCAAACAGCTTTATTATGAAAACTTCATTTATATTGCTGCTACATATACCTTCTCGGGGTAATTCCTTATATATTGCATTAAAATATTTTGAATGTTCATGGTGTTCTCTAGGCTATAAGTTATTACTCTCTTAACATTTGCCATTTTGCACCTTTTGTAAGTATTTCAGATGCAGCTAAACTTTTGCCAACCTGTAGCTAGCAGAAGGAATGCCAAAATTCAGAAGAAGAATCTGGGAGTCACTAAGTTGTATATCTTGTCTTGTTTGGTGGTTGTACCTTTTTAGCTTTGTAGGAGCAGCCTATCATTGTTCATTTTCTCACACAGTGAAAAAGATTTAACACATGGTGTCTGCTGTGACCCCAGTGACCTTTAGAAGAGCAAGGATACTAAGGGGCTCGTTTTGGAACTTGATTTCATTTGGTGGCTTAAGAGCCCTATCCTACAGGACAACTATTGCTTATGTGATCTACCTGTGATTTTTCAGCTTGCACTAGTTTATATGCTAGTGAAAACCAGTTGCAAAAAAGATCAATTATATGCTTTATTCTTTTCCTCAATATAAGGTAGAAAACTTTCTTCTGAATTCATATGATTTGGCCATTAAGTTTCTGCTAGCAGTGAGAAATCAAGCTCTTTTTAAAAGTGTACTTAAATGGACAGCTTACACCAGTAATTCCAGAAATAACAAAGGAAAGCACTATACATGATTGTCTGATTTGACTATAATGCAAGGATAAGCTTCCTTGGTTGGTTTTTGATACAAGTCTAATTTGGTCTACAGAAGAAGCAGCTGCTCTGAATAAACATGATGTTTTCTTGATGTTCTAGTTTACAGGAAACAACCGTAAGACCAGTTGCTTCAAATAAGGATGCTGCGTATGCAGAGCTTGTCCTTGATGTTTCTCCAAAGACACAACGAGTTGTACTGAAAAAGAAGGTACCAATCTGAATGTGCTGGAAAAAGGAAAAAGAGGGGAAAAAATTTTTTTTCATGGTAACTTTTAAGGATAGAGATTGGAGATAAGAATGCATTGAAAGGGACAAGTTATTAGCAGTTCAGGTTTCTTGAATTACAGTGGTGATTCATATAAACTTGAGCGTTCTTGCACCATTATTACTCAAGAGATCGATTCAGGGAAAGGTTTGGTTGCCTTTGACCCAGTAAAGTAGAAGATGTTACAACAACAGAACAGTGTAAGAGAAAGAATGGAGCCAACAGTAAACAAATATTTGTGAATACTAGAATGTACAGTCTGTAATGAAGTGGAAAAAGGAAATTGAGGAAAGTCAGTGAAGAATTATGTTAGGCTATCTGTATGCAATGTAGGAATGATAGTTTGCGTAGGAAGCAATTGAATATCAATAGTAAGAAAATTACAGCATTTCCTCAATGGCGTAAGGGAAAGGATGATGGTGAAAGGTCAGATTGGAAAATGAAATAGATAGCCAGATGTTTAAATTCAGGTTTTCAGATGCCTATTTTTTACTTGAAAAAAGGCTGGAGGAAAAGAGTACACTGGAAAGTCAAATAAGGAAGGGTGGAGCAAAAGAAGTGGTAGAATATCAAGGGAATGTTTAAGGGACAAAAGTAGGATTCTTCTTGTGAAGAAAAGTTGAGTACTTTTCATAAATTGCGAAGAGAAGGAGACGTGAAAGTGGCTTCCAGGGTAAGGGTGAGAGAAATGAGAATTGTAATAAAAGCAGTGGGAAACATTGTAGATACCTCTAGGACAGATAACCAAGTGTGGTAATCCATGATGGAGGTTCTAATGAAGTYACAAGTTGCGGCACGCTTCCTTTTTGGTTTCATTGTACGCTAAGTCTTTATTTCCGGAGCTGTTAAGAAATGCAAACTGTATTTAAATACTGTTGAGATTAAAAAAAAAAATTTAATTCAATTCCAATATCAAATGAATACACATCTTACATATTAGTACTGTTGGATGTAGAGCTATATTAACAAGCTATTTTTATGAGCAAGCTTCCAGTTCAGTGCTATGAAGTTAAATGTATATACAAGTCATTCCAAGGATTATAATTTAAAGCATCTGATGGCAAAACAGAACAGAAATATTTGCTCTGTACTGCTTTGTAATCATTTAAATATTGAATTTTTATGCAACAGGAGCCAGGAAAACGATCCCAACTTTGGAGAATGACTGGTACAGGAATGCTTTGCCATGAAGGTTCTTCAGTTCCTCATAATCCCCATAAACCTTCTTCTCCTCGGTCTGTGGACTCTTCTATGATTTTAGATATTGCAGGTCTGGCAGCTGTCACAGATAACAGGTATGGCACACGGGGTTTATGATTAAACTAATGTAGATCCCAATCATCTGAATAAGTTGTAATATCTGTACAGTGTTCCAGTAATTAAACAGCTGTGGATATTTAAAATCCCAGTATTAGGCGAATGGGTGACTTTAGCAATACAGCTATGAAATACGACTATATCTTTAGTGTACTGGTAAATCACCTAGCAAGTTCTGAGATAATTCCTTTGGTCTCAGAACAATGACTTGTGAGCAAGTGTCAACCATCAAAAGTGTTTTGAAGCAGTGTCAGCAAATATGCCAATTACTGTATGGGTTGATAGTCTAAATGATTCCCAAATAATTTTGAAGCATCTCTGAAAGCATACTTAACACAATGTTCTCTGAATAAAGAAAGAAATTACTCCAAAGGCATGTGAAAGAGCTAGATCTTATCTATCTTCATGAGCAGATCTTCTGATCACTTTTGTGACTCAGGAATATATTTTAAAGCGTAACTAATGTATTTATTTTCAGCAGCAGGTTTTTAAAACAGCACTTCAGAATTGAGATTATGGAAACAAGATTGAACAAAATTAGAGCAGGTGTTTTTAATTAACGCTTCAGAAGAGCAGAACTGAGGGGTTAGAAGCCTCTGGTTCATGGTGTGCTTTTGTTTCAGGTATGAGCCCCTGATGCTGAGAAAGCCTGATCGACGGCGCAGTACTACCCAGACATGGAGTTTTCGTGATGGGAAGTTGACCTGTGGTATTCATGGACTTGTTGTACAGGTTATATTTTGAATTTGTTTTGACCTGTTGTTGAGATAAATGGTTGAGTCATTTGGGCTTAGTATTACAGTGAGTAATAAGCTTTGAGGCCAAAGTTCAGGATACAGAAGAGACCAGACTTGCAGAAACAGCTTAATGTGTTTTAAATTGTTGTTCAAGTGTTCTTATCAATTACAAATAATTAAACATCTTGCACTATTAATTTGAAAGTAAAGCATTAGAAAATTAATGATATATCACTGCTGAAAATAAGCAGCATAATGATAAATAGGCACTCGATATTTGCACATATACCCAAATTTGAAAATGCTGCGGAGTGCCTGCTAGTATCACTGGTGARAGGCAGACTTGCCTATACCTAGCACTTCTCAGAATCATGGCTCTAAGATTTTAATAATGAGATATTTAAAAGTAGTTTGAACTGTTTGCTCTTTCTTTGTGTTCCAGGAAACTCTGGCATGCAAACAGCTAACATTTGCATACTACTTGATAGTTCTGCCTGCTGATACTAGAATTTGTAGGCACAGAAACCTGGATTGCTCTTGGGAATCCTAGCATTAAATGTCAAAGAATGATGTTTTTATTTTTAACGTGTTTCCACCATATTGATCTATTGTTTGCAAACAAGAGTTGATTAAGTTATCCTACACAGGTGTATTGCTTGTTGAAAGAGCAAAATGTGTTTACTATTTTTCATAATAAAACATTACAAATAATATGCAAGCTATGCAATGAAAGTCAGCCCTAATTCAGTGAAAAGAGGTACTCCCATAGTAAATACGTTAGATCCGTGATGAAAGATTGTCTGTTATGTGAACTATGACTCTGGAATAGATTTCTAAGTTACAATATAGCAATATCACTTTGCAAATTCTGTCGATAGGACAAGATCTATCAGACCTCTTTTTTTTCTTGTTCCCAAATTCCTTTTAATTTGTTGGGGTTTTTTCCAAAATGCATGCTCAGATATTTATTCATTTTAAAGCAGCAAAGCAGCAACAGAAAAGCAGCAGCTCAGTCATGTTGCTCACTGTGTAATGACTGAACAGTATGTGCATGCTCTGAAAGTGGAAATATCCTGGCGATAACAATTTTTAAGTTTCAAATATTCATTCTGATGTAACCAAAGAAGTAAAAGTATGGAAAATACCCTTAAGGTTTCATAATATCTTTTTTAAGGCTGTATTTTTAGTTATGTTCTGATTAATGAATGTGGTAGTCATAAAAGATGGTTCCAGCCTCCAGAATAGGTACAGGAAGGACAGCAGCAATGTAGTCATGCTACCTATGCCACCTTTGATGTGTTTCAATTCTGATACCAAGAAATAATTCTAGAGATGAATATTTGAGTTAGTTCCATGGTATTGTGGTTTGATCATTTTTGTGGTCAAATTACTGTTGCTTAGTAAGTCACTGCTTGTCAGTTTGAAGCAACCAAAAAGCCCTGCATCCCAGTGCTAATAAGTTGTTACTGAGAAGAGTCAGTAAGGGTTTACATTCTCATCTTATTTGCAAATCCAGAGTTCATCTTTTATGAAGCTTTCTATCGTTTTGAAGAACTTCTCAGGAAGAACTGCCAGTGTTTGATCACAATGTGATAGTCTCAGTTTCTAAACACGCAGGAGGAATAGTTAATTACTGATCTTTGCTATTTCTTCTAGCTTCCCAGCTTATTAAAGATGAGTGACCAGAAGCTTTAGTAATATCAAGTAAAACTGCTGCCATTCTTCTCTTAGTTCTGAAAAGTTGGAAATGTGTAATTACCCTCACTGGAAGACTGCTCATATCAGTTATTAACTTTCTTCTCCAACTGTGTAAGAAGGACAGAAACATAAAATACACTTTTAAATCAATGTATTTAAATATAGTTATCTGAACCCTTCACCTATCAGTTTTTTTTCTTTATTCTTATTTCTTTCTCCAGGCAAAAGGAGGAATACGAGGTCTTTATGATGGAGCAGAAGTTGTTCTTGGTCCTGATACTTCTCTTGAACTTTTGGGGCCAGTTCCACCTGAACAGCAGTTCATAAACCAGAAGATGAGGCCTGGGTCAGGGGTCCTAGCTGTTAGAGTCATTCCAGATGGACCAACTCGAGTTCTACAGGTGAAGGTCCTTCATTAACTGGAATCTAGTTTCATTATTTGGAATATCTTTCTCCATATTGTGTCTCTAAATCCTTACTAAGGTGTTAACTTTATAATGRTATAAAGGGGGGAGGAATCTCATAAAACAGGGAAATAATTACAAGGAAGATTTTCACTGTATTTACTTTTAAAAAGAATAGTTTTATAAGGTAGGACAGTATAGTTGTTTGTAAACAGAAAAGTGATCATAATAGTAACTTATTTGTTTATTAGATAACAGATTTTAACCAACGTAGAAATGATCGTTTATCCTGTGAAGGAGATGAACTTCCAGTTACGGAACAAGATCTACGGAAGTTAAAAAATCCAGATACAGAGCAGGAATTAGAAGTAAGATATCACAACTAATACCTGTCTTTTTTATTATTATTGTTTTCTTTCTAGTATTTTTCCTCTCTAGCTTTTAAGAGTTATTTCATTGGGGTTTTTTTCCCCTGTCATGATCTCTTGTGATGAATTTATATCTTTTTCTGCTAAAACTTCTCATTCTTACAAGCTGAATTTAAATGTCTGAGACCTCTTTATTTGAAGACTTCATCAGCAATGAGCTGTTCAGCATCTCTGGATACGGGTTTAAAAAAATACCTTATTTGCAGAAATAGGTATTCATTATTTCTGTTTTTTGTTTCTCTCCAAATATTATTTTCTCAGGTGCTTGTGAAACTGGAAGGTGGAATAGGATTGTCTTTAGTCAACAAAGTCCCTGAAGAGCTAGTATTTGCAAGCCTCACAAAAATTAATGTCCACTACACACAGCTGTCAACAAGTCAGGTGCTAGAACTTAGTGTACAAGATGTACAGGTATTTGTCATTTTGAAACAAATTTATTTGTTCATGGATTTGGGGGGTTTTCCCTCTCATAATAGGTTTGAAAAATGTTCAGAGCTCTTACTGAGATTTCAGTTCTTAAGTTTTGCCTTTAGTTTTGTTTTCAGTTTGGTCTTTCAAATTCAGAATTCAAAAGTTTAACTAAAGACTGTAAAACCTGATTTATTTAAAAACAAAACTCTAAAATATTTGAATTCTCTTTCCAACACGTAAGATTTCCTTGGAGGAAAAGTGTGTATACTTTTGTAGAAAAGACATATCAGTCAAATCTAGAACTAACTTAATTCTTCTGTCATTTAATATTTTTGGCTGTGATTTTTTAAAAAAAAAAAAAAAAAAAAGTCAACCTATTAAATTCATTGTTGTATCCATTTTATGTGTTGGTAGGTATAGCCATTTTCCTAATGAAGGGTATTTCTGAATGTTTTTTGGGATGGTTTTGTGGTGATTAATAACCAAATACATTTGGTATCTCCCTGGCTCAGGGGGCATGGATAACTCCGTATTTTTTTCAAGGTTTTAAGTCTTCAGTTAAACAGCAAAATCAAGCCTCTTTGTTGTCAGCTATTCCAGTTCTTTTGTCTGCCTTATTCACTCTGTAGGTGGACAACCAACTTATTGGCACCACACAGCCTTTTATGCTCTTTCTGACACCTAAGATGAGTGAAAATGAGACCATTGAGACTGGTCCTGCAGTGCAAGTAAATGCAATGAAATTTCCCAGTAAAAATGCACTGACTGATATATACAAGGTAAGCCGCAATCTTTGATTGTTGCCATGCAAGTATTGTTCTGTTAAATGGCCTTATCTGTTCCTAATTTTTACTGGTAGTCTGCATGAAATCAGTTGTGTAAATGCTCTTCATGATGAGTTAATACTGAGACTTAAAGGACACTATATCCATCCTCATGTTCAGAATGTTTGAAGCTATGTTATAGTGATGAACTGGATAACAAATATGTTTAAAAAAATATAACAAATTAGGCCAGACCTCTATTTCTTCATGTCTGTGATTTATTCTTCAAGCTGACTGTTCTCGCTTCAGAACTGGTAGGTATGCTTGTAGCACAGCGAACCAGAATCTCTGTGCTATGCTTTTTCATAAGTTGCATGTGGGGTGACTACTTCTCTATGATAAACTGTCATCTTGCAGCATAAAACCTTAACTGAGGCTATTCATGTTATTTAGAATGTTATCCACCAGCTGTAACATCCATTGTGAGGGTGAAACTGAGTTGGTTATCAAGACCTAGCTTGTCACTTGGAATCTTCACACTTGTGTTGTGACACTTTTTCGAAAAAAGCTGATTTTGGTCTTGGAATCCACTTAAAAATCAGATTCTGAAGTGTTACTGTTAGATAGCGAAGCATGATACATTCCAAAAAGGAAAAAAAAAAATCTAAACAAGCATCACAGGTTGCAGGTAACTAAGTGAAGAAAAGTGCTAAAGACATTTTGGTGGTAGAAATCTTAGTATGAATCCATTACAATGAAAATAATCTGTTGAGGTAGAACAGAGTGTCCTTTTTAATGTCTTATTCAGATCGTATTTCCAGTATTCATATTGTAAACTGAGATTTGTTTATCTCTTGTAGCATTTGATGATCACTGCTCGGAAGTTCACAGTTCAAATTGAGGAGAAACTGCTTCTGAAGTTACTGAGTTTCTTTGGCTACGATCARTCTGAATCAGGTATGATATAAAATTACAAAGACCATTTTTTCAATATGCAGAGTTATTGTCATCATTTTTGCATATAAAATTAAGTTCAAAACACCTTGCAAACTGTGTTAGAAGGCCTTTAGCTGCTTGGAAACTTTGACCGTTCAACAAATGAGCAAAAAAAAAATGGAAGGCTAATGCCTCAATGGCCTGTACAAAGCTGTTCACATAATATTGTGTTAGTTACAGTATTCAGGCAATGACTCATGTAACATAGCGTTGTCCTGGACACAGTGGCTGAGCAGAACCTCTACAGAAAGGAGTTCAATATTCATCTTAAGTTCCTGTATCTGGATTCATCTAAATTGGGATAAAAAATTGTGTTATTAATTTAGGAAACCACCTTATTTAGTAACGTTTGTTTATTTTAAACCCTACACTAGAAACTGGATCTCTGTTCATTTGTTTCTTGGGTGGTTCCTCTAGGTTCATTGAAGGAAAGTTTTGGCTGTCTGATCTTTTAAGCTGTGGAATCCATACCCCTGGCTTTAATTGTAATATAAGTGTTTTTTGCATTCACTGAAACAAAACAGACCTTTGAATCTTCTAATCTCATATTGTTCCAGTTCTTCAATCTTAGGGCTTATCTATTTCCTGAATAAATTTCCTGAAATGTCTATTCAGGAGTAGCAATTGCAAAAGTCACTTTTATGCAGTAAGGATATGTAGAGGTTCATCCTAAAATAACTGTTCCAGGAAAAAGTGTGTTTGGTACACTTCTGAGTGTGGGCAAGCCCACTAATGATGCTCAAAGTTGCAGTATCTGAAGATGTCACAGTATTTTCCTAGGGTTCTCTGAAAAATTACATTTCCCAGTTGCTCAGACAGAAGACTTGGAGACTTAGCTTTGTACTGACGAGGAAGAATTAAAGATTTTGAGTCTTGCTCTTACCACCCTCTTTACCAATCATCTGTCATTCCTTTTGGTTTACCATGATGCCTTTGCTATCTTTTTGTTTCCTTACTTACTATATTCTCTCTGTAGTTTATCCACTGATGCTGATGATGTCATCCAAGACTCAGCCAGAATTAATAATGGAATTTATTGTGTCATTTACATTCAACATGTTTAATCTTTTAACCTGAGTTCGTAAGGCTACAGTGTTTATATGACTTTGTCATCTTTCTTTTTTCCCCTCTGCCTCCTCCCACTACCAAGATGCTCTCAGAAATAACTTAATGAACCTGTTAGTGTCAATGAAATTTGTTGGAGAAGTCAAGGTCTCAGAGGCCGTTTCTGAATTTTTAAGCTGTTACTAGATTTTCCTCCTCTTTTCAGTCACTAACGTAGTGCCCATAATAAAGGGAAGGCTACATCGTGAGCTCAGCATTCATCCTCTTCATAAGGCCTGCTGCTGTTCAGTCAGCTTAGGCATATTTCTAAATGAAGAATGGACAGCATCATGCTGCTTTTTGTTTTTTCTCACTCAGTCAGTATTCCGATTTCTTCTTCAGTTCCCTGTGTACTGTGGRATGCCTATGATGGGAGAAGAGGGGAGGAAGTAGCAGCTGGGGAGAGTGAGTGAGATGAAACAGAATACAGGAAGGACTTAGGGTTAATGCAAATGTGGGACAAAGTATGTAGGAAGCATCCTTGTTGGGCTGTTTGAAAATGTAAGAACAACTGACTTGGATGACATGTGGAGGAAGAGAAGCATAGCTGGAAAAGCTCTCCATRTCTTACAGTGAATAGCGCTAGCGTTCTGTGAAAACATAATAGGTGTGGGAATTGTAATAGGTTCTTCTGATGATGGAATCTCATGCTCCACCTATGCATTTGGGTGTCTTTTCTTTCCTTTTTTTTTTTAACTACAAATAAATTCAGATTTTGGAGATGAAGGCAGATCTGCAAAAAAAACTTCTTGAGCCTCAAAGATGACTTTGGTGTCACTAGGCATGGGAAGTTTTGCTGGCTGCACTAGCAGTCACATATACTTCCTATTTGTACAGAAAAACTCATAACTCCTTATGAAATGTGTATTCTTGTCTATTCATGTACTTGTATATAATCTGTTTTGGTTCCTGTGTTATGTCTGGATGCAGAGGTTGAAAAGTATGATGAAAATCTCCATGAAAAGGTTGTTGAACAAGGTGGAAGCCAAAAGCGATACTACTTTGAAAATCTCAAAATTAGTGTGCCCCAAATTAAGTTGAGTGTCTTCACTTCCAACAAGCTACCTTTGGATCTCAAGGTAAGCCACTGCTTTCACAGAATGTACTTCCAAATAAAGATATCCTATTATAGGAGGAAAAGGGAACACAAGCTTTTTAAATTTGGTACTGTTAATTTCCATTTACACAGTATCTTGTACACCAAAATCTTCTAGCAGCTGTTTCAAAACAGGAAACTTCTCTGCCGATTGTTCATGCCATTATATGCATTTTGGTACCCCTTCATCTTCCAGGCTAGAAGAGCATGCAGTCTGCTTTTGTTTCTCTGCTTTTTGAATGGAGGTCTCCTCTGTAATAGTCTTTTATTTCTGTTATTTCAATTGAAGCACAGCCTACTGCACTTAATTACTTACTACTTTACAAAGGATCTTAGTTATGTTTGTAGTAGCCTAAAGAGGCTTAAAACATACAATAGTATGGGGGTGGTAAGGTGAGAGTGGAGTACGATAAGAAGTGACAGAACTTAGCAGAAATACAGCAAAAGTCAGTTGAGTGTTTTCATGGGAGGAATGTTTTCTCATTGAATTTGGAGAGTTTGCACAAGTACTCTCTAATTTGGTTCAATATTAATGTGAATTCACGCTAAGTGTGGACTTAGAGGTGGAAAACCTGGTCCTTTTCATGAGGTAATAAATGTTCTGGCACAGTTCTTCAGGTAAATCAGGGATTCCAAATTTAGAGATGACTGAAATGAATTGAAGTGGGTGCTTAATTATAGCAAGAAAATAATCTAGTCCAGTGTTCTCAGCTTGTGCTTTGGGACCTTCCTGGGCATGATAAGGTGGCAACAATCAGCAGTATTCCAGTTCCCTCTGAGCTAATTCAGCTAATTTCCTCTAAGGGATGGGAGCTGATTAAAAGTGTAAAAGAGTGTGTGTGTGTGTGTGTGTGTGTAAAAATATCTTATGCAGTCAGTAGTTACAGTTAGTAATCACTGTACCCCACTGTGGAGGAACTGAGCTGTCTTATTTAAGTTGTATTTTCAAAACAGTCGGGATCCTGACTAGGCCTTTTTCTGTCCATGATGTTGTGGACATTAATATGTGCATGCTTTTAAAGAAGTTCAGTTTTATGGAATGAGAGTGTATTGTGGAGTCCTAACATGATGACCCAGAGTGTCCTCCAACCTGTACTCTTGGAATACTTTTAACAAATGCTTGTGCAAAGGAGGACAATTTAATAACAAGCTGTAATTATTCTTAACCATTCAGCAATGCCTTGGAAGTATAGGATTTTGCATGTTAACTTCAACACAAGCATGCTCATCATCTAAATATCTTTACATACGAGAGAGAAAGAGTGTTAGTGGTGCGTAGAGAAACAGTCTATCAGTCTGATGTGCTTTGGTGGGGAAGAGAAGTTTTTCCAAAAGCATGCACTTAGACAAGGCTGGAGTTTAGCTGAGCACTTACTGCCTTTTTACAGGTTTTTACACAGGTTTTTTTGGAAGATGTTGTAGTATTTTATGCTCTTGTATGGGGAGTTTTGTCTTTAAGAAACTGGTAATGTGCACTGCCTGTTTAGATTTTCCACCACCTTTGGAAAAAGATATGTACTGGCAGCTGCCAGCATTGTTCTCAAGAGAAAACTTGGCGCATATATATTTACACACATATATATATTTACACACACACACACATTTTTTTTTTCCTAATGATAACAGGCACTGACTGTATCCTGTATATTAACTTTCAGAGAAGGAGTTCCATTCAGTTCCTTGTAGCACAGGAGAGTTCAGGGTAGGAGGGAGAGCATAATCACAGTAGAGCCTTTGTAGCAGATTTTCTAAGCACCTCAAATGATTTTGGAAAGTTTGGACATTGCTGTCTGGTAATGTGGTACAGACACATTATTTTTATTAGGTACCAGTATCAACAAAGTTGCCTTATTTAACATCTGATAATTAAACAGGAAATTACTTCCTACCCAAGTCACTAATGAGGACTACTCTAGTTAGTCAGTCATCCATTTACTGAAAAAATAAATAGGTCCTTTCTTACTTACAAACTTAAATCAGACATGTAATTTACCCTAATTGCCTGCAGATGGCAGAAAAACTCACATTACGTACTGCCAAGCATGCTCCACTGATTAATGTAGAAAGATGCAACACAAGTGTCAGGCTTATTGCCATCTTCAGTATTTTTGATGTTAGTGACTGTGCAGATGCCATTATTATCAAGAACTGAAACAGAAGTGATCTTTTTGTTTCTTCTTAAAAAACTAATTTTCTTGATAATTTTTCCAGAGTTACTATATATATTTCCAAACAGTGTTGGGGACCAATAGTGTCTTGCAGAAAATTATCAAAGATCGCCAAGTTACAGTGCTTTTTTTGTAATCCCTGTCCACTTTTCTGTCCAGCAGGCATTAGTGTTAATAATAGTGATACTTTTGATGTAGAAAAGTTTTAAGTATGCAAGACTTACCATTGAGTTTTTTTTTTTCTTTTTTGCCAAGGCTGAGGTCAGATATGTTGTGTTTGTCAGTCAAGATGGAATATATTACTTTTGAAGTTAGCGACATATTTTCAGTACACTTTGAATTGGCAAGTCATATTTGAATGTGTCAGATAGTTGTATTCTCAAAAAATTGACATCATCATTCAGTTAAATATAATAAATGGTTCAATGGAAGCACCTCATAAAGGAATTGTCTTCCTCTAGCTCTCTTGTGGACATTTGTGTGTGATGAACAATACAGCACTGAAGTAATTTTACAGGTTGTGGAAGTACCATAGTGTTTCTGATTCCTTCAGAGTCACCCTGCTGTGGCTACTCAAATTTTGCCATGAGTTCCCTTCCATTTCCTTCTTCCCTCTTCTTTTCTTCCATTATTTTCTTTGCTGAGGGAACAACATAGCAGTGTTCTATTTGCAGTATTTATACACTGTGTGTGTGGAAGACGATGTGTATGTAAGATGTTATGATATGACTTTAAAAATTGTAAAATATTGGAAAACTGCAAAAATCTGTTTCACAAGAATACTTTTAAAAGTTACTGCTATTTGCGCTATTTTTAAGGGAAAACGATGGTTAATTTAAAGCAGCTCACAAATAGAACATTATAGAAGGCTTGTTTCTTTCCTTCTCAACTTTGTTGTGAATGCATAGTCTATTAAATTGTATTTTGTCTTCAAGTATTTGCTTATATATAGCTTGTCTGCCTTCAATACAGTTTTTGTGTATAGACCATATGAAGTACAGATGGCCCATGTGCTTATTACTTTTTCTTCCTTGAAAAATAATTGAAAAAGCTAGTTTTAAAGAATGTCAGTACACCAAATAATATTGAGAAACAAGCCTCAGGCTTGCAGGAAATTGTGTAGGTTATCCCACCTCATCGTGACGCTTAATCCATTTGTAGTGCTCCAGCAAAGTGGAAAACATCCAATTTTGTCTTTACTACATATCAAGGAGATTTTCAGCCTCAAAATTAGGGTTCAATTTAATGGAACATTTGAACAAGTATAACAAAGTGCTAAGCATGGAATCTTAAATGGATTTTGTTTTGAAGTATGAATGTCAACTGCAGGAGATGAAATGCATCAGGAAGTGCATTTAATTACTAAGTATTGAACAAATGGATACCTAATAGCTTTATTATTGCTTATATGTAAAAGACTTATGGAATGATTGCCCTTTATTTCAAAGAATCCACATGGCAGAGGTAAACTATTTTAGCTGCTTCTGATAATTTTCATTTGTTACCTGTTTAGGGATAAGTTTGTTTGAGTGCTGTGAATAATAAATAGAGATAAAAATAAAAGGAGTAAAATAGTAATATCTTTTTTTTAATTAGGCATTAAAAAGCACGCTGGGATTTCCTCTAATCCGATTTGAAGATGCTGTGATTAATCTGGATCCTTTCACTAGGGTCCATCCATATGAAACACGGGAGTTTATCATTAATGACATTCTGAAACACTTTCAAGAGGTAAGTGGCATACAGATTTTACTGTGGCAAAGGCTGAACTTCTCTTGATTTGAGGCCTCCGCTGGGTATGAGGGGGAACTATTTCGTGAATACTAGCTGTTTGTGTTTGTGTTGTATTACTATTTTGGTATACTGAGAAATAGCATCACATACTTCTATTCTGAATACACTTCATTTTAAGATGAAAGTATTGCTGATCTTGCTGATATTTGTGTGTTGATTTATAGAATCTCTTCACTTCAGTAAAACTTTCCATCTGTTTTTGTGCAGGCTTTTGTTGCAGGGTGATGGTGGGTTTTTTTTGTTTGTTTGGGTTTTGATTGTTTGCTTAATCAACCTTGTTGGTGTTAACATGTGATCCAGAAGTGATATTCCACCCTTCCCTTTGATTTTACAGGAGCTGCTTAGTCAGGCAGCAAGGATTCTAGGTTCTGTGGATTTCCTTGGCAACCCTATGGGTCTATTGAATGATGTTTCAGAAGGTGTTACTGGACTTATAAAATATGGCAATGTTGGTGGCCTCATAAGAAATGTCACACACGGAGTATCAAACTCTGCTGCAAAGGTAAGAATCATGACATGAGAGTTTACTTTAGAAAAAAAGGCTAAAAATAATTAGGTAACAGGTRGAGTAGAATTATTGGCAATATTTACTTTAATTGGCGTATATTCTGTTTGTTTTGTAAAAATTGTATTTGAAGCATAGATTTTTGAAATGTTTACATACATGCTTTAGGGATGCCAAAAGCCCTGCAGGACTCCATGAAGCTACTCAAGGCCGTTACTATCTATATGCATACGTTTTGCAGATTAAATGCAGTAGTTGGCAATATTTTAGTTCTCACTGGTTAAAATGTGGCATCACCGTGTACGTGCAGAAGAACAAAGCTATATTGGTTATTGAAATTCTAGAATTGGAACTTGGAGTATTTAAAGATTGTTTAGTAAAACGTTAAATTTATCATTTTACTTTTGGAAACTAGTTAAGATGATGTAAATATGAATTATTTACATTATACTAACACTTTTCTTGAGTTTAAATTTTTTCTGTGCCACTTAGTAACAAATTCTGAAGGAGTTCTTAAATTGCTACACATGTATGTTACTTATTGCTTACTTACTATTTATGTTTATTATATATTTATTCCAAAAAGTCATTACATCAGTGCATGGTGGGGTGGGTTTTTTTGTTTTGTTTTTTGGTTTTTGGTTTTTTTGGCCTTCTGGATAATGGTTCAGAGAATCCTATTACATCAGTGTTATTAGTTGAAAATACCATCTTTGGTGCCCAAGAGACATATGGTCTGAATGCAGCACCCAAAAATAGGAAATGGTTTTGCTTGAGGTCTGTGTTGTGCTTGCTACTGAACAAATGTATGTTGACCTGAACAAAAAAAACCCCTTAAGATATTTTTCATTACATGGTGTGTCAACATATACTGTAAAAAACTTTGTGATTGTGGGTAGAATTGGAATAATGCTTTCTTCACGTGAAGACTCATTATTTAAAAGGTTTTTCCCTGATGCTGTCATTCCTAAGTGTAAGAAGTGTGTGTGCATACACATTCATGTGGAGAGAGAGAAAAGAGATGGTATCAGGAGGGAGGTGCAACAGCGATGAAGAAGCTGACCTAAATGGAACTCAGTCAGAAAGGAGCATAGGCCATGTAAAAAGTGGTATCTTTAGTAGTGAGCTCACTTAGCAGTATAATAATAATTAGTTAATGCTCCTTTTGCATATTTGCAGGTAGGTGACATTTAGGTATGTGCTGCTTTATACAACAAAATGAAACACTGGTGGTCAAAATCGGCCTGTCCCAGGCATAGGTTTATCACGAGATGTGCTGCAGTTACTCACAGAAAAACAGGATTTTTCCAGAGTTACCCTGAGAAGTAGGCAGAATACTGGAGAGAAGACAGACTGGTTGAGAATGGTTAAATAATAACTGATACATAGGAAAATATTCTCAGTGTTAATCTCTGGCACACTGGGGGGCTTTCGGCTTGTGCAGTCTACGTTTACTGATTACACTGTAATCTTCTGAAGACATTTTAATGCAGCTCATCTTCAAGAAGCTGGGGGGTGAAATAAAATATCCTTCCAAAATTATTCCTGTGCTTTCTCAAAAAATACAGCATGTAGGTTACTGATATAAAGGAAGAGTTCCTCTTTTTCTCCCTTCATCTAAAGAATGACAAGAATAGTTGAGAAAAAATAAATAGAGATTGTATGAAAAGGGCTGTATCTTTGGATATGAATAAAACAATTCGTAGGAATGAAGCTAGCCCACAATCAATGTGCTTAATACTTAACAAACTTTATAACATTCAGGAGCTGTGAAATATAATGATTTAAAAATATGTGCCAGTTTCTTGTTTCACTTAATGTTTATCCCTTTATTCCTGAGCTTAGGATAACAGCATGGGTAAGACTATATGCGAGAGTTGATGCTTTCTTTGTGAGCGTGGCTTGTTTACCAACAGATATGTTACGGGAACCAAAGAATTTTCCACTTTCCTATTATTTTCATTTTTCAGACTAGTAAGTATATACAGTCATGGTTCATCATTTCACAACCTGTTCCCTTTAATTGGATACATGAAAATCTCCTTGTTTTCCACATTAATGGGAAAAAGATCATTCAGAAGATGAGAAAGGTGAGATGTAGAGTTTGCATAATTACAGATAGCTCAAGACTAAAGTTATCAAACCTACTGAAACTCCCATAGAGATCCCTAGTTCATCACCAAGTGCATAGTTGTTTGATAAACATCTCTAATCCAAACAGCTGAACTGTGAGGAAAGATGACATATGCTTTTTATAACATACTGAATAATCATCTTCCTCCCAGCATTAGCCCAGCTTGGACCATTATAAGGAGTTCAAACAAAATACCATGCTGTTGATATTCCTGTCTTAATCCACATGGGATCTTCTAGGTCTTCTGAGTTTTCTTATAGAGCATTTTAAACATGTGCCTAAGATCTCCTACAATATCATCATGTGTTCTTAGTATTGTCAGCACTGCAAATACGGGCTTGTCCAAGCAGTCTGGAGGATGACTTACTGAGCTTCTGTAAGGCAGTATCCTTCTGTGCAAATGAATATTTTTGTCCATATTTTCTACTCATGGTTCTGCGGTCTCTTGTGACCCATCTACTCCACCTAACAGAATGTTTCTTTAGTGTTTCCTTTCTATAAAGTGTTGTTTCCTCATTGCAATCACATCTGCAGCAACAGTCTCATAAATCTTTCTTTAAAAGGCACGAGCCTTCCTACATTTCCCACAAGGGCAAGGTCATTCTTTGAACTTTGGAGTCATTTGTTACCAACGTTTTTGTGAAGGAAGATTTTGAAAGGCAGAAGGGCAGTTGGATGCTGAACTCCCCTCGAAATTCAACAGGAGTTGAGTGCCTGTCTCCCATTTATACCTTTGAAAATCACCCCATGTAATATTTATCTGTCTTCCCAGATATTTTTTTTTCTTCTTGATGCATCCCAAATGTCTCAGGTGCAAGTCTTGCACAGTTCCCTTTTTAAAGCTTTTTTACATGAACTATATTTTTGTCCCCTCAGAACAAGGAGTGAAGTTTATCCTTTAGGAAGGCTTAACTGTACATTATAGAACTGCTTGAGTAATCCCACTTTCAAAAGGAGAACATTAACCCCACTACCTAGATGATGAGGGTAAAAAAAGGCTCAAATAATCAGGATAAATTCTTCTGTATCTCTTGCACTGCTCTTAGATGTCTAAATCTGCTAGAAAACTAAGCCAGGAATGTCAGTATAACACACAATAGACATTTTGAGTACAATTTGTGACATGTCGTGTACATGGTACAGAGTAGGACTTGGTCTACTCCTGTTCTACCACATATATGCCTTATGGTCTCATGTAGGATCTGCTGACTTTTGGTAAAGAATAAAATGGGGGGAAAAAAATGATCCCAAGTACTCAAGAAAAATATGACCAAAACAACAGGTCATTTTCATCTTGTTTCCTTGGTGTTCTCTGTACTGGAAGTATTACTTTTCACTGCATACATTTTTACCTGATTCAACTTTGCTGTAGATGTCCTCATCTTTGCAGCTTATTTTGTGGAGCTGGCAACTAATGCAGCTAAAACTAGATGAACAGTCTTCTGCAAGTAAACTGGTGCAGGAAAACATACCTATTTTGTTTGTTTTGGTTACCTGACTTGGAAAGTGTCCTAAATAAAATCTATACTAGATTTTAAAATGGGTCACTATTTAAGGTGTGAATGGATAGATCACCTCTGTTCATAAAATTATGCAAATAAACTTTAATACTATAATGATCACTTTAAAAGAAATACTGCTCAGCTGAATTGAAAAGCAAGCTATTTGAGTTGTGTCTGGTTTTGTCATTTTATTGCTTTTCTATTTTATAGTTCTGTTGATTATCCCTGTAATGGCTTTTCCATGCATTTCAGAACAYGCAGTGGGTAATGCCTTCTTTCAAGTGGAGAGCTTCAGTGTATTTAAGTTGGCACAAAACCTTAGGTTAAATAAAGTTCACTACAGACAGTTTTGTAGTTTTTATCCCTTGGAGACTCCACGTTCTGTATTTTAAAAAGTTCTTTGATCCTAAATATAGACACCTGAGGGAATTTCATTCTCTCTGAATGGAGACTTCTATATAGTTGCCATATGCGTAGAAATGTCTTGAATTCTTGGCATCCATCCTTTTTTTTTTTTTTTTTTTTTTTCCCCTCTCCCTTTAGGCATGATAATACTAAATCCTAAATTATTCCTGTTTCAGAGGCATTTCAGTTAAAGTGAATACTGAATGCTGAGCTAGCACCTGAACAAAAATGTTCTATTGCTTCTGTTCCCTGACTGATTAAGTATGGTTATATCTATTACTGGCAAATAGATGTTGTGCTGACATAATTTAAGTCCTGGTAGTAAAGGATTGAAGTGATTATTCAGCTTCTCAATACTGTGTTTCATTTGTCTGATACTTTCATTCCTTACAAGGAATTCTGGTGTCTTGCATATATTATGAGCACATAAGGTAATGCAGTTGTTACAACTGTACAAGTAGGCCTAGTTTCTGTACATAAATATTGGATGGAAATTTAAAAAAAATAAAACACTTTTGAAATGTATTGGGCATAGAAAAAATAGTATAAAGCTTTTTCAACCTTTGAATGGCTTTGACCCACCTTGTTCCACATTTGCAGTATCCCTGTTCTTCAAATTCTGAGTATGTCGCTTGTAATAAACTTAATGTTGATATTGAATGGACAGGAGCTGGTTTAGAATCTGTCCCTTTCCTTGAGTCAAAGGAGAGATTGCAGTCGAGTCACCAAGGATGGGAAGCTTGTAGGCTTTAGTTCGGCCAAACAAACAARAGAGCTGCACTGACTAGGCATTATCTTGTTTATAAATCAGAAATAAAATTCTGTCGCTATCTTAAGAGCCAGATTTCTTGACTTGAGTATTTCTTATGACAAAGGGAAAAATTTTTTTGTGACACGAGCCTTTTTTTTTTTTCCTTACAATAACATGTTAGGGATTTTTTCAAAGTAATAATGGAGGTCCTCAAAGTGGTAAGAATAGTCAGCTTCTAAAAGGGGAAAGTATTGCAGTAAAGGAAGAACTTTAATTTTCATATTAAACTTTGAAGTTTCCAGTGAGAGGTTTAATTTGGCATGCAAAGCTATGCCTGATGGTTTACCTTTCCTCCTCTTTGACACACTTGTATGGGACTCATAGAGTCCTAACAAGGAGCTCTGTGAGATTTGGGAGCAGTCATTTAAAAGTGAGAGTCTCAAAAGGTTTGTGACCAGACTGTGAACTTGAAAATAAAAGAAAAATTCAGTGACCAAGAGCAGGTTAGCATGATAGTGTTTCAGTGTTTGCATCTTTGATAGCAATTCTTTAAGAACTGTTTGTTGTTAGCGGTTATCTTTGTGTGGATATTAAAGATTATTTTTAAGCTACTTTCTGACCTTTGCATTATATAACATTTATAACAATTCAGGATGTTTGTTTCTAGCATATGGCACAGCCAGCAGGGCAGGAGATACATTTCTAAAAAACCTTTGATGGTGCAGTTAAGGAGAAATTCATTTGCTCCCTAGTAGTGTGTAGCATGGTCTTCTGGGGCATGAAGGATTTTTTTTTTTYCCCTGTAAAATTTTACTGGATTTTTTTTTCATGCTGAATTTGGTAATAGTTAAATTTCCCCATTATCTCTAGTTACATTTTTAAATAAACTGCTAAAAGAATCTTTAAATGCATATAATTTTTTCTAATTTTGTGACATTTTTGCTTTTTTTAATCTGCACTGCTAAAGACGGTGCCTTTTTTTTGTCTTTTTTTGTCTTTTTTGCAATCCATTGTTCCTTTCTGGATTTCTAGACTGGAAAAAATAAATTTGTTTCATTTTTTATATTTTCCATCTTTTTTGTGGTTGAGCAATACTGACAGCTACTTGACAACACTGTTAGTCAAGCTGGCCACTTCTGTAAGTCTTGGCTGACAGTATTGCAAAAGAACTTGCAGCACAGGCAAGCATAATCACAGTGTATAGTTTTCATCATGGTTTCCCCTTGTGCGTGTGTTAGAACTTCTTTGTTTTTTATCTGAAACATAGTTCTTTTTGAGAGTGGAAGTGCAGTGCAGTGTAACTGTACTGCTTGAGATACCTTGTTTGAGCCAGAGGTACTGCCAAAACTCCAAATTTTGTATTTAAAATGTGTTTATAGCATCATAGGTGTGCCCAGCCTTTTTAAAGGGTAGTAAATGCTACCTTAAAATATACCAAGTTGTATGTAGTGTCAGAGTGTGGAGAAAGTTGGGCTTTTTTTTTTTTTTAAATATAAAAAAGGGCAAATCAAGGTTTATTCCTAGGAATATCAGCTAAAAATGCAGTGCAAACAGCTGAAACAAAAATCACCTGTTGGTGATGGGAATTTCTTAGCAAAGCCTTCATAGATGAAGTCTAAGAAAGAAGCACACACTGTAGTTTTCCTCAAATGTGTGTTAAATATTCAACTGATAACGTAGAAACATCATGATTGCAGTTAGTTTCTGAGTTTCCTACAATTTTAGGCCTTCATAATTTTTTCTTGACTCCCTGTTCTCCTAATTAAGTGCTAACAGCAGAATGTATATGATTACTGGCAAAGACTCATACTAGATAAAAATGAGGAAGGCTGAAATTCTTTCTGGGCAGCTTTATGGATTTGAGTTTGGGTTCTGTGTTGTTCATGGTTGTCCTTCACCAGAGTAGTCTGAGCAATTGAGGTCGTGGGATTCAGCAGCAATTGCTCTAAGTAGCTTTTCCTATTCCTAGAAGTTAACGTGATTTATACAGTTCAATGTAAACATAGCTTTCCATATGTTTTCTTGCTTTTTGATAATGCTGTCGTTCTTTGTTATGGTGCACTTGATTAAGATTTCTCTCCTCGTGTCCCCCCCACTATTGTTTCGGGGCTGTTGCGGCATGTTCAGGTAAGGCGTCCAGGTGGCACTGCAGATCATCTTCAGTTTAACTTGCCTTTCATTCAGAGACTCTAGCAGTACGCTTGCAAGGGCTGAGCAGTGAGAATTTACATGGAAATGTGTAGCTTACAGGAGTGTGTGACAGAAAGTAATCGAAATTGCTGGGCAGAAATTTTCAGTACTGGGAGGAACGTTGTAGATGAGGCCATTTACCCACTTCCTAACAGCGTAAAAGACAGCAAACCTTATGGCCAATTACAGTGACAAGCAGAAACCATGGAAGTGGCACCTCTTCTTATATACAGAACATCTGGTATCTGTGATCGGTATCTTTGAAAGAGATTTTGAGATAAGAGAAAGGTAAAGGATGATCTCTAAGAATTTTGAAGTATGATGTTTATCTTCTCCTTCCTCCTGTTAATTTGTGGCATGTGGTGAAATGGTTGAACACACTGGGGAATGAAGCGAACAAAGAAGAATTTAAAATGTGCTATGCAAAATGTTGTCAAAAGCACAAAACGTGAAATTAGAAATAAACCTTTTTTTTAACCATGTAGATGACATAAAATTTGACCTTAACCTACAGGTTTTAAATGGCTAGCTTGTCATGAAGCAAACAGGGGCATGTATCCTGTATGTTGTATTTAAAATCTGAAGTAGCAGAAATGGGGAGTGGGTTTAAGATTAGCTGATTTTAGTCTTTACACAGCAGTCTGACTGTGTCTCCCTACTGTTTATTTGAAGAGGAAGCATATATAAAACTATGTTAAATAGTGCAAATCTGAACTTGCAGTTCCTTGGCTGTGTATCCCAAGGGAGGGAAGACATCACTCGTGTGTCCGTAGGAGATGGCTAGGATATCTTCTGAAGCTGTAACAATAGGTGAAATGATTGGCAGCAGTTTCACAGGTCTGAACAAGGCATCCTTTGAAGAATTGTTAGCTGTGTACGCTGCACAAATGATGGTAGGCTGGATTAATGTTAGCACTGGGTTTCCTTCTGAAATCTAAAGCGATACAGAAAGCCTCTGGGTTCTTAAATGGACTGCACTTGTGCATCCCAAGCTTGGTCATAGCTGACAGCCAGAGACGATGAAACTGCTTAGAAGGAGCAGGTGAGACTGGCCGTGTGGGAGGAAGCACCCTAGGTAAGCAAACGACATAAACACTGAAAATTAAATTGAAGCTGCTGTATATGTATACAGTATCAACAGAGGGTAAAGATGTTGTTAAAAAGCAAACTTAATCTGACAAGGTCCAAATATGTTGTTGCTATGTGTTACCTCAAGGAACTGGACTAGATCCCTTCAATTTCTTCTCGTGTTTTCAGTATATAAAGCTGGATTATTTTTTTTTGTGGGGGGGGGGGCCTTGTGTGTGTAACAGCACAAATAATTCCACTCCCAGAAATAAACAAACAAAAAGACCTTAAAGATTTGCAAGAGTTAAAGCTGGGGCAGGGGGTGGTGGTGCTGGTGCTGGAATTATCTGTTAAGAGTATTAGTTGTTTAATAAAGCACAGTTGTCCTCCAGATGAACCCGCCAGTGACTCTGCAATTGGGGTCATTCCAAGTTCATGCTGTGGACTTTTGACTGCCTTCTGTGTATGTGAAAACAGCCGGTAGTTCCTGCAGGGATCACTCATTCAGCCCTGTAACCCAAAACGCCTGCCAGCGGGCACCTGCTGGTGCAGCCCCGCAGGAGGTCCTTGAGGGAAGCTGCCCAAGGCAGCGGGCAGCCGTGGGGATAAAAACAGCAGGGGCTCCCCCGGGACACCCAGCTAATGGGGCATCCATACAGGCGGCTCATCGGGGGACTTCACGGATTACGCAGCCAACATGCCGTTGTCAGCATCCATTAGGAAGCTTAGTTAACGATGGGATGCGAGCTAATTAAAGCTCCTTTACTTCGGTTATATGACATAAACGGGGTGGAGAATTGCCGCACAGCATCTCAAGAAACATATGTTTCTTCAGTGGGAAAAGTGGTTGCCTCCTCTTGGTTGTCAGTAATTTAGAGAGGTCAAAGTTTATATATCTCTTAAAATYGGAAGCTGATGATAGCATTTTTGTAGATTTAGTATTTTCTAAATTAAGGCCGCATCGGTTCCGGTCATAGTTCCATTATACATTTCTTTTTGGAGAATTATGACTTGATTGTAAATGCTTTTTGGCTTGGCCTGAAGAGTCCTCTGTGTTGAGGATGGTTTTTAACAATTAACCTGGGTATGTGTTAGCATGTGAAGGAAAATGTTAAAAGTATGTAACATAGATTAAATGAATTCAGAAACTTTTCTGCCTGAACCTCTGAGTAATTATGATTTCTTTTTAGAGGTTGACAAAAGACATGGTTAAAGTATTTTGGGGAACAACTTTAAATAGCCAAGTTTTAAATATGAGAAAGAAAAAGCTAAAACCTTTTCAAATACTTAAAACATTTCATTTTTTTAGTCTTAATATAGTGCATGGTTGACCAAACAGGGATTTAAAAGGAGGAAGCTGTGTTGCCTTTCTGGTTGCTGAGGCCTGTTTTGTAAAACTAGATGTGTACTGTTTGTACCTTCCATTTCATAGCAATGCACATGTAAAGAAAATTAAATGTGCATCTGATTAGTAAAGAAGCTGCCTGAGAAGAGATTTTTATGATAAGTCACAGAAATGCATTAACCATCAATCTTGAGACATCACAATAAAAGCACAATCGAATGAAATAAACTTGGGCTGAAGAACTTACTAGGCAGCCTTTAACTGTCCCACTGCATCTACCCAATAATACTGTTAAGATTTTTTTTTTTTCTTTTTCTTACCCTTTCAAGGGAGTAACACCAAGATTTGAGGATGGCTTGCTGCTCTGAAATAGAGTTTCTCTGCCGTAACAAATTCTGGCAGTGTGTATGTACGTCTGCTTAGCCTATAACTTGTACACAGCACGGACTTTTTTTGCCTCCACTGCAAAATAAAGGCTGCTTAGTTTTGACCTGCTGTATCTTGCTGTCAGAAGACAGTGCAAGGTCCGTATCGCAATCATACTACTGGTCTAGATGTACTGCTGAAATATATATAACGAGAGGAGTAGGAAATAAATATCATTATAATGATATTTCTAGAAAGCAAAAAAATGCAAGGGACTAAACTTAGACACATGTTAAACATTTATGCATAGTCCACTGTATTTAATCAGTACTTCCACAACTTCTATTCAAAAGGGATGGTGTGGATGAGGAGAAAATACCCTTGTTAAAAACAAAACAAACCAACACCCACCCCCCCCAAACCCCAAAACACAACTCAAAAGAAAGCACCCTCTGGTTTCTAGTGCTATTCATTTCTTTGAGTTCATTATATAATTTATAGATGTGTTTTATATAAGATAACTGTTTTATATATGTGATATGTATATTTAAAATAAAATGTCAAATAATATTTATACATTATCAGAATGAATATAGCTCCATGTTATGAAAGCAGCTTATGAGACGTAGAACTTTAAATAGTTTTCTTTGTAAAAACATGACAAATTTTGTAATATATAAGCTTAAGAATACATACTTTGTAGGTTTTTCAAAATTTACCAGCTACTATTTACTTTTTATTTATTTATTTATTTATTTTTTTAGCATTGTACTGTTAGGTTCACAGTATACACTGATTTGTGAGATATTTATTCCTTTCAAACAGTCTGTGCTGTGATACAGATTGCTTCTGTCAGTAGTGCATCAGACAGGAAGTGAATGTCAAAGTAGCAGAGGAGAGAAAAATGAAGTTCCAAAATCGCTGTTCCTGCTTAGGGCTGTAAGGAAGTGTCATTTGACAGAAACTCTAGTTCGGAAATCTGATTATCGCTGTTGTTTCTCTGTCTGTTAACTACTCATACAGCTTTTGTTTCCTGTAGTAAGCAGCTCTTGTTTTTCACGTGGACACTTAAGGGTATTTAGGGGAGTTATTGTTGAAACTGAGGAATGACTTTTAATCATCATGCCTAGGGATTTTCCTGTTTTGGAAAATGTAAGAGTGTGTGTGAGAAATGGAGATTACATAATTCACAGTTTACATTAGGCTTTCCAAATTAAATAAATTTGAAATACTCCTTTCTCCACTGCTGAAATAACATGCTTATGTGCTTTGGTCCCGAGAATCAGCTTTTATTATGGAGGAAAAAGTAGGAGCCATCGCCAAGGTGTGGTGTTGAGGGCTTTCTGAAAGCTGGTGCTTGGTGGTGAGAGTTGCATGGAGTTTAACAAAGTATTTTTTTTTAAAGGAAATCTGCAAAGCAGAAGTAAAAACTGAGTAAACCTTCTGCTTTCTATTTTAAATGCAGTTGGCTGTGAGGTTTACACAAAAGTTGTAAGTGACCTCTATTTAATCTAATTACTTTCTCCCTTAAAATTCCATCTTGGAATGTTCTACTTTGCTCAATCAATAATATTTAAAAATGAACAGTTCTCTGGTGCTAGAGTTACAGTGGGACGTTTGGACTAAAGTCATAATTGAGTATTTGTCCTTTTGGGATGTCCTTAGTGAACCAGGCAGTGCCAAGAGCTTAAAAAGACTTTAAAAGATTACTTAAACTCATTCCCATGCTGTGTGCTTCATGCATCTGGCTCAGAGGGAACATGCAGTACACAGTCGAGAACTAACTCAATTTTCATTTGCTTTGAATTCTTCTTGCACCACATAAGCCTTATTATTTGGCATACRCTTTGATTCACAAAACACTGTATGTTTTCTTTTCTTTTCTTTCTTCTATTACTTAAAACAGCTAAGGATGCATAGTCTGTGTTACAAGTTTTTGTGGCATAACTATCTTAAGTGTTGTGCCTTTCATTTAAAAAAAATCAAGAATAGATTGGTTTTATACACAGGTATTATTTCAGTCACTTTTGCAGATCGTGGTAGGTGGTTAATATCAGTCAGTGACACTGTGTAAATGTGGAACAAGAAATGATGAACAGCCTGTTTCCTTGAGTCTCCAGAGGAAGCTCGGGTACGCCGGGTATAGCTTGGTTGCGACAGAATGGCCAGCATGCCCCTGGCGTACAGAAGTGTAATAAAAACTTCCAGTAATCGTGAAGCACTGAGAGTGGTTTACATCTTCTTCCAAAGATAATGCTCACAATAGCATAATGTCCTGGAATGGAGTTAGAGGGAAATGTGAACATCATTTTATTACACCCTCCCCAGGAGAATCAGTTTATGGTAGACTATACGGGCTTGAGTTAACAACGTGTGGTGGGGCGTATCTTCTGCTCGCAATGTTACCAGCATAGTTCCATGACTTCCAGTTGATAGCTTCGCATCGCATATGAACTGGTGTGGGATGCAAACCAGGAATCAAGTGTCTGTAGAATGTAGACTAGGGAGAAAAGGTCAGCCCCCCTCCATAGTGGGGAAATCTGGAAAGTAGCATTTCCTGGGGGATAAAAAGAGTCAAAGAGGAAAAGAAAATGTCTATGAACGAAAGTGGAAGAATGCTAAGATCACTGGAGCTCTTCTGCAGAGGTGGTCCTTTTTCTGTCCAGGCAGAATGCATAAGGCAAAGCATGAAACAATGCATATTCTTCGTAAGTTGAAATATTTCTAGTCCCTGAAATGGCAAAACTTTTAATTAGTAGTCTGGATGACTCATACTTTACTTCATTTGGAAAYGCTGGGGTAAAATAAACTGCCTCCTTGCATGTACTGCTACACTCAGTGACACTTCTGATACCTGTTACTAGGAAGCAGGTACCCATCCTAGCTAACACTGACGTACCTTGTTGCAATTTTGCTTTAAGGAAAAGGATAACTAAAAGGAAGAAAAAATCAAGGTAAAAGATCAAGCTCCTAATTTGCTTTTTGATAAACAACTAGACAAGTCATTATGAAAATTAGGATAGAAAGGAAGGGACTCGCTTTCAAAGYGCTTTGATTAGTTGCATGTTTATTCCATAGATTGTTGTATTTAGTAAGGTTGGCATTTAAATGGTCTTAATTAGGCATTGAAGTTATCACTTCTCACTTTATTAACAAAAGCCAAGGGAGACAAGGGTGTGTCGCACTTTTGTTGCCACCATTTTTTTAAATCTGGATACCCTTTGGAAAACTCACATGACTGAGTTAACAGTTCAGCAACCCACCATTATATTGTAACTACTTCTTTACAACTGAAAGGTCTTAATATCTAATATTGCACTTTTCAAAGGAGGTGTGATATTTGAAAAGGGGCAAATCTGTTTTTGTGCATTAACTTGTTCCAAGTCTCCTTTCCTTTACAAGTTACTGTTTAACTGGGTGTTTAAACTGAGCTTAAGCTGCTTAGATTTCTGATGTTTATTCAAGTTTCTGATCCTGAAAAAACTTGCAACTGTTGAGTAACTTTAAAACTGTTTTTCATAATATGTTGATTTTAGTCTGCACAGATGGGGCATAGGGTGTTCTGTTATTTTAGAAACCTTCTTCTTCCTTATTTAGGTAGATACAATCCTGTTTGCTGAAACGGACTTCAAAACCCTTTCAGGGAAAGTATCTGAGGTGCATAGAAAAGGATAATTAAACATTTCTGATGCCCAGGAGTTATTTCACTCATGATGCATTACCTATATTGGATAATTGAGAAATGTAGGCTATAGTGTTTAATTATGTAGGTCTGGTTCTGATTATGAATCAGGATAATGCCTACACTATAGTCTGAACCTTTACTGCAAATTGAGTCTCTACTTCACAGCAGAAGATGGCAAGTTGTTTGCTTGTTCTGCAGACCTTAAGGTGACTTGCTAATGCCTGTAAATATCTCAATTATTTTATCTTCACTGTTGTTTTATTTCTAATTAGCAAACTTGACCACATTTCCTGCTCTGAGATGCAGAATGTAAAGTTCTGCTATGGCCTCCAGCTGGAAAATGTTCAGAAATGATGCAGTGCGCTTGTGTTCCATTGCTTCCTGTATAAATGATAGAGCTGGCTGCAAAAGTTTGGCTTTAGCCTTTGTTAAATAAGGCCAGAAAACAAACACCAATTTATTTACTTATTTTTGTCAAAAAGTAATGCAATGTGAAGTTCATGTTTTGTAATTAAACTCATGTTTAGTTTAGATTGTGTCACCTGACTCAGGGTGAAACAGAAACATTTCATGGTCCATTAGAATCTTTAAATTGTTCTATTTACAGCTGGAATTTTGGTGTTATTTTCTAAGTAACATGAACAAAAATATCCCCGTTTAACCTTGCCTTTTTTTACACTTCATGGAGACTATGAAATATACCATGTGATGACAAGATGAGCTTTTTAATTTGTGTACTTATGATTTTTTTCTTCTTTTTGTCCTTTACTAAGAAAATAATTATTTCTGTACATTAAAACAGAATTGTTATTGACTATAAGAGGTCAGGTTCTTTTTCACAGAGGAAAGAAAATCTGAGAGAAGAACTCAAGGAAAGCTGGAATAGTGGATTTGACCAATTTAGGCAAAAAAAAAAAAAAGCTGTTAGAGTTTACCAGTTTTCATCAATAATAATAAGTTGTTTTATTCTTGCCAGCGGTGGTCTGATATGCACTGATATAATTTTCAAAAAGGGTTCTTGAAAATCATTTTCTAGGCTTGACAAATTCCTTAATGTGGTTTGAATTTTAGGGCTTGTAGAACCTTTTGATTTTTATAGCAACTCCTCTAATCCTCCTAAAGCAAACTATTTATCTCCTGTCCCTCCTTCCCCCCCAACCCCCCACCCCCCCAAAAAAAATCCAAGCCCAAACATGGTTATAAGATAGTTTCAGGTCAGTTTGTATTTCTAGGCTAATTAAAAATAACATCTACATTAAGTTCACAAAGAGGTCAGAAGTAATTCAGTCAGTGATCTGTATGCTCTGTTTTGTGTCCGTGTGATCAAGTCACAGGAAGGGTCATGGGATTTAATTTTCATTCATGTGGTTAAAGCCTACTTCTTGAGATAATTGGAGCTATTGGACTAGTTTGTCTTTCTGAGCTGGCAAGTATCTAAAACTAGGAATCATGTCAGTAGCAAAACCCCACTCCCAGCCTTGAACAGGATGACAGGAGGGAGGCTTGGTCATTGCATCAAGCACATAAAATAACTACTTGTGTGTTTCATTTTTTTAATCATATATTAGAATTGGGATTACAAACTAGATTTTAGTTGTCTTTGTGTGTGTATAACTTAATCTTTTTTTGTTGTTTTGTTGTTTGTTTTTTGTTTTTTACATATACGGATGCAGAAGAGACAGTATTTGCAACAAAGCTAAGCTGAGGGATGGAAAGGGCAATGTCCAAACACAGTTCTTAAAGAATGAAGTACTTGTCATAGGGGAGGTATGCTAGTGCACGACCATAGTGATTTCACCTGTTACTGAAGCCATCTAGATCTTTGATACTCTTGTGGTACCTGGTACGCTCCCCAACCCTAGTGTAAGACATAACAGGCCATTAAAATCTCTCTCCCTTAAAAATTAAGTACATTTATTTATTGAAAGGAGAAGACTGTAAGAATGTTGATGCTAGTTAGGGGAGGTACAGAAGATGAACACTGCACAACCAAAAATAGCTAATATTTGGAGGTGGTTATAGGAAAACACCTGCTAGGAATCCATTCCTTTAATAATATCCTGAATATGAGGTAAGATTCCATGTTTTTTTGTCACCCTTTCTTGCCTGCACTCCAGGATTTCTTTTGTATCTGATTATGTCAAAATGTAGGTCAATAGATCAGAACAGATCATTCTTATTTGGTGCCCTTTTATTGACTGATATTCAGTAATGGTTAAGAGTTCTCACAACAAATACTGCTTGGATTTATACTTTTTTTTTAATCTAATTTGTCTCAAATATTGCACTATACCGTTAAAGTTAGGCATAAAGGTTAAAAATGTGTCACACAAATTTAAGATTCTCCTTAGATCTTTGTTTTACACTGTATAGCACCTGTGGACACTGTCAGCACAACCATCCTCAGTGGTCATCCCGTGTGTTGCAACAGACATGACGTGGCTCCCCACCAGCTCTTTTCACAATAGAGCCACTTCTACATTGTGTTACTGAAATGAATATAACTTTTGCAAATGTTTTGGTCTCATGACAAGAATATTTGCCTTGAAGCTTTTCACATATCTCTGCAGAAGAAAAGCTTTGTATCTAAATAGCATTCGTTTGAGTTTTCCGAGAGGTTATAGTTGGGTCACTGGCACTTTACTTCTTTTGGTGCATTTTTCACAGACTAGTTAATTGGATTTGACAGACTTTGTATATTTTGCCTTGACCACTGTAGTTGGGCACCTAATGGGATTTCGACTGTCATCTTAGGTCTTTAAGTTGCAACAGTTGAAAGTACAGGTTACAGTAATTGTTTGGCGCTTTCTTCATGGCAAAAGAACTGGAGTGATTGTGTATGTGTGACAAAATGAGTTGTATAAATTTGTATTTCACAGCTAAAACCCAAGAATTTTCTTCAATAAACCTATATAAGAGAAACACCTTTTGTTCTTTTAATAATAGAAAAAGTTGCTCTCTTATAGTTTGCTGGGACCTTATCGGATGGTTTAGGAAAGACAATGGATAACAGACATCAAACCGAACGAGAATACATTCGATATCATGCTGCAACTAGTGGAGAACATCTTGTTGCTGGAATCCATGGACTTGCACATGGTAACCTCAACTGTAATTTTATCCCCTTTATCTCTTAGTAATGAGCAGATTAAAAAGAACAGGGCATTACATTTTGTATTATTTGAGTGCCAAATGTTAAAATGCAAATGATTGTGGTTGGACTGTAATTTTCCCATGCTTGCTTTCAGTTCCCCAAACCTGAGTTTCCTAAGAATTAGAACAGCAGTTTAAAGTAGCATTTCACCATTCTTTTGTTCTGTGTTTTTTTTCTTTAAGTCTACTGAAAGTTAAGATAATGAATTTGTGTAAAAGACAGCAGACTAGTCTTAATTTGGCCAGAATTTCACATCCATTTAGTTCATGATTTATCTGCTGAAGTAAGTTGAATCAATACAAGCCAAGTTTAAATCAAATATTTACATTTTGCATCATCTTGGCTCTGTTTGTTTAAAAGTCATTCTTTTAGTGCATCTGTTGCAGCTTGTATAAAGGTTAAGTCTTAGTTTCACCAAAATGTAATCTTTTCTGTGATGAGCAGAAAGCCTATTATACCGGAGAAATGGCTCAGCTCTATCTCCAGAGTCACACTGGTATTGCTTTTGTGATGAAGATGACTCACTTCAGAGACACTGGTTCAGTCCTTTGGCCCCTTTCATATTTAATTCTAATGGTAAAGGTATAATGGAGGCATAACAGTCCTGTCATGAAGAGTCCATGGGGAGATTTAAGTGGATCATGAGAGAGGTCTCTTTAAACCAGGTCTGTCTCATACCAGTATGTTGTAAAGTCTGGTATAAATTATGTTGGTAGAAATACATGAAATCTGAAATATATCAGTGTTTACTGAAGAGTCAATTAAAAGTATTTCACTGTGCCATTATATCCATTAATTAGCAAGATTGTTCTAGTCTTAAGTCTGTGGGGGGGGTTTTCAAAGAGGCAAATAACTGTTAAAACCTGTCTGTTTAAATGCAGGCATTAACAATAAGCTATAGTTACTCAAGAGAAGCAATTTAAACACTCTGAGCCATGTGCTTCTCAAATTTGCAAGTTAGATTCTGCCTGGTCTGTACTTTAATCATAGACTTTAAGAGAGTGCCCACCTACAGGAAAGCTAAAGGATCAGATGGTGGTAAGCATTTTTAAGTGGGGCATTTAAGCCAGTTCACCACAAATCATGAAATTCTGATCATGGAGACAGGACATTTTTAAAGCACATCCTCAGGTTATTATGAACTGTTCCGAGTCTTTTGAAGCCTCAGTAGGTTCTTCATTTCATCTGAGCACTCGGATTCTCAGCGGCGCTGGTGTTCAATATAAAGGTTTGCTGACTATGTCACAGGTAAAATCACATAATGCCAGTTCAAAATAGTTTACTTTTTCTGGTGAAGAAATGCAGTTTTTCATTTTCTATCTCAAACCGTATAGGCCTTTGTGGTAATAGGATTTTGTCCCATTGTAAGTAACTGTTTCAGAAACAGATGAGAATTGTTTATATAAATAAAGCTTGGACATAAAATAGTACAGAAATATAAAATAATACATGCGTTAAATAATTGATTAAAACTTGTTCTGTGGGATGTCATTATGTGTGTGTATGCATGTAAATATTATGTAGGTAAAAATTAAAAAAATTTATAGATGCTTACACATACACAGTATAAAATTACGAGCTAATACAATCAGTTTTGAAATAGTTTTTGTATTACTTTAAATGCACAATGCATCTCGGTCAAGTTTGAAAGTAAATCATTTAGGCAGAAAGTATCAACTGTAGCAAGAGTCTGTATTTTGCTTTATTTTTAGAGGCAATACTTTTGGCCTGTTTGCTGTTCTTGTCTCTGCTAGGTATCATTGGAGGATTGACAAGTGTGATAACTTCAACAGTTGAAGGTGTGAAAACTGAAGGAGGTGTCAGTGGTTTCATTTCAGGCCTTGGGAAAGGGCTGGTTGGCACAGTAACCAAACCAGTGGCTGGAGCTTTGGATTTTGCGTCAGAAACGGCACAGGCAGTGAGAGACACTGCAAGTCTAAGTGGCCCCAGGTCAGTGAGCAGTTCATGTTTGCAATCAATAATATATTTAAAATGCATACTGCAATACCTGTTGCAATTTCCAATCTGATTATCTTTCTTGGCCCAAGGGAACTGTAATTAATTAAATTTACTGTGTACTATTAGTGATGTGTCCCATTTTATTCAATCTGCTTTTTCTTTAAAACATAGCATTTGTTGGTAAGCTAATATTGGTGAAATTGGCACAGAAAAGCTGTAAGATAGGAAATTTTAAACTACTGAATCAGATTAAAGGAAATTCTTAAAAATAAAAAGCCTATTTATAATAAGATTAAATTTCACCTTGGAATCCTCATGCAGAGTTGAAATGAAAGGGTTTTTTCCCTGTTCTACCCCCAGCATCCATTTAACTGTGTAGGAAAGCAATTCTTTGGAAGTTTGAAGAATTCTGGAGTCAATATAGTGTCATTACCTTCTAATTTTCCTTTTGTTACGGTAGTTCTCATTTACAAAAAGTGTGAATGTATGCCTTTTGTGCATGTGCTCATCTTTTTCCTCTTACGTATACGGATGCTAAGTGTCAGCACATCTGGACAGATGCTTTGGCTTCCTTCCTGTGTTCGGTAACTAGCACAATGTGGTCTCTACAAAATGATGATTGTTTAAAGTAAATGAATATTCATTAGTACTGACCGTGAATGTGGGAGAAAGAGCATAAACTCTAAGAAGGCTACTCTGAGAGAAGACTCTCCTACTCTTTGTGGCCAAGAGGAAATCACTTTATATGATGGTACTATGTGTGTCAAGAAGTCCTGCTATTGTACGCAAGATCCTGTGTGCTAAAGGAGTGGGAAAAACAATCGTAAGTATATTTTATTTCCAGAGAGCTTAAAGGAAAATGTTTGCAAAGCATTGGGGTTTCTGGTTATTTTGTCTTCCCATTTGGCTTTTCCATTTCCTGTGTTTTATTATGCCACGCTTGGAATCCTGAGACGTCTACCATCAGTGTTTTAGTAAGGAACAATAAGCTTGATGAAGTGTGAGTGAGGTGCAGGAAACTTCCAGGAATGAACCTAGATGTACTTTGCTGTGAAAATAGAAGTGTTTGCATATATATGTCTCATGTTATTTGGTACTTAGCTGATTTGCAAAACGAAGAGGTCAAGGGTTACAATTTGGTAAGTAAATATGGTTACACAAAATTATACTAGAACTGCAATAGTGCATCCCCAAGAAACAGATTTATTATTTTGCTTGCATATGTCTTAATTCTGCAACTGTGCAGATTTTTTTTTTTCCCTTAACAGGGATGGGGAGGACAGAACACCTGGCTATACTCTGTTAGTTGTTGCATGAGTTGAGCTGTGTTATTAGTGTGTTTCAAGATGCACATATACTTAAAATTCATGTTTTGAAATACTTACATTAATGAGATACAAGCCTATATGCAGCAGTGATGTTATCAACAGCTGTGAAACTAGACAGCAGCTGGGAAGGGGAGACCACAGGAACCTTATCTGTAGCTTGCGTGCCTCTGCAACACAATTCCCTTGAACTTGTTAGCTGACAATTAAGAGATGAGATTAGGACAGCTGAGCTGAACCACATTTGAGCTTCCACTGAATTCTGAAATACTATTATCATAGGACAATATTGTGAAATGATTTTCATCTTTATGCACTTTTCACAAATATAAGCATTACATAGAAGCTTTATTTTATGGCCAGTGTTCTGTGAAAAGGCTCTGATCCATCAACAAGGAAAAATCGAAAAGAAAAACCCTTCTCACTTACTAATTTGGAAAACTTTTGTGTGTGTTTTGAAGGGTTGAGGGCTATGTGGAGGGGAGTTATGTTGCTTTTCCAGTTTACAAAATCTGATTAAGCTTATTTTTAATCAGAAGACAAATATACTTGAGAATACTTAGATAATGTGGGGAAAAAAATCTTTAAGCAATCCTGCACCCATGTTTTGTTTTGATACTTTTTTTTTTAATATGCTTATATAATCTATCAACCAAATTATTCTTTTAGGGGCTTAAAAAAAAGAACAACAAAGCATTTGGACGTTTTTTTGACTGCTGTGTACCAATATCCCCCTGTCGCATTTGTTAACTGTTCAAATATGTGTGGTTTGGAATCAAAATAAAATAGTGTTCCAAACCGAAGTTGCTGGCTCAGGTTGAATTTTCTGTTTAAGTATGCTGGGCCATGTAGACTCTTCCAAACTAAGGATACAAAAACAGCCAAGCCTGATGAAAATAAGTTTATGGCATTAACTGATCTCAAGTGCAGTTCTGAACAACTGAACACTGCAAGTCAATAAACATGGTAACAGCCCTCTCAACCTTATTTTGAGACTGACAGTATATAAGCAAGTCTCAGATATTGGTGCAAAGTTGAGTCAACCAGTTAATTTCAGCTGCCTTTAAATGGCATGATACATAATCATAAATTATAGGCCCTTTGGAATTCTCTTATTATGTGGTTGAAGTTGACTGGGGGGGGGGGGACATGGAAATTAAGACACTTGATTTTAGCCATTGGAACGGTTTTCCAAGAGATGGGGAATTTTAATTGAAATTGTAGGTTTTCCTAAAAGACACATTCTAATTTAATTCCAGTGAATGTTAATAGGAAAATGTGGGGTAACATTCTGTAGCCTGTGTTACTCGAGTGATCATGCTACATGGACATAAGTCTCTTTTGGCTTTAAAATTTATTGATTTGTGTTGGGACTCACTGAGGTAGCACAAACTTGGTGTTCGGAACATGGAGCCTAACTAGTAGGGCTGGGAATGAAGAAATAAAAAAATGTAGAAGAAACACAAAATGTGCCTGTAAAAGACAATTAATCGTGTGGTAGGCTTTCTCAACTAATATACTTCAAAGAGTATATTCTCAAGGTTTTCATGTTTTGAAGGTAAAATTAAATATTGCTCACTTAGTACTGAACCAGGACACCGCCATGTATGTCACAAACTTTGTCCTTGGACCTGGTCCAGATCTGATTTCAAGGGTCTTCACACCAATGTCAGTGATGAGACTCTGGCAAAGCAGACATTATTCTTTTGGTAAGCCCTTTCCAAGATTTATCTAGAAGCCAGAGAATAYATTTATCAGCTAGTACTCATTGCATTGCATAAATCTGGAAATGTTACTTTATCTGTCTAATCTGTAAATGACTTGGACATTCCTTCATATCCTTTTTTTCTTTCCCCCCCTTCCCCTGCCCCCCCCATGGGAAAACAGACCTTTATTATGAACTACTTTCTCAAATGATGTTTTCCTTTTGTGCAAGCGTGTCCCTCTTGCTCCTGTGGCACCCTGTTAGATGGCTGTAGACACTTGCTTTTCCTCAGTGAGCCCCACCTCCCATCTTCAGTCACTGTCAAGCTTGCTTTTATGGGTTTACATTTTTCTGTCATGAGTCCATCCAGATTCTCATTGCTTTTGTTGCGCTACTTTGAAATCCCCCAGTCTGTAAGTTCCCATCAGCATTGTGTGAAAAGGGACCATCATCTCCCTGTTCTGTGACAAGCTGTGCTCTTCAAGTCATCCAAAACTGTGCTGGCTGGTTTTACTGCCATATCACATTGCAAACTGATATCCAGTTTTTTGCTTATTTTCCCCTAAGACTTTTGTTGCTGTTGTTTTGTTTTACTGCTTTGCAAACAGCTTCTTGTCATTTAATATTTGTGTTCTGGATTATTTTTCCCAAGATGAACTGGGTTGCAATTTTTTAGGTTGAATCCAGTTTCATTTCCTGCCATATTTCTAACCTCTGCAGGTTCTATAGTGTTTCAGTGTCCTCACTGGAGTTTTAAACGCCTTGGTTGTTGTCCTCTGCAAATATAATTTTATATGCTGCTTTTAGCAGATCCTTGAAGTAAAGCAAGCCTAGCTTTGTGCCCACACATCTTGCAGCACCTCAGTAGACACTTCTCCCTGTTTAGCTGATCATTGTGTTATCAGTCTCATCTGCCTCCTATTAGGTTTTAATTTATCCTTGGTAACTTTTTATAGTTCTCTTAGAGGTTCAAATCCTCATATGTCTACTTGTGCTTGTTTGTAAATGATTATAGATTTTTTCTTGTGGTGGAAGTCATTTATCAAACAACAGCACCTGTGCCTCTTCAGTATGGATACTTTTATCTCAAAAGCTTAAACTGAATTTTCTCAGAAAATGCACCTCTTAGCTATTCTAGTTTATTAGCTAGAAACAGACAGTAATCCAGCATCCAAGACCTAAAATTATTTCTAAACAAATGAAGACCCTCAAGAGTGACTGGAAAACAGTTCTCTATTCCATTTATCTATTCAAAGAGGATTCCTTACTGCCAAGAGACACTTAGCGCCTGTAATTATGGCTGCAGTTTTCTTTTTTTCAGCTTTCCAGAAGAATTAAGTGTTTTCTTCCCCTTACTCAGAATTATTTTCCAAAAGGATGACTCAGATCAGAAACAGTATAGACTTTTCTGGACTACACTCCCCTGAAAACAGAAGTCTCACATGCTGTACTTCAAGAAACTAATCCTTTTTTGTTAAAAAGGTGTAAAACAAAACCAAAAAAACACTTAAGGCTTAGAGGGTTTACTACAAAGAAAATGGTGTCTCTGTCCAAACTTACATGACTGGGTCAGATGTGGTACTGAAGAGCTGGGAATAAATTAGTAAATATTTCATGTCATATTTATGCTTTCTTCCTTTAAAGCTAAAAGGTGTCAATTACATGCTGTAGTCGTGCAGTTTTCATAATTCTTTCTTAAAGCTCAAACTGATACTTCCATTAATGTTAAGGTTTAGATTAGATGCGTATGTAGAGGATTGACTGGTGGAACAGTAGTGCAGTTTTGAGACAGGACTCCATAGTCTGCCATGGATATGATCTCACTTCCTGAGGGGATCTCAGTTCTTGACAGTGGTAGGAATTTTCAGATGCCAGTGTAATCCTTTCAACATTTCTTTACTTCCTCGTAGAGCCCTATGCAAGGAACTTGAACAGGAGAGGCATCTTGATTGCTCTGGTTTCCAGAGTGCCTAAAGCCATGAGAACTGGAGATGGAGCGCAGCGCAGCCCCACATTTCGCTACGCTTTGGAATCTCTATTACTCACACAATGACTAATCCTTAAAAAGTCAGTCCTTAGTTGTAAGACTTGCTATTTCAAAAAAATACAAATATAGTTTGTAGAGCAATAAATAATTTCTTTTGCATTTTATTCTGTCTGAGATCCAGAAAGAGAGGACAGGAGAGTTAAGACAAATTTGCGTGTGTGAGAAATACACTGGCTGCAATACTGTAACTGGAAAGAAGCGAGGGAAAAAACAGCTTTTTCTTCTCCCCCCCCCCCGACTGACACACTGACATCTCGCAATTTGTTCCCTTTGCCATCCCCCTCTAGGACAAAGAGCTGAAGAATAATTACTTGGGGAGCACAGCCTCTGTTTTTCACAATAAAGCAGAATTAGCTATGCATGGTTGAAGAAAATAGGCCTGATGCATGCAGTTTTCCTGATTCTGCAATCCACAGGATATAGTTTAAAAAAAGGAAGAAAAAAAAAAAAAAAAAGAACCTTTAAAACATTCAAGTTGCTTCATACTATTTTACTGTAGGCTCTATAATCCTAGAGCCTCATGTATAAAAATCTCACGTAATTTCCAAAACAATACATTTCATTCTATGAAAGCATTGTTCACTGCTTATCACCCAGCAGAAGTCCAGATTAATGGGAGAATCTAAACTCTGCATTAACACACCCCTCTCCCTTTCCTTTTTAGAGAGTGTAAATGGACGTAAGTTGGTTCCAGTCATATACCAAACTATAACACCTCTTTATGCATTACTGCAAATACTTTGCTTTAATTCTGAATAAATTTTTTCCAGGAGAAAATTTTCTTCATTGGTAGATACCATTCATGTTTGGAATATTTGTGAAGTTAGTTGTCTTTACAGTTGACTGTCCCCCTTTTTTGAACTTGCCCTAACTACTCAGATTGACTGGGGGGAATAAAATCACAGGGTTTGGACCTATGGCAGCTACATAATACTTCATTAATATTATATAGATGCAATTACTTTAACATTTGCTGTATATGAATATTTTTAAGTAATAGGCTTTAGAAAAAATCAGCAGTTACTGGCTTGGGTTAAGCAGTATTTAATGCATAATGTAAGGCACCTTTGAGTTGATATATTATTTCTGATTAGCCTCTGGAGCTTGCTAGCTAGACTTAGGCAGCAGGATTCAAGATAGGCAAACTTGAAAACAAAGACCTTTGCTGTTTTTAAAAAGACACTCCTTCAGTCTGAAGGGTGTTCATATGGTGCAAAGGTTGTTGCTGAAGCTGTTCATTAGCACTTTCTTTTTGCATTTAATTTCCATTTTTGTGCAGTCTACAACCTAACAAAGAGGTTTTAGACCCCCTAAATTCTAATACTGAATGCTAAGGCTTTCGTTAAGACTTGTGTAACTTCTTTTTGTTTAAAACCTTTTGCTGTGCCATGCCAGAATGTATTCCTACTGTTAAAACTGAACAGTAGCTTGGTTTTCTATTGTTGCTGTGTTCACCATTGGTACATTACTGTTAACACTAAGAGATACTTTAAGAGAGACTCTGAGGGACTGAACTGTAAATCTGAGTGTCTATTTCATAGGTAAGAAAATTTTTCTACTGTAATATTAGTGTTTAATTTGACATTTGAGGGCAGAACGATACCCTGATTGAATACAGACTGCTGGGTAAGGGGCAGAAATGGCCAGGAGCACCAGAACAGAATGTTGTGAGGGGAGGACAGATGAGTGGAAAAGGGAAACATTAAATAACTGAATAATGCTGAGTAGTCAGTAGAGCATAAAATGTGCAATTACATCTTTCTTGAGATGTCCATTCATTATTATCAACAAATAGTTTTAAAAAGATGAATACAGTTCTTGCTGTGATAGTCCCTGCAAAAAATAAAATATTTACTAGTGCTTTGAGAAGCTACAGCTAGAGGCAAGTGTGTTTGGCTGAATGGTACAGCATCAAGCAAAATTTGCATAGTTTTCACATTAAACAAAAGACGGTTGCTGTAGCTGGGATCAGAACAGGAACTGGATTAAGCTTCATTGTGTACAATAACTGGTTTGGAAAAAGTTGCGCAGGGACACGAACTTGCTTTGAACTTTCTTGCGTTAAGCAGGTGATCAGAGTCTTATTCTTGCAAAACCCACTTCTAACTTGAGGTTTACTTGAGAAATTTTGTGGCAAGTACTTTGACGGCTTCAGTATGGGCAGTAAGCTAGGGTGGCATCATTTCTGACAAAATTGGATAGATCCATTCAGTGACTTAAGTTATCCAGGTCCCTTAAGCAGGTCACCTTATATTTGAAAGAACAGTTTTTAAAGGATGAAAAAGCATTTCAGTTGTGAAACTAAGTTTGTTAGGAAAAAGCATTATATTGCATTAGAGCAGCCTCATATGAAGGGAGGCAGGTGAAAACGGACATCACGGCTACACTAGCTCACTTTCAAATGCTATATACTTTTCAAGATGTGAAAGTTGACTCCTTTGGGGACAGGCAGACATTTGGATGTCTGGAAACTCATGCTTTCTAGTTGGGTTAAATCAATGCACCATCATATAGGCCTGTTATCTACCAGAAATTTCTGCAATTACAAACTCTCTTCTGAAAAGCTGAAAAGAGCTTTTAAACCCCTTGCTGGATTTACCACGGATTTATTCCACTAGTTACGCTTTACGTGGCAGTTAAGAGGAGGACTGCGTTCACCCCACAAAATAAAATTCCAATACAGTGTGCCCACTCGCAGTATTTAGCTATTAATTGCCTTATGATTTTAGTCTATCTAGATACAAACATATTTACAGAAAGGTGCACATTTAAACAGGGGAGAAAACCTCATTTTCTTGAAAATATTTCTATTTCTAGAGCCTGCATATTTTGCCTAGTTATCTCATATTTCAGCAAATGCTTTTGGACATGAAGTCCAAAAGGAAACACCTTTGCTGTAYTGTATGTTTGCTGTATGTCTGGCATTCGTTTTTTAGATCCTTATTTAGAAAGCTCTCCACTAAGTGATGTTGTTGTTGCAGTGTATTCTATGTCATAGTTATCTTGGTTTTAAATTATTAGACAAAGTTATAGATTTAACTGGTCTGCAAGGATGTGAATCATTTGCAAGGATATCTCCCAGAATGGTACTGGAGAGGGTCTGAAAAACTAGATTCATCTGTTAGCATCAGCAGAACAAACTAAAAAGTCAACGAAGATCAGGCAATGAAGTATTCACAATTTCCATTCACAAATCTAGTTGCTTAGAATTAGATGGGATAAGTGAAAAACATATACACACCAGAAATGAGCAAAAGCGTTATTCAAAACAGACATCTCTGTTAAAATGTACCAGGACAAATCATCAGACTGCATTAAACCAGCCAGACTTGATCCCCATTACTGAAAACATGTAATGCATGTTTTGTGGGGGGGTGTTAAGTAACTTTTGGCCTTGTTACTAGTATTTTCAGTTTATAAAAATAATAGAAAAGATTAAACTGGTGTTAATGCAATAGCAATATAGTATTTATTTACTTAAAGCACAAAAGGCATGGACTGCTCACCAGTGCAGTGGCTTTATGACCTCATGTCCAGAAATATGTTTGTTKTACCAAAGGGGTCAAATCTGGTACAGTAGGTCTAGGGCAACTTTCTTGGAAGTAATTTTTACTAGTCTTTCCTGCACTGAAGAAGGTAAAAATAGATTATCAGTACTGAAGAACAAGTACACGCGTATCTATTATACACATAATCAGTAAGAGGACAAATGACAGACCATGATAAGGAGCAAGTGTGTACTGTGAAACAGTCCTTACAAATAGCTATCTCAATGTCATAGCACTACTCTTAGTCCTTGTGGCTTCCCTTGTACTTACTTCTGTTGCATGTGTTTGGGACACCATCTTTCAGTCGTCCTTCCATTCACTTCCACTCCAGATGATTTTTGACTTGGGATCACTTTACTGGTTTCTTTACATCCTTCATTTCATATCCTGTATCGGGAAGCGTCCTTTAATTGCTGCAGTAACTAGGCTCTGCCTAGAGAGTATCTAAAGGTGGACTTTCTCCATTCTGAACCAAACACCTTTCTGTAGGAAATGCCTCCCATATATGAAGTGAAGCCTTGTTTTCTCTTCTACATACTGCATTTCCAGTAGTACTAGTTTTGTGTAACAAGAATTACTTCATACGCCTTCCTGCTAAGCATAAAAATCATGGCATCAGGTTTTCTGAAGTTTCTCCACATCTTTAAAATAGTAGAACTATTAAAACATGCTGATGGACAGGTAATACTGTTTACACTGGTAAGATTTTATTTTCAAATTAAAAGATACAGCATTGCTTTATAACTAATGCTGCTTCTATGGAGTGTGGCAAGCCAGATTAGTTTAGGTTCATATTTATGTAGTAATTACAGGCTTACTTGAAAGCAGTTGACCTTTTGACAAGGAATGTGCTAATGTACTGCTTACCCTGTTTACCTGTTACTAGACAGATTTTTTTCCTTTGTCACTAACAGCAAGTTTTTATGTTCAGTCCTAGTCCAGAGTCTGTATGTGGGAGCCCAGGGCCTGCTGGGATAGGGTTTTACACTTGTGCTGTCCTTTTGCCCTTCCACTGAACTCTTTTCATTTCAGCCATGAGCAAACAGTCAGTGCCTGAACTAACAACCCTGCAATCCTCCAAAGCACGCCTCGCTTACAGTACCAAACAAAGGGAGGCCCGCGTGGGCCGGCCCAAGCCAAGGAATGCAGCTTCGGGGTTCTGCTCCATAAATTTAACCAGCACGACAAAAAGGAGATAATATGAGCTTTCGTGATGATCTGAAAGGGGGAGGTTTGTGTCCCATTGATTGCGGTCTGGCCTATTGCCAGGCCCCAAGCCTGACCGACAGTTGAACCATATCGTTAAGGCGTGTAATACAGCTCAAGTCTTGTACAGCAGCCAATGAGTACATATCCAGAGGGCAAAAGTTTATAAAGAGTTGAGGCTGTCCTGTTTAACCCTCTCACACTGCATGTAATATATACTGCTGCCATTCAGAAATAGTCACATTGCTATTAAAAATGTAAACCTTCAACTTTTTTTACTTGGAAAAAATACATGTGTGTCTGATTTCTAATGTGCAGCAGATTTATAAAGTGATCTGACAAAAATATGTAAAACTGATCCTTAAAAAAAAAAAGAAAAAAAAAATCCAGACCCACAGCTCTTTTTAATACTATTTTATCCGTAGTTGCTTACTTTTTTGTTCAGAGATATCTTCTGGGTTGTTGTACGAGCTCTTTCATGTAGATGGAGCTATTTATTGCCTTGATGTCACCTCATTTAATATGTGGCTGGTATTTTTATGGATAATTTTTTCACCTAATGTTGCTGTTAACATGTGGAAGGCTCTTTATCAGTTTTGCATGTACAGCCAGTTGATTTAAATTGTTCTTGCAAATGTTAACTTTAAAAATCACCTTTCTCCTTCTGTTAAGTTTGTGGTTGAGGACTTTGCTGTGCTTCTTGCAGCACTACTTGCACTAACTGAAAAATACATGATGGAGTCTGTAGAAAACATGAATACAGTCAACATAGTCCATTTCACTAGCCCTTCATGCAGACCTAGCAGTTAATACTCTTGTCCTGGATAGGAGCCAGCGGTTGCTTTCGGAAAGGGGATTTGCTTTCCCAGGAAGGTAAGAGTGTAATATGGAAACACTTCTGTTAAATGATCAATTCAAATGATCATGTTCGCTGTTACTACAAATGGGCATTGCTTAGCCAGCGTTGATGGTTTTTTGATGGGACCACTATACACATGAGCATAGAAATAAGACTAATGTTCCCTCAGTAGATGGAACTGCACTGCCCTGCCTCTGCCAGTAGACTGTATTGAAAGGTTTTAAGAGGAAGATGAAATCATTCACACACTTTCTCACTTAAAAACATCATGCTACGTAGTGGAATCTCTCTTGACCTTACACTGTGCCCAGAGGCATAGTGACTTTATGGCCCTCGTAACTTTAATGTTCACTAAAGGCAAGTTCAGCTCATGTTGTTGAAATAGATGTTTGCAAGAAAGCCCTGCTAAGAACTGTATCCTTTAAGTTGAATCAGAAGGTGAATGGAGCATTTTTCAACCCATTTGTAAGACAGGAAATTCTAATGTGACAACTCTAGTAACATCGCTCTATAATCAGTACAAGAGCCTGAGAGAAACTAGAAACTGAGATGGCAGTATACATTTTTGTGTACTTCTTAAGTTTAATGATATCAAAGTACTTGAAAAAGGGTGTGTTGCAGGACTAAACAGTCAAAGGTGGAGTAAGTGGCAAAGGTTAACATTGGTTGATCCACACAGTACGACTGAGGTAAGCGGCATGCAGCTGGCCGGTATGCAAGCATGTGGAAACTTATGCAGATACCAATTTTAATATGGATGTCATAAGAACATTCAGCTGGGTGAGTACACCTGCTGCTCTCCTGTTTTTAAAGTGGTGACACGTGATGCCTTAATTTTAAGAAAGCAAAATTAAGTTCTCACTTCCTTTTGAACTTGGAGCAATGAAGAGATTTAATACAATCATAAGCGCAATGAATAGTATTCAATTTTGGTTTGATCTTGTATACAAAAGAAACGGGGGAGGGAGGTAACTACATCTCCAGGAAGCTGGCAGGAACAGCCTACATGATGAAGTTGCTTCTTCAGCATGCTATAGTTCTCTGAAAAGTATATTGGGTCAGCTAAAGGTCTTCAGCATCTGAGCTGGTAGATCCCTCAAAAGAGGAGGGATTTGACTGTAAGTGGGAGGTTTTAGCCCTAGGCACCGCTTGTTTGCATGTTTCGGCCTGAAACTAGCATTTTGGGAGCACTCTTAACAAGTACAATGTATTCCATGCATTTGCTGGAATAAACAGTGCATATGAGCTTCCTCAGATATGCAGTCAGCAGGGAGCTGTCTGGCTCATGATTTTACACATTTTTGCAGCTAACTCAGATATTCTAATGCCAAATCCAACACTTGGACTGACTGCACTGCATGTGCATTTGTAACACACCTTAAAAGCATCTGTCTCTGAACTGGTGAATGAATTCCATGATAGAGCTGTGCCAACTCTCTGGGTTCAGGTGGCAGGGCTTCAAGAAATCATCTTCCTACACTTTCCTTGGGAACTGTACCCCCAAGGCCCAACACTGCAAAGGAGGCAACTGTACTTTTTACAACATAGCATTGCCATCTGCCAGTCGTCAGAATGCAAGTTCTGAAATACAAATTCCCATAGGTTCTCCAAAATTGGGCACAAATCACTTAATGTTCATCCTCTCAGATGCAGAAAACTAGCACACAGAAAATGATGCTACCTGTCCCCTTTTGCTCACTACAGGCAGAGAACATTCCTGCTTATCTCAACAGTTCACCATTTGAAACAAGGTAGGAAGTAACTTCAACAAGGTGAAAATAATGGAAATAGTGGATTTTTATTATTTTGCAAAAGTGTGATAGGAAATACAGGCCATATGTTTTCATTTGTTGTCCTTAAATGTTGTGATATAACTGCATCATCTGTAGTTTGTTTTGCTATGATACTTGAACTTTGAGGTTATTTTTTAAGGATGTACATTATTTATCATTCATTTGATTCTGGCACTCTTCAGTCTGCTCTACACACTGCATCCTCCCATTAAATGTCTGAAAGACAAGTAAGGACTAATTTCATTCTGCATTTTATGGAAATGAGATGCATGGGATGATGATACTTAGTGAAGGCTGCAGGTAGAATTCAGTCTTAAACAACTGTGACAAGTATTTTAGTCATTGCATCTTTTATGACAGAAGATGTAACCTATTCCTCCAACTATCAGATTCAGTCTCTTCTTAATGTTTGAAATGCACTAAAACCTCCTTAGACAAAGTGCTTACTGTATTTATGAAGCAGGCTTTTTCCAAAGCCAAGTAGGCAACAAATTTAGTATTATTTCTGCAAAATACCAGCAGCAACTGAACTTCTTCTTAGGCTTATTACCTGTCAATTTTCCTTTGTTTGAACTAAGGTTGTTTTGTAATTATTTCAAGGAGGAAAAAAATTGTTTCCAGGCTGAAAGTCAGTATGCCAAGTTACAGCTTGGAGCAGGCTTTTACAGATAAACTTTATGCAAACCTGAAAAAACAGGTTTACGATGGAAACACTGACAGAATTCAAGGTCTACCAGAACTAGTAAGTTACYGCTTTAAATGGGTTAGAATGACGAGGCTATTAAACTGGAACATCTTTGTGAACACACCACGTTGATGATAGTTGCTGGAAGTTTTTGGCAGAAAGAACTGGGTCTAGTCATCATTACTGGAGTGTGTGGGAGAGCCCTGTGGCTAGAGAGATCTCTTTGGAGGGCTTACATGGCTAATTTGCACACCATTATTTGTCACCTAGACTGGACTTTGTGGTTTTGGTGACAGACAGTCAATACAACAGCTGAAGTAGCTATGATGAGCCTCTTTCATTAAATGATGTTTTCAGAATGTCACAACTGCTTCTTCTTGCGCTTAACAGCTATTGTTTGTGCTAGATTTTGGGTGTCCTCTGATTATGGATCCAAATCTGTATGCAGGTTATACCATGTCTTCTGTCACACCAAAGCAGTATGTTCTGAAATTTGGAGGTCCCCAGAAGGAATATTCTAATGCAAATTGCATTGAAAGCCTGATAGGTAATGCCCAAGTAACAGTCCAGCAGAAGTTCCTAAATACTACTAAATGGGTCTTATTTCCAAACTTACCTCTTCAGGGCTGTGGGGTAAGTGGTCTGTGGAATCACTTTAAGTCCTAGTATTTTATCCTGTTCGTTGGGCTGTGCTGATAGGCTATAACAGTGTGCAAGCTAACAGAAGGTCAATCCAAAGATTTCTGACTTACACTAAAAAAGTCTTTAAAACTCTATGTGTAAAAACCATGGAAACTAGTCATATGCAATCATGCTGTCTCCATGTGCCTTTCCCATTCCAAAAACTTCAGAATGTGTTAATCAATTTTAACCAAATACAACAGCAACAAAAGATGGTAAGTTTCTACAACTTCATAAAAACAAGTGCCTGTGTAGGAAAAACTCTTTCATGAAAGTGTCCCAACTCAGGAAAAAGCTACTGCAGCTTTTCAGACTATTAGGTATCATAGAATCTACACTGGAGAGACCTTAAGAGAAACCTCAACTGGAGCCTTTATTTTCTTAGATGCTGAATATAATTGACCAAGAAATAGAAAAACCACAGGAAGCTGGATTGCACTGGTTCAGTTGCTCATGGAACGAGTGGTTGGCTTTTTTTAATTGGTTTGTAGTTGCCAGTGCTATTTTCCTACCAAGAAGGCAGATTAGGAATTCTACAGATGCAGATCTTAAATGAAAAACTGTAGTGATGGCTGTCAGTAATAGGGTTTTCTCTTGCTTCTTTGATCTTTGGAGAAGTTGTTTAAGTTTCTTATGTTGTTGTATTCTGAATAATAATTTTGGGTTTGATACTGAGGATACTGAAAGATGCAGTAGCAAAAACACAAACTTTCAATCCGTATGTAATTTGAGAAGTGACGTTTTGTTTTCACAATTATTTTATTTTTTTAAGACTTCATTATAAAGCAGTCTTGGTATGCTTTAAGGAAAATTTTTAGATCCAGGGGACATTAAAAGATGAGTAACAGTTATTTTCAAAAACACTGTATACTTCTATTCACCTAGCAAGAATTACATCTACATATCTGTTAGTGCAAATGGTAAATGTGCAGTTACAGAATAATGATTAAAAAATGACTTTGTGAAACATGTGACATCTCTCGTTGTAGAGCTTTTTTCTAAGTTGGTAAGTAATTATCACCAGTACRTACCTGAACACCTTCCTTACATCATTCGGTCAGTGATCTGTTTGATTACAAAGCTTTTAACTTAAAACTGATCAACATGAATTCCATGAACTGTTAAGCAAAAGCCAGCCATTAATACTGTTATAGTAATGTAAGCATTTCAGTTTTTAATGTGCATACAGCCATCTGAAATAAGATTCTCCAGTGTTCAGCTTTTCTGAACAGTAAAGAACTGTACTGTGTGCCTCAACCTTCTGACACCGTTTCCAATCTCTTTGTGTCTCCATTCAGCAGCACTCTTCCCTGCTGTGACTAGTAGACATGAGGGCATTTCTGTCTTGTGTTGCCTTTGTGTGCTTATTAAAAAAAGAATCAGCAAATCTGTTGAGTGCATGTTTAATGTAACACAGATGTGGGCACACCACCGTTCATTCTGCTTTACAAATTTTCAGCTTTTTGCATTTCATCAGTGTTGCTTATTATTTACAGAATGTAACTTGAGACAGTAGAACAAATTTGTAGATTAAAAAAAAATCAAGTAGTGTGGAATGTTGTTAGCTGTCCAGACCAAACAGACCAGTTTGCCAAGGGCTGGTGGACTAAGAGGATCAATGCTACAATTCATGCTAGCAAGGTGAGAATCATCTTTTATCACTAGGTTGAATGCGTTAGTACATAGGAGTGATGAGGACAGTAAGCACCATACTAACTTCTGTGTTTTTTTAAAAAAAAAAACAAACAAAAAACATAGTTCACAAATTGCCAGCTCTTCTGGAAATCCATTGTGGTGCCTAGTACTCTTGTTTAGTCTTTCTGACCTGCTTCTAAGCCAGACATTAGAAACCAGTCAGTGTTCTCTGATGTCCTGGTTTCTACAAAATAGGTCTGATTAAAAGCCCTATTCTTTCCTCATTTTTTTGCAGTAGTCTTGCTTGTTGTGCTTCAGATGCCTCTTCTCATGGTGCTACATATTAAATAGCACAGTTGAATGCTTATCTGAAAGATTATTAATATAAAAACCATTATGCAGTGTTGTTGCTCATTCCAGTATGAATGGCTGAATGCTCCATTATCTAACTTTCCTGAATGCATAATAAAAAAGTGTTCAAGTGAAAAACTAATGACTGGCCTGTAGCTAGTTAGAAACTGTACATTAAGCTTCAGTTGCTCTTTAAACTTGTTGATATAAGCTACAGGTGCTGTAGAGAAGTTTAACAGCCAGTGGAGGCTTCTGGGCTAAGTGAGATTTTGCAGGTATGCTGCTTTTAAAAGTGAGGGAAGTAGGACAAGCAGCAAGATCTGAGTATAACACTGGCTGGAACCTTTTAATTTCTCTGGAACTTTAACACTTCACATTCCATGAAGACAAATGCTTGCTTGTTACTACTTTGTAAGAAAGGTTCATAAACGTAACAATACTGTCGTGCAGCTGTGCCAGGTAAAGCAGAACCTTGCTTGTACCTAGAAAATCTAAGGGACAGAAGAGGTGGTTTGCTCCAAAGTTTTAGTACTAGACAGTAACAAAGATGGAAGCAGAACTGAAGTTCTAATCCCTACATACAGCTGTTATTCAGTGGAATAATTTTAAATYATATATAGGTTGTGAAAGTCATCTATTCACTTAGTGTTTAGATTACTCTGATTCAGGTGAATGCTACTAATGGAAGAATACCTCTATGCAGCAAATCTGAATTTTCATAATAGCTTTCTTTTAAGCTAGGATGTGTAACACCATAACCAATTAATGTACGTCTTACCAAAACCCAAAAATGTATAGCAGGACAGTCAAAGCAAAGCTGAAAATGATTATTTGTTAAATGAGTTAAATAGTTAAATGAGGGTCTCTTGGCAGAGAGGTAATGGAGAGGAGGAGAGCAGAGGTTGACTGCAGGAGGAAAAGGAAAAAGTAACTTTGTGAACAGCTTGCTTATAGCTGTGCTGCCTAAAAACAATGGAAATAAATAATAGTCTCTTCTCTAGTGTAAGAATTAACACAGCTGCCCCCCTTTTTAAGAGGTATCCAAACACACTGGCTTGAACTACTTTGTAAAGGAAAACTGCATGGTGTTTCTGAGACCATGGTTCCATTAATACTCCTCAGCAGACATAACTGTATTTCTGTTGAAATACCCAAAATATGACATGGTCATTTTGCGGTCAGTGGGAGGCACATGATGCTTAATCTGAGAGAAGTGTTACAGTAGCACACAGACAGTTGATATAGCATAGTATTCAATAGGACAAAGTTCTGGATAAGGAATAGGTGTGGGTGTGTAAGGGGGTGTATGTGTGTATATTTTATATATGTGTATATATATATTATAATATATATATTATAAAAGCTGAAAACTAGCAAAACGAGCTTATGCCCAGCTTGGAATTTTATGTGGTCATGTATTTTTTTTTTTGTCTCATTGTTTTGATCTTACACTAGATAATGTTAAAAGCAGTAAGAAAAGCTGCCAACAGAGGTAAAACTGAAAATTTGACTGATTATATTTTACTGGCAATATTAATGATTATGTTTGTTATGGTTTCTTACGCCCCTGCTGTCTCGCATTCTTTCATTTGGAGAATTTCCACTTTTCATTTCACCCGCCTTGCTGACAAACTGACTTTTAGTATAACCATAGTTCAGCTGAAGTGCAGTCATTGAAGTCGACAGCTGTCTGTTTCTCCTAAGTTTCTTTCCAAAAAGGATCAGTGGTAAGTGCTTCTTCTGAACCACTGTAACTTTAGTTAAACAGGTCAGTGATATAATAATCTCATGATCAAACTTATCAGATAGTCATAATATATGTTCCCTATAAATCGGTTGATGTTTTTGTCTGCTGTGCTGTAAAGCTGCTGTCTTTGGCTTTATACCTTGTTTGCAAAATACATTGTTGATACAAAACAGATCAATGATAGTCAAAACACACTGAGTTCGGTCACTCAATGAGAGCAGTGAAGACAAATTTAAGTCATGAATGACATGTAAAATACTCTCTTAGAACAATGTTTACTGCAGCCAAGAAAGGAAGGGGCAAAAAAGAGTCTGTCATGATTAGAAGGCAGGGATGTCAAAGACTCAAAGAAAAACAAATTTTAAAAGGGTACATTTTGTTGCAAGTCTCACGCAGGATTGCTGAAGGGGAAAGGTACCACAGAAACAAGGCTCCAGAGAAAACATCTGCTGAAAGCAAAGCTTAGAAGGCAAGTACTCTAGTGTGCTATTGCCAAGCAGCTTAAAAAGAAAATGCATTGTTACATTTTTTTTTTTTCCAACCTTTTGATCAAAAAGGTTAAAAGCAAGTTCACTGTACAGGGTCTTTACAGAGCATCAGGATAGGAAGTAGAGTGCACTAATCAGAAACGGTGCATTTGGTTTGATAATTTAACAATAGCAATAGCCTGAAAGAGATACGAAAAAGCACGCAGCAGTCCCAGAGTGATGCTATTGGGAAAGGGCAGAGAATAAAGCAGGGCTAGGCAGCCTGTAACACAATTCTTCAGGGGTAGGGCGTTCCAAAGGCTTAAAGGAATTCAGAATATTGTTTTTTAACAAAATACTGCTAAGGGAGGAACCTAGCCTGCAGTTCTTTAGCACTATGGCCAGTATCAACCTCTGATGTCTCTTAGGCCATGTGGGTGTGCTGGGGTTTGGGGRGTTGTTGTTTGTTTGCTTGTTTTTATACACGTTCAAGAAAGGTAAAGTACGTTAAACCTGCTATGGAGGCTCTGACTGCATTTTTCTTTTGTCTTAAATGTGACTGAGCTTTCCTATTTCAGTAGCCCCTTAATTTTCAACCTAATGACACTGTCCATCAGTGTGAGCTTTATCTAGGTCAGTGCACTCCACTTCCTGTAGAGAAGTGAGAAGAAACAGTCAAATAGACAGAACTCTACTAATGCATATATCTGAAAACCTGCAGACTACTGGGTTTAGATTGCTTTTTCATGTTTATTTACCATACTGCCTCCTAACTAGAATAAAACTGAGAAACGTTTCTCTGAAATGTAAAACTGTATGAACTGACGCCATGTCTTCCTATTACAGAATCCATATGCAGTGAGTATTAACGAAGACCTTGTATTTTTAAAAGCACTGTCACACCTTGTATTTCACAATAAATTCAACTGTGTGCCGGCAGATTTAAGTGGAAGGAAAAGCACTGCTGCTGCAGTAAGTAATGTTTTTGCATCTATTTTGTATGTAGGACACAAGCTGAGAGAGTGAGAAAGCCACGCTGCTGTAGAGGACCTCAAGGACTCTTGCCCCGCTATTCAGAAAGTCAAGCAGAAGGACAAGAACAGCTGTTTAAACTGACTGACAACATTCAAGATGAGTTGTAAGTACTGACTTACACAATTACTAAGTAGCTACCGTGCTGTCTTTGGGAAAGAGAGACTGAATTATTATACACACACACACACACTCACTCACTCTTCATTTGTTTACTCTTGATGCTGATTAGCAGCACAGCATGAGCACCTGATGACTTCTACCATGGCTTGTCTGCTGCCTGTATACAACAAACACAACTGCAGGTGCCACAGGGCTCCTGTAGTTCACTTGTCTCTAACTGCAAGGCAGACTGTCTGTGGAAGAGTCAGAGCTTTGGTTTCTGACTCCTACACTTTAATGAGCCCAGCCCCCACTCTGTCTTTAGAGAAGAAGAAATCTCAGTCCATTTAACATGGTTAGTACGTCTTGCCCTCACTGAGCTTTGATAAAACAAGTACCTGTTGATAGGACTCATACTCTCTTTCTTCTTTAACACAGTAATGTACAGACACAACTAGCATCTCTTCAGTTATCTGTCTCTGCTGTCTTCTCACTATTTCTCACAGTTGAAGGCCTAAATGTTGGTAGCGAACAAGCACTGATCACTTATTTGTGCACTCTGAAGCGGCCCTGGTTTCAATGTGAGAGAAGCTAACTTGGGTGCCTGTGGTACATGCTATTCCTGAGCTAAGGTTATTCACACTTAAAGACTGAAATAACTTGCAAATATATTTAACTTTTTTGAGGGGGGGCAGGGGGAGAGCAGAAGAGTCAGTACTGAATAACTTGAATGGGTCATATGTGCAAAACTGATGGAGCATCTATGCTTGAATGCCTTGGTTAAATGTGCATGAAAGCAAGTGAAAACAGCATATAATGTAGTAAGTAATTAAGTGGTCAGTTTTAAAGAGTATGAAAAAATGTGTATGGAGTTAATGCCCAGGAAAGTATCTGTACATTTCTACAGGATATGTGAGTTTGTTGGATTAGGGTCTTAAGGTATAATTCATTACTTACACTGGTCTCTCTGCACCGCTGTTACCCTAACAGCTGTTTTCAGTGGAGAGGGTGAGATGCTGTGTTTTGGATTTGTTATCCCTCAGAGCATTTTCCAAGGCAAAGTAGTTGAAATTGTTTTCAGTGCCCTAAAAAAAAAAAAAAAAAAAAAAGTGAAACATGATGGTGAAGCTCTAAAGAGGGATGTACAAACGCAGCAGGCTATTTTAACTCCACCAATGGCAATAATCAGGCACTGACAGCCTTGTGCCAGTCTGGATGTTACCTTCAGCAGCCTGTTAGGAAGAGTTTGTAGTGTGCCACTTCCTTGCAGTCCCATGGTCTTATACACTTTCTACCCTATTTTCATCTCACTTGAGAGACTTCATGCTATCATGTGGATACAGTCTGGCTCTGAGTGGGGAAAACTGGAAGAGGCCAGTTTGTGACAAAAATTTTAGCATCAACTTTTCACAAGTGTACCCTGTAAGCAGATCTGTGGGCTCTTGTCATTAAGAGTCAGACTGTTCATTTACTATGACTTTCACCATTAGGAACATCATTCAACAAGAAAACAGTGTTTCTTGTCATGGAAAATAAGTACAAAATTATGCCCCTGACTTTTATCCTAGTATCATAATCAAAAACACATTTAAAGACCTGATTATTTGCATATTTTCCTTCAGAGTTAAATCCATAAAAGGGGGTTTAATACCTTGCTCTACTGTTCTAACTAAATGTTTCCACATTTTTTTCCAGTTAGGCTCACTGTTTCACTTCTGGAAAATATTGTGTAATTACTTCCTGATGTTGTTAAAAACCCACAAATTCTCCAGAGATCTGGTTGCTTCTGCTTTGTTCTACTGGATCATGTTTCGTTTAATTTTTCATTTTCTTTTATTAATTTGAGATTTTTAATAGTACAAAAGTATGGATTTGTTTAAAAAAAAMTAAAGTAATATCTTGAAGTAGTATGTTAAAAGGTTAAATATGTGTTTTGAGAACTAGGCACAGAGAAATAAGAGTTGGCAAGAGAGAATGGGTAATGATGCATGACTCAAACTTAGTACAAAATGTAGAGCCTGAATTACAAATTAGCTAATATTTCTGTGCTTCACCATAAAATCGTTGTCTTCTGTTTCCATTTCTCAAAACACACACATGACACCAGTGATAGCCTTGTATGAAAAATTAGAGATACAATCTGGTCGTCTTTTTTTTTTAAAAAAAAAAAAAAAAAAAACCACCCACACCACTGTGGTCTGATTTCCCCGTTGTTTCCACTGAACTTAGAGTAGCTTTTGGTGCTTTGCATCCGTGAAGAGGAGGGCCTTAAGACTGCAATACCATACATCAGGAAAACAGCTGTTCTCCTTCTGAAGGTAGACAAAACCCCTCTAGAATTTCTTAACTTTGCTGTGACAATTGCTTAAAACAGTGATACTGTATTAGGAATTTGTGAAAAATCACCTTCTTTTAATGTTCTTTCCTTGCTGGAAAAGAAGTGAAGGTGGCCAGCGTGCCAGCAGGCTCCCTCTGGTCCTGCTTCTAGTGGAAGTCTCTGACCTGAGTCAAGGCCGGAATCCACCCCATTAGTTGGCCTATCTTTGTAAAATACTGTACTTGTTTTTCATCTGTGTGCTCTAAGGAGAGGGACTAATCTGCAGGCCATAATGCTGCTGTGTTTTAAAATGAAGACTTGTATGACATCTCTTAAAAAATGCAACTCTTCATCCTAATTGATTAATTTCAAAAACCTTACCTAAATGTTGGAACTCTGAAGGAAAACTGAGAGACAATTGCTTTTTTCAATAACTGTGTTAACAATGTCTTTCACCTAGGATTTTTATCCTGAAATTTAAATTTTTGTCCGTTTCCTTTGACATAAAGGAACACACTTCACTACCCTATTCTTCCAGTTCAATTCCACATTATGCATTTACATCCAAGATTAGAGCAGGGTAAAGTACAACATTATAGGGCTTTTTTGAATATCTGTGTTCTTCTCAGCACTTAAATGAAGTTTTAGTTGTTACCTTGAATGAGTGTGTATGCCTTTTTCAAGTTTATGGAAGCAAGAGTATTTGTAAGGTGACATCACTAGGAGGTACARGGCAGGGAAAAGACAAGTTCAGTGCAAAATAACATCTTTCAGAAAACTGTTAACAGAAAATTACTGGAATTATTCTTTCATAAAGTTTTCATAAGAAACTATGATCTGACCTTTTGAAATGTTTTTGATTATAAAAGTTTCGTTTATTGCTAAGGGTTTATTCAGATGTAGCTTGGGGTCATTCGTGCAAAGTGTTATTTAAATGGTAGAGCTGACTGTAGTTTTGGAATTGGTAACTCAGTATTGGTAACTGGTGGAGTACTTTGCATAACACATTAGCGCAACAGTGGACAGACTTGTAAAAACAACAGTTCAGAAAAAAAATAGTAAATTTGAACCTACCTGAGAGCAGGAGAATCTTATTCTTACAGATATGTTTATACCCTTGGGGACTGTTGATAGAGCATAATTATTCCATTTAGCACTGTTTCCGAGTTATAAACCCAAATTTAATGTTCTAAATTTCAGTATTTTAAAAATCCACTAATGAGATTCATTTCAGTAGTAAATCAGAAGTGGGGAAGAAGTGTTTGTGTGTAAAATATCTAGTTCACTTTTGCATTCCTTACTGCTATTTTTACACATCAACCTTTTCGGACATCATAATTCTCAATCTTCTTAATTCACCCTTTCTACCTCCCCTATTCATCACTCAGACTAATCTCTCTGGGGAAATCTGCTTGCTGCTTAACCTTTCACCCACCATGTTAAACAGCTAATTTCTCTTTTCTAGCTACTGATCCAGGCAGCAGGTTAAACTTGTTCTTTGCTTTTAAAGGGGATGGAGGTATGTGGCAAAATGAAGCACAGTAGGTGTATAATGTATTATAGAAGGATAATGCTGTAGTCATAAATATCTGCATACCATTCACATAATCAGCAATGGAACCAAAGTTACAATTAAACTACAATATTACGGCTTGCAGTGTTCAAATGCAAGGAAATTACTCTTTCTAAGCCTTGTTAAAGGATGCTTTTATATGCCCTTTTTATGTCCAAAGCTGGAAGCCAGACATTTAGTGCTCATACTTTACAGTTTTTTGTTTTTTTTTTTTTTTTAACTGGGTGAGGGGGTACTCATCAGCTCTCTTTTTATAACAGTTTAGAGTAAATACAAATTAACTGCACATAATAATTTTTCAGAAAAACTTCTAAAGGTCACCTGAAACAAAACAGGTTAAGACATTTGTTACAGTTTTCTATCTGCAAATGATTTTTTTTTTCCCCCTGTCTAGCTTCATAGCAGTGGAGAACATAGACAGCTATTGTGTTCTCATTTCATCTAAAGCTGTTTATTTCCTGAAGAGTGGTGACTACGCAGACCGCGAGGCCATCTTCCTAGAAGTCAAGTATGATGATCTCTACCACTGCCTTGTTTCTAAAGATCATGGGAAAGTTTACGTACAGTTGACGAAGAAAGCTGTTAATACAAGCAGTGGTGTAGCAATGCCCGGCCCATCACAACAAAAACCAATGGTAAGGATCTAGCACCTATAGCTTCATTCATGCAGGGTTTTTTTCCCCCCCTTAATGCAGGTACTAGTTCTAAAAGTGTTTGTAGTCATTAGTGTTTGGTTTCCTGTGCAGCATAACAATGAAAACTTTGTTCTCCCAACAGTGTAAATAGCTGCTGCTAGAAAGGTTTAGGTGACAGAAGARCTTGCTCCTTAAACTCGTAAGAAAGCTGAAGGAAAAAATCTATAATCTTCCTGAAGGCAGAAGTTAAAATAGGAAAAATATTTCTTTACCTGAAGAGGGCTTTTTAATTTTACAATACATACACTGAACTTAAGTACTCTGCCTTATCTTTATTACTTATATGCCTTATCTTTATTACTTATATGCCTTATAGCTTTCCCTTCTCCTCACATACATACCATTTTTTACTGCAGAATATCTAAGACTGAAAAGACTCCTTATATCATGCATATAAAAGTTGATCAGAACTCTTGCTGCTAAACCTATCACGTTTGTTTTTTCCTTCATTACAGTAGTTGCTCAGGGGTCTACTTTACAGACAAGTTTACAAGCTCACCCCTGACCCAAGTCAGTTTACACTCCAGACAAGCCAGATGAAAGGTAGGAAGGGAAGCAAAGGAAGTAACTTCAAATACTGCAAGATGTTTCTGCTCTCTTCCTAAAATACCTAATCTATAGTTACCTGTATCACACTCACTTCTTTCCTTCTCAGTGTTGAGGCTGAAATATGGAAGAAATCACCACTAAACATTTCTGTTTGTTACAGGGGACTTCAAACATAGCCAATCCAATCCTTTCAATTAATGGAGTAATGAAAACTCTATTCTGCTTTAGACAACAGCAGTGCTACATTAACAAAATAAACATTTCTTTTTGCAGGTYCATGTGAAATCTGAAGTTCTTGCAGTAAAGCTATCTCAAGAAATAAACTATGCAAAGAGCCTTTATTATGAACAACAGCTTATGTTAAGACTCAGTGAAAATCAAGAACAATTAGAGCTGGACTCTTGAAACATCTTCCTTACTGCCTGAGTGAAGTGCAAGTACCAATCTGGAGCTGATGGTTTTCTGTAACTAGAGAAAGTACAACACTGGAAGGAAATAAAGACAATTTAAGTATTTACTAAATGGAATCATTGTGAGTGAGAAAATAAGTGTGGTGGGCTGCTGAGTTTTTTTTAAGCATTAGTTATATAACAAAAATATAGTTGAAGTGCATTTGGTTCTGGGAGAAGCCCTGTATTTTGCTAACCTGTATATATGTAAAACAGTGTTTGATGTAAATAAGGAAGTACAGACCAGGGTGTTGGTATATATAGAAGTCTGTTTACTGTGTAAAGAAATCAAAGAAGCTATACTGAGTCTTATTGCACTAACTGAAACTATCCATATTCTTTCTCTCTCTCCTTTTCACAGTACAGGAATATAGATGAAAGTTAAAAGAAAAAAAAAGAGTTAATTGCAGCTGTTTGTAGCTCTGTTCAACACTGTGATAAAGGTGCACTGTTTGGTTTTGGGTTTTTTTTTCCAAATTAGTGGTACAGTTAAATGCATGTGTACCTAGTGTTCCACTGAAATTTTCTCCTCCTTTTTAATAAAAGAATTGTATTGTTTTGTTAAATATTGCAGTGAGGGCTCACTAATTCAATTACATTTTCAAAGTATTAGAAAACAAGCTGATTCTGTTCTGATTACAGAACTCAAACTTTGCAAAGTCTGCACGTCTGGAGGCCCCTGCCTCCAAGCTGTTTTGAGAACAGTTCAAGTGAACAACCTTGGAAAGAAACTGAAGTCTTTAACTTCAGTTTTTCCCTCTGTTCTGATTCAGTAAGTGTATATAGTTGGCTGGTTACTGTGGAAAGCTGCTAGCATTGTCTTGGACTGGAAATGCCTGGAAGGGGGGAAAAAATATGTATCACTGCATTATTTGTCCTAATGAAAATCTCTTCAAAGTTAGACTTTTTGAAATAATAAAAATAATACACTTCTTCAAATGTTATATATCAAATCAGTATTTGTCTTATCAACTTTAACAAAGCTAGAGATTGAGAAATGAGTGTACTATACCTTTATTCACAAAAGCTAGGGAAACTAATGGAACTGTAAGGGTTTTATGTATATATTATATACAGGTAATGAACAGAGGGAATAGCCTGCAGATTAATTTTTTGCTCTTGTTATAATGTTTGCTCTCTGGTGATGGTTCAGCAACCGTGCTGAATGCCTGCATGCAATATGGCATCTCCCATGCAAGGCCGAAGTGTGAGCACATGATTTTCCCAAACTGTTGAATGATCTTTTGCAGATTTCAGGAGACTTTCTTGAGGTGTTATTTTGTAAACTTTTGACTCAAAATAAGAAGTCCACTACAGTTTTACTTTCAAATTAGTTTACCTTTTCATATCTTTTCATAAAGGCATATGACAATATTTTTAAACTGAAGGCTAGAGTAAATCAATTTTTAACTCCTGTAATGTGAAAGGTAGAGGCTTACTGTGTAAGGAGAAAATGTGATCATCGGTGGATGTGTGTATGGTCTGCGACTGGAAATCAAAATCCATAAAGGTCCATTACGCAAATGAAACTGATTTAATGCATCACTTTTGTATATTTCTCTGTATAATTTTTAAGTAAAATGCAGAATTCGACAAGTGTATTGACTCAACAGTGCTTTAACATGCCTGTCCTGTTGGACTCGACCATTAAGGCTTGCTGCTACTCTCTCCTGTGAAGTTTTTTTATTGACGTAAAAAGCTGGTAAGATAGGATGGGAGGGAGAAAAAGAATGGTCATATTTGTGTTGAGAAGTTAGAGGATATTGGCTTGCTTACCTAAATTCTGCAGCAGTTGAATAAGCAAGAGCTGAGCTGCGAACACCTGAAGGAAGTTTGACATTATACCCTTTGAGTTACCTGAACTTGGGGAGCCACAGTAGATCATGGCTTAATTTGCTTATTTCTTTATACCTTTTGGAAAGAGTTTAACCTGTTCTTTGGCTGGTGATAATGACTAAATAAAACATCATTTAAAACTTGAAAGACTGTAGCCCACTAGCCTAGCAGGACATCAGTGCCATGAACTGTAATTGGCTTAGGCTCTTCAGGTATGTTACTATTCTAGGACTGTTCCTTAAGTACAATTCCTTACTCACAGCAGACATGGGGAAGCTTTATTCTTATGTGCACACACACGCCACTCTTTACAGGGGGGACAGATCTACAGACCGAGCTGCAAGAAGCATATTGTCTCGTTTAGCATTCCAAAACAAATTGAGTTAGAACTTTTTTTTTTTTGCACTTCAAATGATGTTATTTGTTGCTGTAACCCAACTATTTTTATATCATTTCAGAACTCTTACTGTGGACTTCCTATTGTTATTGGCACTACTAACATTATTATTAAGTGAGTAAATACAACTTTCAGATTCCAAGAGCCATACTCAAAAATAGCTTTCAGAGGATGCGGAGAATAAGTGAAAGTCTCCAACTTTCAGGCGAATGCTTAAGAACTCAAACACGAGCTGTAAGCAGACAAGATAACCTAATAGTTCCATTTACCAAATTATGCAAAGTTCTTCAGAGTGTGAGCATTATGAAGGCAGTCACCCTCTGCCTGATTTCAGTGGAAGAGGTGGGAATACTGTAATAACAGAAGACTTAAATTTCAGAAACAGGGCAGGGAGGAGCATTCACTGATTAGACAGTAACACGCTTCTTCCCCTTTCACACTATTTTTAGAATATGGCCAATACAGTTCATGCAAGAAAATGCTATTTCATGCTCATTTGCTAAACTTTACATGAAGCTGTTGATACCATTTCTAAGTAACCATTCATCTCTACTTGTTCAGAACAACAGAATGCTATTAAAGATGGAAATAACCCATTGAGCTTTAGGTTGTATTAAAAACCCTATAACCCATGCTGCCCTATACTCTGCTGCTGACTTTGCTTGGCTTTTACCCACACAGACCTACATGTTCTCTGTCCACCCAGACCAACTTCCTTTTCTTGCTGGAGCTGCTATTGCAGAAATGTAAAATAACCACTRACCTTAGAATTGTTTCACCATGAATCTGAAGACATAAATAAAAAATTGATTCCATCCTCTCCATTCCCCCCCCCCCATTTACAAAAACAATAACTAATTAAGAGAACAACTGTCAAGGATACAGAAATCATTCCTAAGTAAGTTCCACAAACACCTCTGGGTGGCAGAACAGATACCAAGCTGCTCTCTCATAAGTAAGAAGTCTGATGTTTGATGTATGAAATACACAAGTCCCTTGGAATTTAGGCTGTCCTGGTAGATCAAACCCAGACTTATACCGCATTTCTCTGACCCGGACACTCAGACTTCTGCGTCTGAGATAGTCTCATTTTCACAAAGTCATCTAACAGTGGAAAATCTAGATGCTAAGCTATTGAAATGTTTGAAGAAAACATTAAATAAATTTTAATTAATTATACTTAATTATACTTAATTAAAATCCAGACATCTTGCTTACAATCTGAATGAACAGCAACGCTCATAAAGAAATGCTTTTGTGCTGCAGTAACTCAACAGAATACAGGTCACCTACTCAAGTTCTACAGTGCTTTTTCTGCTGAAGTAAAACAACACACCTCCAATAAATGGTAATTTAGGCATTAATATAGTTTTTTTGGGAAAAAAAAAATTTGCAACCTAAATCTGGCACCCCTCCTTCCTCCCCCTAATATCTGACAAAGCAATCAAAAACATTCACTACTTYAGACTGCATGATCACCATGCTCTTCCATGCAGCTAGTTCAGTTTTTATTAAGGATTCTAAGTTTTGCCTTCTAGACAACAGAGGTCATCACAAGCAGCCAACAGCAAAATCAGTGTCCTATCCCTCTGCCCTATTATTTGACTGAAGGTCAGCAAATAAAACTTTTATCTGGAGAGTTCAAAGATGGAAAATAGCCCACATCATTAAAAAATAAATAAATAAACAAACTAGAACAACTCATGTTTAAGTAATAACTACTACTACTATGTTTTCATCATTAGGCCTTACTTGCTCTTTCAGGATTTTTTTAAGCTCTGTGACAGGCTTAAAATCCTCTGATAACAGGAACGTGACAAGGTCACTAGGACTGATTTTTCACTGAGGAAACAGCAGGAGAAATCTGGTAAACAAGGTGGTACTGCAAAAGCACACATGCATAATATGGACCCTGAAATAGGCAAAATCCACATCACTCACCAATTCATGCTTTGCAACCAAATGTAATTGCTGGAAGTCCTCAGCTGGTCACAGGTGCTCCAACAGTACAGGCAGGATGAGCAGATACAAGTCTGCCTGTTTGCCACCTTTGGAAGAAGAGAAATGAACAGTTTTCTGAAATGGCAGGATAAACCAGAATAAAGCCTTGCTACCTTTTTTACACTTTTTTGGCACAGACGTTGAGTTACATTCTGCATGTACTATGCTAAGATCAAGCTGAAACAGAGTTTTCATTACAGTCATCATATTGAACCCTAAACAACAATTTGTTACCTGCTTAAACAGCCATTTTCAAATTAAGTATAGGCAGTGAAACAGGAAATACAAAATGAGATATGCCTGAAATGAGGTCAACAGTACACAAGATGTGGACAACATCCTTCCTCTCCTACTCCTCTTGAACAGAATTTTCCAATAAATCAACTAGACACTATCTGAACAACTCAAGCAGTAAATTGTTTATTGAAAAAGTGTAGTGCTTATATTTTTGTGGAGAGAATGGTAAGCGGCTAGAAGTCCTGCTTCTCAAAATGGAAATCTAACCATAACATTTCCCTGTAACAATGAGATTTGGATCTATTTGCTATCCCATTTCCTCAGCTGCATTTATATATTTTCTTCCATTAATAGAAGATTATCTAGGATCCTAGGCAAGTGTGCACACTCGTTTATTCCCTCTCCCTCTCTCTCTCTCTCTATTTTTTTGGTAGCTTAATCTCACAGAAGAAAGCTGTAGGCAAAGTTCAGCACTGACCTGTTTCCTACATCGTACAAAGCATCAGATGATGACTCCTCTAGGAATAACCTTGCTTGCTCTGTTTCTCTTCCTTGTAGAACATTCCCCTATTTGCTAATAGCACAATGATTTCACTTCTGGTACCTGGGGATGAAAAGCAGGTTTCTAGGAACAAGTTCTCTTCAGGTTACAGGCAGCTGCAAAGGTGAAAGAAAAAAAAAAAAAAAAAAACCCACAACCCCCCCCCCCCCAATTTTACTAGTGCAACAGTTGTTCCAACTCCAGTTACATAACTTGGTTTCTCACGAAGAATAATGGGGGGGGGTATGTATATGCATACAACCCTCCCCATATATATACAAAAAAAAACCACACACAAAAAAACTTGTATTGAAAAGTGATGGCTATACTCCCAGCTTCTCTATTCTTAAAAGCATAGTTATTATACAGAGGAAACACAGAGCCTTATTCTCTGGAAAAAACAGATCATGCCAAGATTCCAGTCCAGACTTATGTAAAATTCAGGCTTCACGGCAGACCCTTAATCAGTACACATTATGATACTTAGTTTTATCAACAGTGGGGCTAAGGCCAAAACACTTCCATTTCCCCACTTGTAATATCGGTCCAAATTTATTACAGCTTGGTTAGCTTCTGTCTATGGTAGTTGCCCAATACTCCGACAGTCTTAAAAAAGGAATTATGACAGTGCAAATCCATCTGCCTCAATAATACCATGGAGTTATCCAACTGAGAAAATATTTCCTTAATAGAGGATACAGACCAATTTCTCTAAGACTGAGTTGTATTCCTTTCCTAGCTCTTCCATCATCAGATTTTCTGAAGTGGGAGAACGTGAGTAAAAACAGCACCAGATGTGTCATACATAATGCTGGGTCCTTGCACTGTGACTGGCTTTGCACGTCTCATAGATACAATAGACTGCAGTGTTAGTCATATGAAAGGAAGCGTGCCAGGAAAAAAAAAAAAAAAAGTTACTCATTAACCACTGACAAACATTGGGAAAAAAAGCTTTTTGCTGTTTTCCTCAGTGAAACTACAGCACATTCTAGTATAGAAATAAAAATAAACTTGGACCTAAATGCAGTTACATAAGAGACGCATGCCTACTGCATTATATCAGTTCTATTAATGGCCTGTTATACAGCTATGCTGTCTTAATACAATTGGACTCCAGTATCACAAGGGTTTTTTTGGTAACTGACAAACTATTGCCCAAGCAACGTGCCCAGCACAAACAGTTCTCTCTGGATAAGAATAACCTTGCACCTCAGGCCTATTCTGGTCTGACTCAAAAGTACTAAAAGGCCATGAGAGAAGTAAACAGCTTTCATGTGCGTTTACATTTTGGATAAATGGATGGGTCACCCAAAGGACAAGGATTGTGTATAAGAGCTACAGAACAATTGCTTCTGCATCCTGAAAGGAAAGGCAAAAAGGTCCCCTGAATACTGCAGCGCTCTAAAAATTTTACCAAATAAAAGAAAAATCTATCATATCAACCATCCATCCATTTGGGAATCATCTTCCAGTACTCTCAAGTTTGTCTAAAAGTTAGATGCTACTAGATGCCCACATATCAAGTTTGGTTTTGACTAAAATGCATTAAGCAGATAAGGGGCAGTACAATTCTCTCCAGACATGGCAGCAGCAAATACGTGTTTTGACCTCGGAGGGTGATTCACCCTATCTATGGATTGTTACTCCAAGGTCTTTGTAAGCAATCTACAGGCAGCGGTACAAACCTTTAGGTAACAGCATAATGAGGTGACAAAAATTTGTCCCTGTATATAGTTTTGATGGGAAAAAGCCCCCCACAGGTCTGCAGGACCAGACTGCCCCACCCACTCTTGTTCTGGTAAAGCCAAGCACCTGACATGTCAGCTCCAAGAACACCACCAGTGATCCCCCCTCCCCTTTCCAACTGTGTGCCACTGAGCCTCAGACCAGCTCTGAAAAACGTTACTCTATGCAGACTAAGCACAGGAGAAGATTTAGACATTTCACAGGAGCAACACAACACTCCTGTGGTACAAATGAGTAGGATTTGGCCCAAATTCAGACAGTTAAACTAAAAACTAGAGAGCAGTTCAGTATCTTGACTAAAATTGCATACTTAAGTAAAGTGCAAGGCCAGCATCAGAACCTGGGATCTTTCTCCTACTTACACATCTTCACCACAGCATGGTTCAACCGTAGCCTTGCAGTACTCCAGAAAAGCAGTTATTACAGGAGCAGCATGGTGTGGAGATAAAGTGAAAACAGCACATGTAAAAATGGGTGACAGCAATGATATATAGGTTAGGTTGTGCTCCTTTCTGGGATCATGCGTCCACTTGCAACCTACCAGGCAAATGAGCCTTTTTCTTCTTTAGTTTTTTTTCCTATAATCCAAACCATATATCCCTTATTTTTCACACAATACTCTCTCATGAACATGATGCTCTTACTGCCGTTAAAACTTTAAAGAATACAAGCAGAAAATATATATAACCAAATAGGTTCCTGCTGTGCAAACGAGTATTGGAGTGTTAGAAACCAGGGAACACTGACACAACAATCCAGGACTGTCTGTCAGGACAAACTTGACAGAGACAGTTTTACTCCCAGCATTAAACAGAGCTCTGCCAGATTTAGATACAGGAGAGCTGTTCTCATGTTCACCCTTCTTCCCTGAAAAAGTATCCTTCAAACAGGAACTCACCAGCTCGCCTGCTCTTTCCAGCCAGAAAAATTAAAACCTTGTACCTAGATTGCTAAATTATCATTTATCCAGCCAACACTGGATCTTCAAGGCCTTGCTGGCATTACACTTGCCCTGGAAGCAGCTGAACTAAGTTCTTTAAAAGCAAACAAGCAAAACATAGAGCCAGAAAAAGGAACTGCACCTCCAAATAAAAGTGGGCTATATTAACGTGCTCACAACCTCATCATCTTTTTTTTAAATAACGAAGAACTGTATTCATTCAGAACCCATCATGATAATAACCAAGCACCTTGTGATTTTCACTAAACAGTTCTAGTCTCTTTGACCAAACCTTTGTGTGCCAAGCTTTCTTTCAGGATTTCTTTTTAATCTCTAAGTATGGAGGGAACATTATTTGAGGCAAACATTCCAGAAATTTGAAGAACATATTTAGTATCATCTTCTGTGCCACAGTACATCTTTATTTATGGTAAAACAGCAGTTGCACTATGAGTCTTTAGAGGGTTATGCAGAGATTACATTCTCACACTCCACGTTCAAAAAGGTGTATGCAGAATGGGAGAATACAAGGGCATATATAAACAGATAAATTATTCTTTCTAATCTAGCTCAGTATAAAGCTGACCTCCAAGCACGCTGTTTACTTGCTATCTGCACCTCTGATCATGCTATTTACTGCCATCTCTAATGCTTCTTAAGGTATTCTCTGATCTGTACCAGCCTCAGTATGCAATGCACCAATTTGAAATCTGGCCACCTTGTTAGTAACCTGGCAGGAGAATCTATTACGCACACTGATCAGGACTGTGTCTTGAAGCATGAAGCTAGTTACTAGTTGTATGGTTTGCTCAGCTGACACTAATTCCAATTGCTGATCCCATCCATTAAAAAAAATATATTAAAAAAAAAAACAAATATCCATCTGGAGAAATTAATCTCTGCTGATAAAAGGTTGTCAGCAAAAATAAAGTTACCAAGATCATAAGATCTTACAAAGATCATACCAACAGCTGACATTTATAGCTATGTTTAAGAGCTAACTTCCCAACTTTGAGCTTCCAGATTTCAAATGGTAAATCCACATAACTCGGAGACATTCACCCACCTTTTTCTTTTCAGTAGCTACATCTTGTGTAGCTACCACACTTCAAAGGAAGTTGACCTGGAAAATATATATTTATACATCAGAAACCTGTAAGGCATCACGTGAGGCACAGAAATTCTCATAGCATCGGCAGTGTTGGATGCACTCAATTTCAAAAACAAGCATCCACTACAAAAGTAGAGGTTATGGGCCTATTTGAAAAGTTAATCATCCATGAGAAGCAGCTTACTACTACATGAGGACCTGAGCCTTAGCTATATATTCACTCTAAGATTATGGTACRATTGCAGGATCTGTTTGTTGTGGGATCTGGTGGAAGTGTGAAAGAACCCATGCAAAGCATAAGAATCCACTTTCTCACTTCACACACAAAAGCAAGCATTCAAGAATCACATCAGTAACTGGACTGCTACGGGGTAAAACAAGGTTTCTTTGCATTTTTCACTCACAAATGCTGAAAGACCAGCAATTTGCAATAGAAACCATGCCACTAACCAGTCAATGATCAACTCAAGCACAGMACAGTGCCTACATATTCCACAGCAACAAGCATCTACATCCTTCCCGCATCCTTGCATTCATTGACACTTCTTCCCACTACGTGGGCTGAAGAGGTAACAGTTCGGAACAGGTCTCTGCCACAAGCAAGACACACAGAAGAGTTTCAGCATTTGCTCTCACAGAGCCAAGGAGAGAGAAGGTATTTCTGGAAGTCTGGCTCCTATTCAGAGGAAAAATGTTTCCCTTGGCTTGTGAAAGTTGCTCAGACTGAGAGCGGTAACACGCTGAAGAAGCCAGCTTTCCCTTCCCTGTTCCATTACTCTTTTTGATTGGCACTTTAATGAGGGCGCTAGGGGTCGACCCCCTGCCAGGGGGCTGGTTCATGCCCCGTTTATCTCACAGACCATGTAAGACTAAAATAACACGCCAGGCTGAGTTTCACTGGCTTGTGATCCAACAGCCCACCATGATGGATTGAGTGACTGCAGCAAGTTGGCAGCTAAAGTGTGTTGTAACAGTATCTTTCTGTCAGCACAACACAATGGATTTGCTGATTCCCGGTTTTCTCAGTGTTCACTGTTACCATTGACTCAGAATTTTCTAAAGTTCATTTTCCAGGGGGCTACAAAGTGATAATAAATAACATACCAAAGGTTACACCAAGCTTTTCTTCCCCTCAACTGTCCTCCTGCTGACAAAGTACGGGTTGCAGTGCCAGCTTTACTACATTCACAAGAACAACCATAAATTCCTATCACTTACTTTTCCAGAGTAACTCAAAGTTCAAGGAAGAAAGGGGGCAGTTATATTGCTCTTTTCGTGTGAGCTCATTCTTCTAGGCCAACACATGGCACACAGGACTTTTCACCCCTAAACAGAACAGGGGATACAATCCAACACAAGAGAAGGTTGCTATGTAAAATAGTTTTCTCCAGAACAGCTGTATGCTTATTCTGGGGCAGAGTTAACAGGGTGCAGAAACACAGCTGAAAAGCCACAGTTCTTGTGACCATCTTACTTATTTGCATGGCTTCAAACTATCAAAATAAAACAAAAGTTCTTTCTGCTGCAGTTCTGTAAGTGAATATGTAAGGCTTCTAATCYTCTGTGATACGGCCATCGATTTTTTTCCTTTCTGCCAGTAAGCACACCATCAAATTTTAATGGACAAACATTTCCGGTTAACTGAATCCTCCCTCTACAAGGAGGACTGTAAGCTACAGATATGGCCAGGAGGAAAAAAAAAAAAAAAAAAAAGGAATCCTGTGCCAGAGATAGATTATATTTTAGATCTCTTTCTTTAATGTTATACCATATTCCCTCCTTCCCTCTGTAGGAAAACCCATAGCAAGAGGTTTCTTTCATTTAAAAAAATCAGGATATAAGGAAAAGGCCTGAATTTCTGTTAGTCATCTGAAGAGGTCCTCCATGTCCTATTATTAACTAGGACCTTGTCACTGTGCCCTGTTTCTTGAGTATACTTCCATTCCCCTCGCCACTGCCCGTGAAATTAACAAAGCACTTCAAATACTGAGGGGAACGCTCACATGTCCCACTGCTGCCATCCCAACCCTCTCAGCCACAGTAAGCAAATTAGTTCCGACAAAAGCGGCTCTTCAGTTCCTGCAATAAGGGGTTTTGACAGCACAAATTTCAACAAGCCAACACCCCCCCACTCTCATCCCCCAAATCAGATTTATTAATGCCCCTCCCCCAGCCTAACAAACTGGAAGGCTGAATCCCATTTTTATTACTTAGGGGAGTAAACTCTGTAAATATATATGTCTGTATGTCTACAGTTTTCCATTTCTTTCAGGCTTTGCATAAGAGAGTATAAACAGGGCTGTAAATACCTCTAAAAATTGACTTTAGGACTTCAAATGCCCTAATGTCAATATGTAGTGAAATATTTCATCACAGGCATCCTGAACTGATCGAGCTTTACCCTTTTCCAACTCTGGGACGTATGAACTCTAGATCCATCTAGTTCTTGCCACGCCCAAGAAAATACTAAGAGAATGAGTGAGGAAGGTAGAAGAAATGGGAACACAGATGCATAAGGGACTTGGACAGAGAAGATCAAGGAGGAAAGCACAGGAACATGAAGAAAGAAGAACATGCCAGGTAAAAGGGGCCAGACTGAGGAGCCACTTGAAAACATGGCTGACAACAGCCATGCTCAACAGCAGCTTACTGTTTACATTGACAAAATGAATCACGACACAATACAGATTTCAATTCACGGTGTTGGAGAAACAAGCATCATGAGTTAAAGATATATACATGCTGCACAAGTACTTGYGAAAGATCATAATCACAAACTGGAACAGTTGTGGCAAGTCTTTGCTAGTACATGGCATATAATTAGCATAATTCTTTGCAGAGCTCCTCTAGAGAATCTAGTTTCTTAGTCCTGTGCACCCCAACACTGTAGCCTGCAGGGACATGACTCATCCAGCTTTGAACTAGCTACCTCAGAGACTGTCACCAATACCGCCACAGCAGAGTGAAACAGAAGATGTGCTGTGAAAGCCGTCTGCAGCTTTACTGAGACCATCACTAGCCAATCTACCTAGCTACTTCAATTCCAGCTTGTATCCGCCTACACAAGCCGCTGCAGCCAAGCCCTAAATGTTACTCTGGAGAGAGCTAGACACTTACACCTTAGTACAGTAACACAGAAGAGGGTATACTGAATGTAGAGCCAGAAAGCCTGGGAATTATTAGAAAAAATGAGTGGGTGGGGAAGCTCAAGGGACCAGTGGGAGGATGCGGGAAATCAGTAACACTGATTTGAATAACTGGTAACAATTATTAGATCTTTTTTAGTATGAATCATTACTCAGAGACTCACCATTTGAATGATGTCACTCAAGTGGAAGTCGAATATACAGTAAAAGGAACAAGCCCTATCCAGACACAAGGGTTTGGAGCCACAAGGTGAATGGCCAAACAGGCCTGGTAAACTTCACCAATACTGTCTAAAAGGGAGTGACTTTTGTGGAGAATATACACTCTGGCACGTCAGACAATTGAAAATGTCTTTATGAAAATTATCATGTTACCTTACAGGTCCTCAGAACCTGCTTAAACTGACAAAAAAAAGAATCATTTTGCTTCCCCAATGACCACTGAAATTGTCCCTGTCCCGTCCCATCTCCTCCCCAGTGGGGGCATATGCACTTGAGAAACTGCAGACTGCACAACTAGTCAACCAGAACCATCCTGAGGGAAAAAAAACAAAACCAGACAAAAAATCAACACCCCCAAAAGAAGCAAGCAGGGTTTTCAAACTGGGTTGAACAGAATCAGTTCTCTGATTGGGTTCACCAAATGGACAAAAATGCTCCTGTAATTGCAGGGGAAGGGGCAGCAGAGAGCAGTGCTGCCTTATGCCAGTTTCAAATATATATATATATATTTTTTAACAGCTGCATAAAGAGAAGACAACTATATGATACCAACTAGTAGCATCAGCAATCGGGTCAGCAGACGCTGGAACTCAACTGTGCCATCTCCTAATATACCTGCCCTTCTTGACTGATAGAACTGTGGTCCTGTTCTGTCAATAGAAATAACAAGCCTCTGTATCCAACCTGTGTTTGTTTCTTACCAGGCAGGCAAAATACTGGAATGTTAAGAAAGAAAAAATTGCATTCTTGTCCTCTGGTACAACAGGCATGAGTGAACTCTGATAAAATCAAGCTCCACAACAGACATGGCCCCACACTTATAAACCACATGGCAAGATCATGCTGTAACCAAGAGCTGCACAACATACCACTTGCACTCAGGGAACCGGGGCAGATGAGGGCAATAGTTCCGCACCGTTTTACCCAACACCAGAGCTGACTGGATGCACAACTCGACAATACAGTAATGTCAGTCGGAGCTCCCCAACACCCAGGAGCCTGGGACACCAAGAGAGATACTGCCAGTACTACTTTGCAGCCAATCACCAAACRCAAAGCTGGCAGAGCAGCTGCATGGGAATCGAGTGACATTTACATGCAGTGCAAGAGAAATCCGACTGCCTTGCCAGGTCCAACCTGTGGGGTGGCAATCATCAGCTTGTGCTGAGCACAGCAGGAGGCAAAGCTGAAAATACTCACTGCTACAGGAAGCCTCACAGCTCCCTAAAGTCAGGGATTATCTCTAGGTTTATACAATGCTCTTTGCATTTTATACACAGAGCTCCTGGCATTTACCATCTGAAAGTGCACTACCAGTAAAAATCTCTTAAAGCCTCTGCAAGGATCCCTCTTGTATGGAATTTAAACACACACACAGAAATACAGGACTTTACTCCTGGAAATACTATGCACTAGCAGTTTCTATTGGTTACCAGACCTTCCTTACCTACAATGAGTGAGAAACAAGATCAGAAGAGAACCCAAGAGTCCCAATTTCAAAACAGTAGCTTTAACCTAACGGCTACGTTAAAGTTCTCTATCAGATATTATTCTCCAAAAAACCTGTCACATACCAAAATAAAAAAGTGGTTTAAGAATGCATCTCAAAACCTTCAGGTCACTTACTCACTACTACACACTGATGTGGCTGGAGCAATTACTTAAAAACACAGTAACTTTAATTTGCTTGGGGCTTTCTTGGGAGAGGGAGACAAGGCAGTGGGTATTTGGGAAAGGGTCAGTAGAACAAATTGTGCTTTCAATTCCATACTGTACCTCTGGAGCAAAGGCCATGATTTACATAGAGGTGATCTGAGTAAGAGCCAAACTACACCGTGTATAGTTAATAATATATATTATTCACTGAGAAAAAAAATAAGCTTAATGGTTAGCATAATGCAATGTTTTTACAACATCTGTCAGCAATTATTTGTATTTATTAGCACTGCAAATGCCAAAGAAAAATCAGAAATATAAACATCAGAATTCACTGAATTCCCACCAGTCTTGCATCTTCCCGCAAAGAATCTCTAATCATTCCTGTTTAGTCACTGTCATTTGTTCCTTGTTCTCTCCAGTATGTAATTTCTTCCCAATCCTCTGTGACCAGAAATTATCGGTCCTGGTTCCACACTGGCGTGAATAACCCCCCTGCAATTAGCGGTGTTAGCTTCAGTGCTTTTAAAACAGCACTTAGACCTATAACCTTATAACATTTTCTGGGCTCAAAACAGCAAATCAAATCCCTTTCAGTTGCTGCTCTCCTCTTGGCCATGCTTTATGCTACAGCAAAAAACAAGACAGGGAGAGCAATGGTTGTGCTCTACTTGAGCTGTACTCCACCTGTGCAGAACAGGGTGAGGAACAGGTTAGCTGGGTGAAAAGTTCACTGCAAGCCGAGCTGTCTGTTTCTCTTGCTTAATTTATCCACTATTTGGCTAACCTTGCTCTGAACCCAGCCCCCAAGACCCCTTTCCTCTCATCCCTCCCCAGCGGACTCGTGACAGCCAAAGACACCACCCCCTATCCCCTTCTCCCTGACCCTGCTGAATGGAGCAGGGGCTGGACAGAGGGCCAAGCACAGAGCGAGAGCCCTTGCACTGGAGAGAGAATAATTATTTACGTGCTGAACTTTGACAAGCCCTGTCCTCAGGAGCGAAAATAAAAGTTCTACAGTCAGCAACATTTGCCTGTTATTGTGTCCAAACATATCAGTTTTCCTAAGGCTGGATGGCACCCACCCTGCACCCCCACCTCCTCTGCACCCTGTCACTCTTCCAAGAATGCATCACTCCCTGAGGATCTAGTAGCCTGTAACAGAACCCTGATCCATTTTGGCAGGCTTTGCAGGGGCACTGTCATGCAGTTCCTACTGGTTTTACCCATTTCTAAGATACCAGTTAGCCCAGTATTTCCCTATCTCCTTTCTACAGCTCAAGAGGAATCCTCCAAAGAAATACAGTGGAAATAATTAAAATATTCCAAAAGACAGAGCAGGCACTGCAGCAACACAGGCAGTAAATGGATAGACCCTACCTGGATTTCTCCCCTCAAATCCCATGAAGTCAGTAAAGGAAAGGCTGGGGGGAGTGCTGCTACTGCTGCTCTTTGGGGAAAAGGAATCCAGGCTCCATGGACTTTATACAATACATAAGCTACCCATACTATGCACTAGGTACAATGGAAAAAGTTTTGCTCATCTCTGCAGAGTGAACAGTTTCCCTTTAAATGGTAGCGTCTACAACTTTCTCACATGCCTTCCCCACCAAGTACACCCTTAAGTCACCCCCACCGTGCAGGCACTAGCAAGAAAACAGCTGTCACCTCCTAGGTAACACACTCAATGCCACCTTCTGAGCTGATACATCAGACCTCCAAGGCAGGTGGACTCCTGGAAAYCCTGCCCAAGAACATGCATCTCTGACAGGCTTTATTTTCTTGCTGTGCTTCAGGCTGCTCCCAGCACTCCTTGGGGCAACACAAAGTATATTTGATAGCCTTCTTAGTGACTAGATATACCATCAGAAAACAGTGCACAAACCAAACCTGTCATGCTTTTACTGCTCTGCTGAGTAGCTAGTACTCTCCTTTATTCTTAATCTTGGATTTTAAGAATCAACACTTTTATATCCACCTGTTGGATCCACCTCTCTGCCTCTATGAGATGGTGAGCTGCTATGTAGAGCAGATTTCCAGCAGAGGTCACCATCAGCGCAGGCCTTAATGATGCCTGCTCAAGTCATGTTACTGGCCTACTGGGACTATGCATTTTTTCAAAACCTCATCACATCAGTGTTCATTCTGAAAACCTGACAGTGGATTATGGATSAATATCAAAGGCTCTGCTAACTGATGAGAATGTTTCCTGTAAACAGTAAAATATTTCCTCTCATGTTTCATGATACTCTTTGGTCTGACAAAGGACATTATAGCTATTCCACAGCTTTGATACAGCTCACCTGCTTTAGCTCCAGGAGACACTCTCTTAAGAAACTTATTAATAATCTGTATCATCACAGTGCCCCCAAAAAAACATTTTTATGGTACTATGACATACACACACAGAACAAAGTCCCTGTCCCACTGAAGCGAGGGGGAGGAAGAAAAAGACAGTCTGACAGCTTTACAGTAAGTGGAAATTCCTTGTGGTCTAAGAATAATATTTAACTGGCTTCTCAGGATCACCAAATGACCTCGCCTTGACATGGGACTTAACTTGTCTGGAAGCAATGGAGACTAGAGTAGTTCCGATGTGGTCACTAATTTAGGGACACTATGCATTTCAAACTTCACCACTCCCACAGCAAGGTAGGCAAAAGACCACTTTGCAACCAAAGAATCCTTGTTATTGAAGGAATCTTGGGCCCTTATCAAAGAACAAGATCCAGCATCCCCCACCTAACCCCTGCATATTTTCAGGGCATGAAGATTGCTAAGAGCCAAGCAAGGTTGTTCAGGAAGACGTCAAACTTCAAAAGACTGGGTAAGAAAAATCAGAAGATACACACCAAACTCTCAGGCCCCATTACATAACTCATCCAGTACCCTTATTTCTGAACAGATCGGCACGATGCTTATTCAGCACTGCATCAGGATAACCATTATAGTTCGATCTAACAGACAATTGTCATAATTTCCATACAAATAGTTCTTTGTGCAAACTTTCAAAGTGTTTGTTAGAGATGATAACACTCTTCAGAAGTGCTGAAGCCTACTTACAGATAGGTGAAAAGAAAGGGGATCCATACAGCAGGTGTCAAGGACAAGAAATACAATCAATTGCAGAGTTCAAGTGTCCCATATCCCAGTTCTGTGCTCCTTCCGTTCACCACAAAGAAAAGCAAAATTACTCCAAAAGGAACCATGCTAACTTGGGAAAATTAAAGCCAAACTGAACAGAAATACAGCTGAGTAGTTTACAACTTACGCTCTAAGAATCATCTCATTAAAACAATTGATGCAGAGATTTTAATCTTTGTAGCCTTTTCCACCAAATTCAGCATTTGTCAATTACAGAAAAGAACTTGTGAAAGTCCAGCCATGCAGAAGAGAGCACCAGCCTTCACTTTGGGAATGTCAACATACAAGATGGCAATTACCAGGTTGGGCTTTCTATGTATCCAACTTAAAGGATTCTGCTGTTTGTGAAAAAACAAACTACCCCCCCCCAACCCACACCACGAGGACATCACAGGACAACAATTGGAAAGTCAGAATTTCAGCCTGACAGGTTCTCTTGTTCAAGTAGATTCCACAGATCACAGGAAACCTCCTTCCCCCGAGATCGCAGCTAGACCTTCAAAAACATAAATCCTCCACTACCGGATACTTAGAATTTGATACATTTCCACTTGATCTTTCTGTCATGAACATATATCTGGACTAACTCAGCCAATAGAGCCTTATATGTAAGGGCAGGCTGATTACCAAGGACTTTAGATGTTAAGTTCAAAACGAAAGGAAATTAAATCACCCCAACTATGGACAATGAACTTTCACCAGAAAACCTTCAGCGAAAGACACCTCTCCCTGAAGTTTTCTGAACATCCTCCTACTTTGTCTCCACCCTTTTGTCTGAAGAATATGTCACGTTTTAGGAGGGCAGGGACAGGAGAGGGGGGTAACTTGCGGGTCGCCAGCCTCACCTGCTGCTCTCACAGGCAATCACGCTGTATTGTGATACAGCTGATACTTCTTCACAAGCTGATAACGAGCGCTTAGCATGCACCACCTGAAGCACACCACCCACCCCCCCCGGCAACGCTGCTCCTGCGTTGCGTTCCCTCCCCGAGAGCAAAAGCTGCTTTCTACCTTCCAGCTCGATTTATTCACAGCCGTTTACACTCACTTGTGCTGGTGCCAGCGGTGCTCTTTTGCTTAAGTGCTTCTCTTCCACCCTTGGCATCTACTCCCCGATTGCAGAATACAACTGACTTTAAGTCTTCTCTCCTAGGACTCTTAGCTTCCTGATGCTATGGGTTATTCTCAGCATCTTTCTGCATCTATCCCAGTTTGAACTGTTCTTGTACATGGGTGACCGAACTGGTCACTATTTCCAGATTCAATTTCATCTATGCATTATACAACGACCAGAGCTTCGCTACTTTACAGTAAGTAAAGGGGGAGGGGGCCTGATAAGCCCCAGGACTGCACTTACGTTTTGCATGACTGCAACACACTGGAGACACTCGGACACTGTCTACTCAGACAGTGCATACAACTCCGGTCCAAATTACCCTTTAATTTACAGCCCCGCGCCTCACCCTCTCGCTGCACAGCCTTGCGTTTTGCATGGCTGCGTTTCTTCTCTTCCACTCACCACGGTGAACCCGTCCTCCGCACTCCTCTCTCTATTTTTTCTGCTAAGTTCACGAGCAAAAACCCCCCACGAAGCGGTCCCGCAGCCCGCCCGGGGCGCTTCGGCCGCGGCTGCCGCTCGCCGCCCGCCCCACAAAATGGCCCCCGAGGCGGCACGCGCCGCACCAGCGACGCCACCGGCGGCGAGGGCAAAGAAACGCTTTTTTTTTTTTCTTTCTTTTTTGTCCAGCGGCTCCCCCGCCACCACCCCCCGAAAAAAAAAAAAAAAGTTCCTCTTCTGCTCACTCACCTCGGAGCCCGCTGTCCCGGCGCCCACCACACGCCTCGCCGCCGCCGCCGCCTCTCTGGAACGTTCTGCGAGCGCTCCCTCGCGCCCGCGGCCGTTAACGGYCGCTAACGGCCGCGTGCCCGCGCGGCGCGAGGGCCGCCCCTGGGCCCGCAGAGAAAGCCGGGGGGGGGGTACACCTGTGTATGCACACGGCGTGTTCGTGGGGCAACCCACGCACAAACGTTTTAGCGCTGCCTCTGGACGGGCCACACACCATGACACTTCAGAAATACGTGTTCCCGGCGTGCTGCGTTCAAGGCAGAGGGATTTTGCTGGCAGAACAGAGTGGTGCCAAAGCGTATTTTGACAGTGATCTCAGGCATCCGTAGGAGATGGAGAGAAATACGTGAGGCGTCTGCCCAGGACAGCRCTGTTAAGTGAGACGGGGAGTTTATCCCCTGGTAAGAGAATGTCCAAGTTCTGTGGCCAAGACCAACTGTCCCACAGGCGAGTTTGCTACCTACTGAGCAACCAAAATATTAAAAATTGCTAACATGTGGAATCTATTAAGACATTTAGAAGGAATTCACATTCATTGTTTCACTTGAAATATAAAGGTTATAAAACTTAATGGCCACATGACAAGGAAACTATATGAAACACTCAGAGATTTACAGAGCAACTGTTATGCTCTTTAGGCATGTGGCCCGAAAATTGCTTTACAATAGGCAATGCAACCTGTGTTTTGAGCGCTGAGGTTTTCTGGCAGCTTTTTTTTTTTTTTTTTTATTTTGACCTTGCAGACTGGTTTTCAGTTACCGCAGCAGCTCCAAAGTAAAACAGAAACACAGCTTGTATCTTCTTTCAAGTATTTATTTCTTTTGTGCTGTTAACATCAAATAATGAAAGGAATTGTAAGGATTTGGGGGAGGGGGGGAGATAAAAAGAATGAAAGCAGGAGAAAGGAAAAAAATACCAACATAATGGCTTAATTTCTCACAGCATGTGCAGCACAAATGAACAGTAAACACATACCACAGAAAATGCAAACAAAGGCTACGTTTGCTAAAAGTTCAAGAAAAAAAAACACCGCGAGTGCCTCCAAGCAAACATTTCCGTGATTAAATCCTCAGAGCCTCTGCATTGCTAGGCCAAATTAGCACAGCAGCTATCTTCTCCCTTCCCCCAACACACACACAGTGCTACACCTCAGTAAGCTAGCAGGGAGGAGCCAAAAGGCCAGGATTTCAAGCCCTGTTTTTTTTAATTTATTTTTTTCTCTTTTTTTTTTCTTTTTTAAGGCTTGGAAATGTTGCAATTATGGCATTAAGAGGAAGCTGTAATCTAATCTAAAGGGTCAAGCACAAGTCTGAATATCCGATTACGAATTTGCCACTCGGATTTGTCTGTACCGAGAAATGCAACTAAGCAACGCTTCATGGGCAAATACTGTATTTTGCTGTGCTTGTCAAACCTGGACCTTGGCAATGACAGCACATGCCTCTGAGCCATGTGCCAGGAACATATATTCTAGCCTATTATCATACAGAGGCTTTAGGGTGACCCTAAGGTTTATACCATCAGTGCAATCACATCCTGTCTCATTCTGTAACATCAGGCAAAACTATGAAGTTTTTCTGTTTCACCTTTGCCCTATGTTTGTAATAGGAACTGAAACGCTCTGGTAGGGCAAGGTTTGCAAAGCACTGTGTATGTAAAAACAGTGCTTGCAGTTTTGCTATAGGACTTCCAAATTTAGACTCAAAAATCACAGCGAAGAAGGGGAATATGAACATCAGGTGAATTGAATTATGCTCAGCGGCAAGCATAACCTTTCTGCTAATGCACTGTGTTTTCAGTGCATTTTATGTTAGCAGACCTGTTTCATCCCTTCTTCAGACATTCTGCTCATTTTCTACATTTGCTTGCTTTCCAAATGTAACTGGCGGTACAACTTTATTTCATTCATGATTGTATTTTCTTAAATTAACTGGGGGTGAGTATGCAGCAAAACAAATCCCAAAGCATCATAAAGCCACTCCCCTCACATGGAAGTATGCCATGTCCTGATGTCAGGAGGTTATTTTTAGAATAATTCCCTTTTTCTAGGTTCAGAACACTGTGATTCCTCTTCTGACAAGCTGAGGCTAAGAGACAGGTGAATCCTGTGAAAAAAACAAAACCAAACTATGAACATTTGCTCCAATAAGGCAAATGCACTTTTGACTCCCAACATGTTTTCTTTTTTCTTGAAAATGTCTACAAGCACGTTTTTGATCACAAGATTGGAATATGCCATGAGAGTGCATTCAGATATGCATTTGCATTAATATTGTTGCCAGAAGCCATCTTACAGTCATCATCAGACATATTGGAGCCCCTTGAAAGCTTTCTGTGGGATTGGAAGTCATCCAACCAAGGAAAAGAAAAGCCACCATGTGATTTGGATGGCCAATTCCACAGGAAAAATACATATAAATGAATGGCAAGCACTCAAAGTGGTAGTTAGGGTGAATAGCTTGCAAGCAAATTATTGGCTGAGAACTATTAAGTATATAAAGTATTTGGTAAATGAAATTTTAAAAGAAGTCAAACAGTGCAGCTAGATGCAATAAAGATCACTAGAATATGAGTTGCCCATTCTAAAGTAGATGCAACATGATATTCACTTTGTGCTGCAAAATGGCACCTTTAGATATCATTAGTTTTGTAAGAATCCTAAAGTGTTCCAGATCTGACCCTTCCTGTCACAATTTCTCTGCTACCTGGTGGAGTAATTAATATATTAAATATCAGAATATAAAATATCAGAAGAAATCAAACAGCAGTGCTGGGTACCCTGCAATTTGGAGCTTGTACTATATTTCCAGTATTCAGACAGTTAGAACGGGTTCATGTGTTTTGCTGGTTCTGCATTTTCTGCTTCACCACTACCGACTTGAAAAGGCCACGAGATCTACATTTCAAATGATTTCAAACTTCTAAGGAAGTGGGGACATGTTGCACCTAAACCTACATTACCACTCTCAGGACTTTTCACAAATGCACTGCCTATTTCAGCAAAGTTGTCTTCCTTCATTGCTGTTACTTGACTTTTATCTTATGATTTCCCTTTTAAAAAGGAAGTGGAGTTCAGGCTAACCACTGCCTAACAGTCTTTCCCAGTTCAGATTCAAATCCCTTAAGTGTTAAAAGGAACATGCAGTTGCCAACTCGTTAGGCAGAAGTAGCACTAGCTTTTGGGGCCTGTGCTACAGTTCATGCTTTAGAGGAAGCTAATCTCAAAGGCAGCTTGCAGTGTTAATGCATGAGAAGGTGTGGACACAGGCATGCACAGGTGAGAGACTGCCTGAAGGGAAGGTGAGGAGATGAATAATCTCCATGCACAGCAACAGTCCTCCCCAACAGGAAAAAGGGGAAGAGACAGATGAAACGATGAAAAATGAAGGAATCAGCAAAAATCAAACCCAAACTAAACAAACCCAGCCTGGCTCCTATGGCTCCCTGAGCCACATGGCTACCTGCCTCCTCCCTGAACTCACTTACATACAACTCAGTTCACTGAAGAAGAAACACAGAATTTAAACTCCTCTATAGTATGAGATTAGGATCTATTGTTAAATCTGACTGAAAATATGAAGAAGTTTTCTTAAAAGGAAGTACTGAGTACTGCAAGAGAGCCTAGCAGATTACATCACAGGAAGCATGACATCTCTGGCCAGAAATTGTTAATGCTCCTAAATATGGGGCTTKAAGGCTTGAAAGAATTATTTCCTTAACTGATTTGGGGACTGACAGCTGTGAGGAATACTTGTCTGAATAAAGAATAAAATTATGGTTTTTATATGAGAAAACTTATAAATCTGTAATTTGGCTGAACAGAGATGACATGTATCAGGAAACCTATTTTTAAAACTGGAGTGAATGATGCATTGATTCTATGTTTAAAATGTCATCAAAATGTGTTCAGAGGGCTCATTGCTATAACCCTGTAATGATGAAACCAGAGCAGTCATTCTACTGAACGATTAAATGTGGCTATTTGTACGCCACTTCATTTTTTTGAACATACATAGAAACTCTTGATGCAGGACATCAACACTTTTGCTTACATATTTTTCTGTGCCAGCATCAGATCTCTCCGAGAGAAATTTAAGGCTACATTTCATTTGATTAATGTGCTCGTCAAACCTCTATTATGCAAGCAGGATAACAGAGAAGCTGAATACATTTTAGGATTAATCAATATGATAATAGTTGTCTGGCTGAAGAAGGGTTTTTCGCAATAGCAGACAGTTGAGAAACATGTCAGAAGGCCCAACTGTAGAATATTCAAGAATATTAGAATATTGAAAGTTACAGACTCTTCAGCTACCAATACATGCACAATATTGCTTGCTGGTGTCTGCCTCTCTATTCTCTTTTGTATCTTGTGTACTCTCCCTTGGAATATTGACAAAATATTGCCCAGCTTTACAAGTATTGTCCATGACTTTACAGCCCTGACAGGACTCCAGAAGAGAACTGAAGAACTGCTTTGTTCTCTGATGGATGGATCTTAAAAAAATAAATAAATCATTCTGCATTCAACAGTTGAGAGAGCAGAGACAATGAGCTTGTCACCTCTGGTATTACTTGTGATAGGCAAAATTGCAGGGGGTATAATGACCGTGCAGGTCTCACATGAACTGACTTCACTATGGCATGAAATCAGCATTCCCAGAAGGCTCCAGGAAGAGGAATTGTGTATTCTGATATCACTTGTTTTCCATTATGACCATTTCCGTCTGCTGTTAACATTCTTCTGAGATGAGCCCTTTTTATTATAAACCCTTATTCCATATGTCAGCATTTTCAATATAGCCAAAATATTCCAGAAACCCTATCAGCCCCCTGTTTATTTCAGTCTTCTCTCTGCATAAAGACACTACTAGTTGACTTTCCAGAAGAAGATAGGAATGAATTGTCTCCTTTCTTTCAGCTAATATTAATATCATCATATGCCTGAACAGTATCTGGGAGCACTCATCAGGTCAATAACATAATGTAGATCAAAGTCCATAATGCACTTTGTAAATAAAATATAAGGAATACTAAATAAATGGAAGATGAAGAAGAGTTTCACTTATTCACAATGATGTCCAATGTTTGCAAATGGAGATTCAAGGGAAAGAAGCAGTGAGGGGTCAAATCTAAGGCAGGACTTCCTGGGAGTCATGCAGACCCTGGGTCAGGCCCCTGAGGGTGACTACACACCTCACTGCAGCGCTTGGTTTTGTACTGGCTGGAACTCGTCATTTCATTCTGTAATCTCTACCTTTTTCACAAGTATCTTGCAGGACCCAGAATTTTAAATCAATTTACTTGATGACTGTATGCACAACCTCAGCTTTCCATACAGTTTTCCTCTGTAGTAGTGCACTGTAATGGTGATTTAATCATTTAACCTATCTCAGTAGCAAAATTCCTCGGAGGCATGTAGAAAGCAGATTTGGGAATTTAGGGTCATTTTCATACAAAAACCAGTAGGCTTCTGAGATCTCTAGATTTAAAGCAATGAAGCTTCCAGCGTTGTTCAGCCACATTAGTTCCATATTGCTGGAGAAGATGTTTGGGGAAAATGTCAAACGCTAGCTTTTCACTTTTATATTCTCTTCATTATTGTTGCATTAACATAGGGAAATTTCATGCCTGGGGATGGCTGTCTGTGCAAAGCCCATACATTATAGAGGCCACTCTTTCAGATAAAATTAAAATTAAAAAAAAGCTTTTTTATAAGAAAAAATCAGGAAAGAGAACCACATCTACCTAATAGTACTAGGTCAGTATGACAACCCAGAGAAGCACATGTCCTCACTGTACCTAGACATGATGGATTAGCTTTGCAGCTGGCGAGGAAAAAGTGAGTGGTGAGTCAAAATGACCTTTCCTTGTTTTCACATACATGGGTTACTTTCCCTACCTCAAAAAGATGAGAGAAGGCAGATTAAATGGTAACTGGCGTATTGGGGTGTTCTGAGCCAGCAAGCTACAAAGTTAATAAGCAGCTTTTTAGGGCATGGTGACCCATGGGAATCAGCAGTGTAACATTTCTTTTATAAACATTCTATTTGGATGGAAATCACCATGCCTCTACTATAATATAAATACAGGAACATGAGGCAGAGTCTTGCCTCTGGCTTTTTGGGGCCACCACATCCCCCCTAAGCTTGCATCTATCCTCTGTTTGGTTTTCTTACATACTTACTCTTTGGTCACTCTCCAGCTGAACTTAAGAGTGCTTTCTTCACTCATTTAAGGAATAGCTGCTCTTTTCTAGGTTTATGCAGAAAAATCAGCATAGACATTTGCCATGATCTTTTCTGCATTATTATGTCATGATGCCCATAGCAAAGCTGAGTGCATATGTAATATATCTATTTCTGTTTCCCTTGAGACAAGAGGAAGAATAGATCTGAGACTCCTTGCCACTTAAGACAGTGCTAGCACAATCTCCTTACTTTTAAGTCTTGAAAGGGGCCAACTGTTAGCATAAGGAATTAATAAGCTGGGACTCATTGGGAGGGTATGAAATTAAAAATTGTCTCCTCAGAGGTCGTCTCTTCTGTTGTATGAAGTTCACGCCGGATAAAAGAAAATGAGCAGCTTGGGACATGGTAAAGTCTTAGTTTTCTTCAAGGCTTTCTCTTAGTTAGTTGCTGCACTCTTGTGAGAGGTGCTTGCTGCTGTTCACATTTTAAGAGGCAAATCTCCTTCAGAAAAGCACTTCAGCCAAGACGATTCTGTTCACTAGCGAATGTAACTGCTGCTTGTGGCTCACAGGTTTCTCTCGAGTCTCCAAACTGCCAGCAGGCTGAGAAGTGACACCAGATCTGAGGCTCTTAGCACCAGGGAGGAGATAGCTACAAAGACGGTGCAGAACATACTGATTCTCTGTGCTTTGTTCGGTGAAAAATGCAAAAGATTACATTTGACATAATCTTGCTTTACACCAAAAACTTATGATGGGTCCAGTCAAAAAGTGGCTGTCATCCTGATTTAGTTTATTAAAGCTACGTGAAGAAATAAAAACAAAATAGATGCTCCAAGGTCACCATGTATTCTCTTCTCAGCAGTTGAATTTCCGCTAGAGGAAAACAACTAAGCCAAATTCATGCCCGGTACAAACAGATGTGTTCTCTTAGAAAGAAATGCACCTACTTACGCTGTGTCTGCATTAGGTTTGTTAGTGTGCTTTTATGAGATTTGGCAAGTGTAATGCTATCTGTTAATATCTGAAGGTGGGAGTGTTCTGGGAGTTGTCTGAAAGGCTTGCAAGACTAGATCTCATCATATCCACCCACACTAATTAACACATTACATAAAGTCCAACAAGTTTCTCTTTGCAAACACTAGAATCACTTGCCCAGGCACTTTCTGTGATTCTAGAAGAACTACAGGGATAAACTCTGTCACTTTTTAACCTCAACAGAACAATAGACAGGGAGGGCTTATTTCCCTCGTTCAAGGCTTGCGCCTTTTCTTCATCCTGCTAAAATACACCATCAGCACGGAGAGAGCTGAAAGTACCTTTTTAAGGTTCACCAGGGTGCACCAAGAAACGTGATTTTTTTAAATCAAAAACACAAAATCAAATATCAAAGATGAGAAATCAGATTTACTTACAAAAGATGCCTTCTGCTCTTCCCTTTCTCTTCCCACCCTGCCTTGCTAATTCTGAAAGTTAATTGGTACAAAACACCAGCCTCTGAAATACCTGGAATGGAAAAATCCTTCTATTTAAATATAGGGTCTCTCTCTTTATGTCAGGACAACATATGCCCCATAATAGCTAACATTTTTTTATCATTCCAGTTTAAAGACAGGCAGCAGAAATCTCCCATAAAAACCTCTAATAAGGGGTCTTCTTCTACTCCATAGATTAGAGCAAATAAAACCTGAAGAGTTTAGCTAATTTCTTAAGAAGCTGCTGTGGGGACCTCCTCCTACAGCTTCTCCTAGATTCCTCCAGCAGGATAATAAATATATACCCCTGATTTAGATTTATTCCAGACCCCTTGTATGACATCTGGCTTCAAGATGGTGGCACTGAAAAGTGCAGTAATGACATAGGAATACAGAAGGAAAAAAAAAAGTTTAGTGCAGTGGAAAGCAGGAGGCAGTGGAGAGAGCAGGGAAAGCCAAAATTAAAATAAGTCAAAGGGCGGCGGAAATTCCTTTGAAAAAGCCTTAGGCTTCTACAGAGCTTGTCTACATTTGTAGCAGTTCCAGATTACCCAGTATCAACTGTATGTGAGAAGGGATAGTAGACCTCCGTGGGCATTCCAGAGGAACCTTTCCATTAAAAAATACCTTCAAATGGATCCAGCCGAACTTGCAAGCAGTTCACACGGGTGTAGAGCATTCTATCTCACAACACTCACAAGAGAAGAAATTCTCTTACCCAACTCTTCCTTGCTATCCAAAAAGCAAAGTCAATGTTTTCCTCATTATTTTCTGTTTGCTGCATACCTCTCCCCCACTGTGACTGCTATTTGACCTGCTGTCCGCTCAGAGACCCTGAGGGAAAGAGAGAGGGAAGTGTGTGTGTTTGTGTACGAGGGGGGTGAGACAGACCACGGAGTCTCAGCTAAGTTCTGGCTCGCCTGTATTAATTAGGAAGAAAGCAAGAGCACTTAGCATGTAAGACAACCTCTGCAGATAGGGAGCATCTTTTATGCAGTTCAGGAAAACAGCAGTCTCATCTAAGGGACAGCATATGGGGATTAGTGGGGGTTTTGTTTCACTGGGTGCATTGTTTTTTACCTCTGCATTGCCTTAGGATGTCATTAATGAATGGAATAGCAACATAAAGGTCTGATTTAAGAGGGACACCGTGGGGTGCCATCTTTCACCAATTCTGTTTGCTCTTGCATCTACCAGCCTGGCATGCCTGACTCTGGTTAATGAGAAAATAGAAAGGCTTAGAGTGCATAAGGGGAGGTAGCTATAATCATCCCTTCCCCTCCCAAGTGGCTCTTGATATTTATGGTACCTTTAGCATTCCTGGCAGTTCCTGGAAAGGCTCTCCCCTCACTGCATTGTGTTTTCAGTGAACTAGTTTTCTTCTCAAAAAACAGACAAAAAATAAAGCTGAAAGCATCTATTAGGGTGGGCGTCAAAATCACAGAGATCAAAGTTTCTTTTCATCCTCTCCAGAGAGTCTCAGACATCTAGGAATTCAAAACAAAACTCCATTGTAAGAAACCTTTTCAAAGCTGGCACAGTACTGAAGCTTATATGTTCTGCACTCAGAGGGAAAGCACTGACCCAGATAGGAGAGCTCCTCAAAACATCCACGCAGGCAGAGGGACTTGCATCAGTAGCACCCTTTGCAATATCTGCTTCGTGAACTGTCCAAGAAGAGATATCTACTGATTTGCAGCAAGGATCAGACCTTCAGATTTTAACATGCACATCATTGCATCTAAGTAGTTGGTCCCCATTCTATATGGCAGAACCAAAGAAGTATCTCAAATGTAGCTCACAGCTTTTCTCCTAGAACTCAGAGCTCTTCTAGGAAATGATATATTTTAGAATATGGAATTTTGTCTCTTCTATATTTTTGCATAAAACCTTTTGGTTTATAAACAGCTACAGTTTTTACTCTCTATGCCATGTTCCATTTGAATTTGCTGATCATTTGACAAACATTAAGGTAGTCAAGACTTACAACTTTTGAGGTAGGGAAACACTAGAAATATCTGCTTTGCAGGTCAGGGTGCACTTTGAGATTAGGTGACTTGCCCAAGATCTCACAGGCCATCTATGGAAAAGCTCAAAATTCAAGTCAGGAACTCTAACTTCACTCCTTTAACCACGTGGCTTTCCTTGAGGTGCTTCATTGGGGTGTTCTCCCATCAGACTTGCTACTTGCCTGTATTGCAATTATATTAATTCCTCTTTTAGTAGTGTTCCAATAATGTTTCAATTACATTGCTATGCCTTCTGCTGCACACTGCATCTGGCACAGGAATGCAGTGTTGCTCCTACTAGGCTGTCAAAGAGAGTATATCATTACAAAAATAAATAATGTCTAGCTGCTTCTGGCATTTCAGTCCAAGCAGTATTTATCACTTTTGGCTGATCAATGCCTGATTTGATGCCCCTAAAAAACAACGGGTATATTCCCAGTTGAATTCAATGTGCATTTAATCAGGTCTTTGCTAACTGTGCTTGCAAACTTCACATTTCATGAGTGCTAGAGTGCTGCCTCTTCTATTTTTAGAGCAGTATTCCACTTATTTCACTGTGTGGATTGATACAATGGATTTTCTTCTGTATGGATTATGTCAGTGAATGTGTGTTTATAAAAGCAGGCTCTAGATTTAGTTCATCCCCAGTCTGATGCCTACATGCGTGGCAATCTAGAAAGTAATGCTAAAATATATATATATAGTGTATATATATATATTTCATCATAAATGAACAAAAATATTCAGAAAGACAATTAAATTTCATATATGAGTTCAGTGCCAGAAGGAATCTTCCACGATTCAAACTGCCTGCTCTTCTGACTGAGCATCCCCCTCCGGCCTTCACAGGTGCAGTCAGCTTGCCGGGGCCCAGCACCATCCTTCCACACAGAAGACCTCGGTGGCCTTTATTAAAGAAAACAGCAGTTTGCTCCTTCCCTATGACATGAGCTGGGAACAGCTTCATCAGCGGATGTAAAGCACGACCAGTCAGTGAAGGAAGCTTCCACTAAACGTCCATAATTTGTAGATCTTCAAAGTAATTTTTCCCATTCAAATGAAATCAGTATCTGTTTGTAATTGCAGTTTCTCTGAAGAGATGGGTAAACTCCGGGATGTGATATGCTGCTCTCAGCTGAAACAGCCTACACACATTTTATAAACAAAAATTACATCTTAAAACTGTGAGTAGATTTAACAATGGACTCTAAAGAATTAAACATCATATAAACATTTCACACTTTTTGTTTTTCTTTCCAAGGGTCCATAGTCTAGTCATTCAGTCCTGTGCAAAGGTCATGTTACTATGGTTATGACCTGCAAGAAATGTGTTGCCTTACAGCAGCACAAGTCACATGAACAGGCTAAAAGCCAAGACGGCTGATTCACAGTCCTGACAGGATTCTCATGCTTGTGTTGGTTTCACTGAGGCACAGTCTTTGCACCATCAAGTCTATGTTCGTCCTTTAAAAGTGTTCATGCAGGTGTAGCTTCCAGAAAACTTGTGGATTTCTTCAAGTGCTGACTGAGGGAGAATGCTGTAGGAAAAGCAGAAAGAAAATAAGCAGAACGGACAAACCTTTTAGTCTATTCTAATAAGAGGACACGTAAGTATGCATGGGTGGACACACATACATATGTACACATACTGGCATGATCGAGTAGCTAGTGAACACACACAGACAAAACATCTGTCAGCATCTCCCAGAGCCTGCTGTGAGTAGGCCCAAAGGAAGAAAGTTGTAGCATTTCACTCTTTCCAAATAGAAACATTTATCCAAAAAGGTCTGCAAAGCCCAGAACTTGGAAGACACTATCATCTTCTATGTTCTATGGTTAACTTGCCATCTATTTGTCCTAGGCATGTGGCTTCCTTACGATAACGTATGGATATAGATCTAATTTCCTGTCAGCTGCTGCAGTGGAAAATAAATGATTAATTCTCATAATTAATGAGAAGGAGAACTGCCCTTTTTTACTCTGTAGAATTTATGAGAACTTTTGAGACTATCCCAAATTTTGCATTCAGAGTTAAACTTTATTACAAATTATTTTTTGTTGTCTGACACACAGTATTGTAATTGTTCTTCAAAGAAATCTCATGGCCTTGTTTCAGTTCCTGACTGAACTAGCTTTTCCAAAGGTTTTGGTGCAGACTCTCATGAAAACACAATTTAAAATGTCCTTTCTTCAGTTGTTTCAGGATATAAAATTGTGACTTGCCTTCCTTAAGCACTTTAAAGGTCCTAATCAGAGTAATGCCCCCCTAAAGCAGAAAATAATGATGCACACAAATTATTTTGATAGTTTCATGGCTTTAAAACAAACAATGTTCTCTAAATACAGGTGTTGATGTGGATACTTTATATATAGAAAGCCTTTACAATATAAAGCCCGGAGTCCAAAGAGGGGCTTACTAAATGAAAATCAGCTAGATGCATATTTTAATAGTTAAGAAATTTCCCAGATACAAATAGAAGTTCAGACCTCATGAATCTGAATTTTGGGAGTGAATCTACTTTCATAAAGGGGGTAAACCCAGAGAAAAAAAATCTAACAAAGGGAACCTTAGAAAGTTTTCTCCCCTTTGCTCCTATGTCTGTCCTTCATGGGAGGGGATGAACCAGTCTGATCCTGGATACCAGGTAACAGTCAAACTGAAGTTCACCTTGGTGGGCAGACAGCAGGACTGTAAGTCAGTCTTGCCTGTCTAGGCTATAGCTGGCAATGGAAATATTTACCTTTTTAGGATGACGAGAACACGCATTGTCCATGGAAGGAGGAGGAAGGCTTGGTTCATCTGAACAGCTTCCACTGTCCTCCTAGCCACAGTCTCTGGCTTGAGAGGAGGAAAAAGATTAGGGAACCTGAATAAATAAAGTAAAAAAATAAAATAATTATTTGTTAACCAAACTCCTTGTTTAAGATGCCAGTCTAAGTCCTGATGCCCTCTAAGTTATCATTGGTTAGTGGCATTGAAACATACCCCAAAGCTGGCTGGAAGGAACAGAGAGTGAGAATGAAGCCCAGGTCCTATAACTCTGTGTTGCAGTCGGTACTACTGGACTGGCTAAACAGTTAAGGAATGCACATGTTGCAGCCTTTAGAAGGAAATGGCAGAGTGTATTCAGGACCTTGCTTCAGGGATTTTCTTAAGCAGTTTGCAAACTAACATCACAACTCTGTCTTTTCAGTATCAGTGTTGTTCTTCCTCTTGTCTGCTTTCTGCTTGATTCAAACTCTCGACAGGTGATCTTCCCTCATTGCTTTTGATACCAAGAATAAGGCTTTTCCTGGCTCCAACAATGGCACGGCATTGCATATTTTCTCTCGGCTAAAGGAGCACAAACTATATTAATGGGTCATTTTGTCCACTGTAAATGATTAATTTCAGTCTGTGGCTGTCACTCCCTTCAGTGGGAAAGAATTAAGTATTTAAATGAATAAAGAAGGAATCTGCACTGTTAATTCTCAAGTAGTTCGTAGGCTGCTCCCTTTCGAATGACCTCAATTTTCGGATTGCTTCCCCTCCCTCTCTGGTGGCTGCAAATGGCCCAAATACACTCAGTGAAAAATAGCTTTCAGTTTTCTCTGTAGAAGCAAATGCCTCAAAGATATTCTCACACGGTACAGGCAGTTTGTACGAATGTGCCAGCAAACTGAAGGAACCAGTCTGATGAGTCCCAGGCGGCCTAGGGTGACCCTCTGTTCCCAGGCAGCCAAATGAGACATCAAATTCTCTTAACTAAATGAAGCATTAATTAGGAGTGTATTCTGATGATTAATTTAAAATGAGATGTTTTATTCTAGCTCCCCTGGACTGACCTGATTCTCATGCCCTGAAACATCTCTGTGCTTGTGTGGAAGGGCAGGACTGTTGTGGCATTCACTCCAGGACAGTCTAGCAACCCCAAGGTCAGGCTCTCCATAAAGGCAAAGGAAGAGGCTTTGGAGGTGCAATAGTCAATGGCACCAGGGATGGCTGACAAGGCCAGGACAGAGTTCAAGCAAACAATGTGTCCATTCTGCAACTCCAGCATCCTTGGCAGGAATGCTTTGGTGGTCTGAAGAACAACAGAGAAAAAAAAAGTTTTGCTCAGCAGAGATACAATAAAAACAGTCGTGACTGAAAAATAAGGTGACACAGAGACAACAAGCCAAACTGGGCTGTCTGTTAAGCTAGGAAAGGAGTGGGAGAATGCTTTGTTGCCATGTCATTCGTTGAAAGCTTCTAAACAAAGTTTGTGTATAAAAAAAGCAAAATCTTTCCTAGCATATAAGTAAGCAGTGCCCACAGATAAAGGCCATAAACAGAATGCTCTGTATGTTTAAGAAGTTTTTTATAGAGGATAAAGTCTTCAGTAAAGAGAWTAAATCACAAAGAACTCTTTTTTATTACTATTATTTCTATCTAATCAGAAGTGGAATGAGTTCACGTTAGCTTCCTTCCTTGAGCAATGCAGCCTCATGCTCCTCTCACGTTCCACACACATCACTGAGCAGAAAACTCTCCTCTGTGAGCTTGGCCTTTCTCAAAAGAAATCAGATGTTTTACTGAAATCACAGAATGGGGATGCAAGAGCATCAAATACTGTGCAATTACTGGAAGCTTTTAATATGATATTTTAGAAGAAGTAACTGAAGTCCATTTGAGAGAGTCTGTCAAACTTAATTTTTTTCAGACTTCTTTCCTTTGGCCTTTGCCCCTCGCACTGTTTTTCCTGTCTGTCTTTCGTGTCAGACTGATCTTACCAAGTATCATTTAGAAAGGCCTAGCAGCAGCCAAATGTTTATGGCTGTAATCTGTCACTCTCATTCCCAAGTCTGAATACACGAGCTACAAGAGCTTATCTTACCCAGAATTGTCCCAGGGTGTTTATATGTTGTGATTTGAGCAGTGCATCATCATCGCTGTCCATCAGGCTCTTACCATGGACCACAGCAGCATTGTTCACTAGGATAGTGATATCGCCCACCTGCAAAAACACAAATGACTTGTCACAACTAACACCTCTCCTCACAGACCAGGACTCACTATTAGCCTTCTAGTAGTGCCTGAATACATCATTATTTTCACAGCTTTTGGCATTTTTGCTGATGGGTTTTGTAATCCTTCTGGATCGCTTAAGCTGATAACTAGGTCTTTGTACAACATAATCTGGATTCATCTTGAACCCAGGCTTTCTCAGTTACCTCTGCTCTGCTCAAATTCATCTTTGTATTATAAGAATATAAGAATTAATACAAGAATTAAAAGTTCTCTGCTACTTTTGCCTAGTACAGATATTCACTTACTAGTATATATAGATGAAGAAATTTGATTAGTTATCATTCATATCGTCTTTGTATGGGTGAAAATGTTTACCCTGTGACAATGAACGCAATGGGACAGAACCTTTTGACTATGCCATATAGAGAAATGTGCACCTTTGTTTTTTCCCAATTTGCCAGTGGAGGTTTTTTCCCCATCAAAGATGAGTGAATTATTAAATCCTGCCTACAGTGTTTCCACAGACACCAACCTTTTCCCGCACAGCTTTGGCTTGCTGATAGACCTCCTCTCGGTTTCCTACATCACAAATGAAATAATGGCACTCTGTCCCCATCATCTTGATTTCCTCTGTGGTCTCCTTCAGGCATTTCTCAGTTCGACCCCACAGGACGATCTGCAGCAAGAAACTTTTGTTAGGGTCAAACTGCTTCTGCTTCGAATCTAAAATAATTAAAACATGCTTCTAACTTGAACAACTTGAAGAACATCTTTAATGTGCTTTCACTGCCAGCTCTCCTGCACTGTTTCATTTAAGACTAACAATGATTTTTAAACAATGATTATAAATGATGTATGGGAGATGGGACTCTAGCATGGTGGTGGTAGCTGAAGCCCACTGTCAGTATTCTCTTTGCAGGTGAAGGCCTGTTCTTTACAAGCGAAACAACAGTGAAATTGAAAAATCAAATCTTTAGCCTAACATAATGAATACACGAGGCACTTGGCAAATTTTCTATAGCATGACTTTTGCTATACACACACAGAGAAAGATAACTTTTAATTCTAARATCACAGACCTTCCTGTATACCTGGCATTTTACCTACTTCTTGTTCTACATTTGGAGACAGTATCTGCTCTACAGTAAAGCATATTTCTTCAGCATATCAAAGGTAACAATTTGCAATGCAGATTGTTTGCAGGCCAGGGTTCTAGGTGCATTTCAAACAAGAGGTTCATCCTAATCCAAACATTTAAAGTGAGAAACTTCTAGCATTAATTTATTTTGCAACTAACACATGAAAGATTTCATATGTCACTTCCAGTTAACAAACATAGTAAAAATGATACAATACTTCTTGTACAAAGAGTAATTCTTAATATCCATGGACACAAAACATTCAAACTATATAGCATGGATTTAATATGTAATGAAGACTTAGCCAGTGCAACCCTGTCTGTGTTTCTACACCATCATGGAAAACAAAAATAGAAATAACCCAAAATGTTACTAGGTTCATTAACTTTCACCACCACACTTTACCCAGTATTATTTTTCCTAGTGAGACAACAAGGCTAGTTTTAATTGTCTCAAGTAAGAAATGGTGCTTCCACTACAATCTTTGGAACGTTAATCCACAGCTAAACAGATTTAACCAAAATAATTTCTTCCCAGTATACCTAACACTATTTTCTATCTCATTTAAAGCTACTGGAAGAGAATATAATTTTGTCTCTCCATTACCAAAGGCAACTATATTCATGAATCAATCTATTCTTTTTGCTTTTCAAGCTGCAGACAGTTGTCTCATCATTTATCATGTTATGAATGGTTGGACACTTGTCATCCTGCACAGCATAAATTAGTGAACGGAGTATGCTACGGAGATCAACTGACTGCACTGAGAGTCAAACAGCAAGAGCCAAAAGAGAAAGAACTACAGGTTGTTACTGCGCGCAACTGCAATTAAAAGCAACACATTTTTTTCCACAGCAGATGATTGCATTTATAATGTAAAATACTACTTAGGACTAAAAAATAAATGGAATTCACATAGTCAAATGCAGCTTTATCCTGATCAGGGGTTTGGAGAAATAGGCCTTGGAAGCGGAAAGGCTTTGCTGCCCCCAGAATGGTACTATTTCCAAGCAGTGGCCTTATCAACTGTGATCCAGGATTACAACTGTTTCCCATACCACTGGCTACTGAGTATGAATCTCACTGCTATTCTGATTTTTTATGGTTAGAAATAAGCACACTTAACCTCATAACCGGTGCTAAACCTCTGGCAGGGTCAAAGAGCTCTTCCAGGACAACTAAGCAAGGCTAAAACCCAGAAGTACCTGGGTCCTCAATCCATTTCCTAAATAAGTTAAATTTAAAATTAATCCCATTTATAAATCATCGGCACATCTATGAACATAAACACTCATACGCGCACACGCACACACAAATAGACTTATATTCTGAAAGACACAAGAGGGCTGCTGAACATTTTTGATTTGAGTCACAAAGAAATAAAGTGCTGGATTTCCTGTTAGCTAAAGTTACATTTCCGTGCTTATTTGTTCTAAAGGAATAACCAGAATATGCAGCAATTAAACTTCCTAAGTAACTTTATTTCAAGGCTTGTTCAAAGAAAAAAGTTTGAGCCTATCTATTGCCTTGTGATATATACAGGAAAAATATAAAAGACAGGCACATGGACAGCGCTTTGGATGAAAGGAATATAAAAAGCAGAATTTACACTGTGAAGGAGGAATGAGTTGGTTAACCAGAAATTTCAGAGCAAATAAAGTTAAGCCAGAGCCATTTTGCTGGAAATCTTATCTCAGAGGAAGTTGTTTTAAAGGAAAAAGCCATTTCCAGAATTAAGGCTATAAGAAAGTATATGGCTAAAAACCTGGTTTGTCTTTGAAAACCTCAGCATATGGCCATCCTTGGCTACCAGGCTTTGGCATCTACACAAAGCTTGAAAAACTGAAGTTTATTTACATGCTCCTGAACTCAGAGCTAGACTGGCTGATATTTCTTATGCCTACACTGCAGGCTTGAAGGGAAATCAAAAACATTTGAGAAATTTCACAAGCTTTGAAGAAATATTTACAAAATATTGTTCAAGTGCAAGTGTACACACATTTCACAACCTAAAGCTATGTGGAAAGGGGAGGAAAAAACACTGCAAGCTGCCAAGGTAAGCATCAAGCTTGATGCCCAGAGAGTCGTGAGTTTGTGCCAATGTGGACTTCAGCCTCTCAGTAGGGTTGGATCAGTCAAGTGCAAACGCTGAAAAAATAACTGACAAGTTAAAGAATGATGGGAGACAGAGGAAGAGGAGAGAAAGAGAAATAAGGCATTAGGCAAGGGTTGAGTAAATAATGCAAGAAATTAACCTCATATACCCTGTACTCCAGGGTTTCATGCTGCTATTGCAAAATAAAAAGTCGAGCCCTCAGTCTTCGCTTCCAGCTGTTTCAAACATCCATACAGCCTTCTGTTCTCAAAAGTTGCCACTGGTGCATTGAATTGTCAGGAAATACACATGGAAGAACAGTTAAGCAACGGGTGACCTATCAAAGTTACATCTGTCTGTGATGCAACTCTTGGACATAATTTTTTTATGCCAGAACACTTACTTTGTGATCTTTAATATCCTACAGATAATCTTGCAGGATGACCCCATTAAAAACCGGGCCATCAAGGAAAGACAGAATTTGCTGATTATCCTTCTAACAGCATGAACTTTAGTACTGATTTTTTCCATGAGGAGTTTTCAAGTCCCTAATACTGTTCACAATCAGGTGAAGGCTTCAGCCTGTGTAAGAGAAAAGCAGTAAAGAAAAGACCATTCTTTTGTGAGAGGTGAGAGTTCCCTAACAGCACAGTGGGAAGTCAGGTTTCCTGCTGTCATTTTTGCTACTTTTTACAGATGGATAAACTCAAAACTCAATACACCACGCTTTTGGTCCAAATTCAAGCTTGAATGCTCCTATAAGATTATATGAGGCTTTCACTTTCTCTCTTACATCTAGCCAAAAGTTTAAACTGGTACAGACTTCACTCTGACCTCCTAGGATATCAAGTCTTACAAAGAGATGAGACTTTTACTTGCTGCTTTAGATTCACATTCAAGGGCTCTGTTGCTCCTCAACAGAAGGCTTGGGCTGGTGTTACTGTGTAGGCAATAATTCTCTCTTCTCTTCTTGCTTGCAATGGTTTCATCACTGTTTTTCTAGGTCCTTATTCTACTCTGTTGCCTCCTGAGGAGACTGTCTACCAACCTACTTGTAAGTCCTCAACCCTCTTGAATTCACCTCCTGCAGAATCTGCAATTTCACAATTTGCTGTTGGGCACTCATAAGGTTGTGTTGCTCTGTAATGTTCTCACTAAAGCAGATACATCACTGAACCAGAGAGCTTAAGAGTCAGTGATAAACATGCATGTTCTGAATGCTCCTGAACAAAAGGTTTGCTCACAGCTGAACAGATGAAGGACTGTGGGGCTGGGCCTGCGTTGTTCTGATGCCCCATGAGCTCCAGCCAGCCTAAAGCTGTGCAGTTGGCACTTCACTTCCCTTTACACGTAAGGATGTAAGTAACTCTCATTGTACCCTTTGCTCAGTCAACATCAAGAAAAGTATCATCCAGCTTTATCCTGCCCTAGTTAGGATTTGAATGCTCTGCATTTGTAAGCAGTCTAGATGCGGAGCTTAGGAAATGGTCCATTTTATTAGGAGGCAGAATTTTCAATATCTAGACATGGGTCCAAGAGTCTGGTCTGTTCCCCCTTTCCCTTTTAAGTTTAATTCTGAATTGGCAGTAACTATGTCCCAACTGGAGACTTAAGTCCTGGAGAAAACGACTCTTACAGTCACAGAAATTCCTGTCTGAGACAGAAAAACGCAGAGGAAGAAGGAGAGAAGAGACAGTGTTGCTCATTACACAGCCTTTGAGGAGGCTGCACAGCCACCCGTTCACCGTTATGCAATGGTGGAGGGAGGAATATTTAATCTGTGTCTTGGAGAGGTTCTTGGACAGACAGTTTTCCGTCCTGGAAAGAATCCAGGCACCATTTCATCTCCCCCTTCATCTCATCATCCTCTCCCGCCCGCCCCTCCCTACCACACTAGACACGCTCTCCTTTCAAAAAGTTACTGACCAGAAAATTGTCGAGGGCAGCAGCCCAGCGAGGCGGTTAATCCCCGCTGCGGCAGGCCTGCTCGAGAGGCTTCCTGCCCTGCTCTTACCTCCGGCTGACCCCGGCGGCTGGCAGCCACGGAGGCAGGTGGAATGTTAAAGCGATCGCCTGTGCTGCGGGCTGCTGCCGCGGGGCGAGCGGGAAGGAGCCTTCCCGCCACGGGACACGCGGAATAATGGATTTATGATGACAGAGGAACTTAGCGCGTCCTCCTCTTAATTAACTTAAAAGTAGCTAATGGCTGTGATGTCACAGTTTAGTGCAGATTTTCCCAGGATTTATCCATGAGCAGCTTTTGCAAAACAAACCTTATCTCTTTATCTTCCACCCTCTGGCAAGTCACTGAACGCCTTATCTGGCCTTAGGAAAATCATTTCAGCTGGAGTGGCAGGCTCAGGAGACACAGCATCCTCCACTCCCGGAGGACTCGTTTAACTCTGGACTTTAATCTGATAATGAGACATGCCCCAAGGTCGAAGGGGAGTCAAAAGGAAGGTTTTAGCTGCTGCTGTACTAAGGCAAGACCTTCTAATAGAGGCCTGCGCTGGCTACTTGCCAGAAGCCCAAAACCTGACTACAGTTTTAAATCCTGACTTTTCACCATAATGCAAGTCAGTAAGAGTTATGCTTCTGAGAGCCACAGAATCAGATAAGGCCACTAATTTATACAAACTGGTCCAGACTGAAGCTGCTATCAACCCGAATATACACACATGACCTACACTCCCAGAGCCCTGTGTATAATACTGGTGAAGGAGATGAGGTTAGAGTTGACTTTACATCATTTACAAGGCTATTTAACTGCTTGGTCCAATTTTATTGCTAGCACAATTCAAGAAAAACAGCAAAGGAATGTTGCCCTTTTATATCTCCAATTAATTTGGCACTGTATCCTCAGCAAACCTGCTGTGCTAACCTTTGCCCCTCCGACAAACTAGACCAGTATTGGAAAGGAGTGCTGCAACAAAAGCGTTTTTGAGACAGAACACGTACCATTTCTTGACACTTCCCTTGGATTATCTGGGTTGTATTTTAGTAGAGAATTGTTCACTCCTAGTCTTTTCTAACACAACAACATGCATTGTGATTTGCAGATATAATTTCCATTCCAAAGGTTTCTGCATTTCGTGATTCATGAAGCAATTCTCCGTATCAATTTGAAGATGCTGCAAGATGAAGGTGTTGCAGAGAGACATAAAAATGCCCTTCCTACCTGACCTCATTATTGCTGTCTCCACAAATCAGCCACAACGCCTAGCCGCAGATCAGCGGAGATAGTGGGAAGTTGGTAGGTCGACCCATTTCATTCCCTTCCAACCTCCTTCGTAGGCCAGTGAAACAAAAGTCGCTCTGTTTGAGTTGGTATCTGCAATTGCACAGACTGCTACCTTTGTTCAAACAGAGAAAGCCTTTCTGTGCCCAATGCGGAGAGCTCCTGCATAGTTTTAGGAAGTACAATGTGTACATAATCCACTGAAGTATGTCCGTCTTATCCCAGTATGTTAACAAAGCCTGGTACTAGTCACTCACAGTTGGTCCTCCCAAGACATGCATTCCAGTGTATCCCATAATCCCGGGAGAGTTTTGCGTATCATGAAAACAGGAGGCTAAATCCTACAGCCTCAAAATTGTTCATGTATTTTGTTGTCAACGGCATAAGGATTTTTTCCTCCACCCTTTCCCCTCTCTTGCCCCCAGGGTAAAGTCAGACAAGTTATTTCAGGAGTTCTTCATGGGAGAGGCATGCTAAAGACAGATTACTGGAAGAGTGAAAGGTGTGGCTGTTCAGTGTGAAAAGCCAATCTTTGCTTTAGAAAGGAAAAAAGAACCTTTTGATGCCTGAAGTAGGTCAAAATACTTAACCCAGCCCCTTAGTGACACTTGTATAAAAGTAAGCAAACAAAGAGAGCCGGTGGAAAAATTTATCAATTCCCACAGCGGAAAGCGAATATCAAAGCTGCAAGGGACTGGTATAAGAAAGATTACAGATAAGCATGGGGGACTCAAGAGAATAAGCCCATTTGCCTATTTTACACACAAGCTTTTCTAGATCAGCATTTAGAGGTTGTAAAGACATTCGTCTATATGAGTTTAATTTAAATCTGAACACTGCCAGCATACTAAGCACAAGACTTAGTCTTTATTATGAGCTGGCTTGAGTTAAAGCCAGGCGTAATAGACAGTAATGAGGATAAAAGCTCTAAAGAGACTTTCGTAAGGACAGTAAAAGAGTGAATAGCAATTCCTTTAGTCTGGCGTCAGAACTTGAAATGTATTACTTTATCTATTGATTTAGCACTCAGTGGGATTAACATTATACACCTAAACAAAGCCAGTTTCAATGGTACCCCAGCCACCCCTTTTCCTCCTCTACAGGAAAGAACAGCGTCTAAAAACTCATGGAAAAGTATGCAAACACCTGTCTCCTATTCAACAGAGGCTTTCCTTGGAAAGAGAACTTTTAAATTTCTGTTTGCATACAGCCATTTAAGACCAGCTCCCTCTGAAGAAGTGAACAAATGCCTACTGTTCTCGCAATCAGGACTATTTAAGGACAGGTGGCCCCATGCTGACTTTTTCTCCAGTGTTTTTTCCAACTGCTTTCGTCTGCAACATGAACTGCGACTCCAGACTGCCTTGGGAGCAACACTTTTCGGCTCTGCTGTACAGACTGGTTGAGGAAGGGGAAGGGTTAGGGTTGTTTGCAAGAAGAGGTCATGCAGGAGTCAGCCTTTACAATCCTATTAACGCTGGGACAGGGTCAAATGGAGTGCACGTTCCAACAAAAGCGCCAAGTGGCCACAAGCTGTCACCCTGCAAAGGTTCATGGAGGCATTTGCGGGGGGAAAAACGACGGATTTTTAATGGTGAATGTCTGCCACACCATGTGTTAGAACTCGCCTCTGCTCCAGGGAATCAAAGCGCACAAAGAAATATCCAGCAATGAAATTCACAGGCTGCAAAGCAGAAAGAAGCGGCGTATCGGGGCTGGGGAGGAGAAGGGGGGTTTCTTTTTAAGTTACATATCTGAGGTAAGACTTTGAAGATGTTTACCAACAGAAACATAATACTCCATCCTGTAAAAACAGCTAGTGTGTTGCCACCTCCATTTGTTTGGCATGTCATCCCTATAACCCAGATTCCTACAAAAGTGTCCATAGAGATCTCAGGAAATTGTAGGAAGGGTAAATACACAGGTGCAAAAAGCCCTTTTGTACCGCAAGGACAGCGGACAGGATAAAAGGACAGAAAGTCAATAAATAACATTTTAAAAGAGAAATTACTGGATCTGCTTGATGAAAAGGACACGGTCCCATATGTACAATTTCAACATAGTTGAAGGTTTGCTGTTTGCACTGTTTTTCTTCCAAAATGCTGCATTATGATGTTTATGTATTGCATATACCTCTCAGCATAGAGTTCTTAACATGTGGCAGGTTTAAGGTGCATGTAACATAGTTAAACATTCACTATGATAGAAAGTTTTATTGACACTGAAGGGTAAGAGTGTTTTTGTAAAACTAAAAACAATGAGGAGTTTAGATTACAGGGATATTTTAGAAGTAAGGGACATCTGAAATTAAGAGCGTCACAATTCATCACAGAAGTAACCCAGTGTTATTTCCATCACTTTCTGGGTGAAAGTGACTCCTGAAATTGCTTGGTTCAATGAAAACTTAACTGAAAGGTCTGCTACTTCTTAACCAACAAACTGCAAAAAAGCAGACCTGAGAAAACACACATTTATACACAAGAATTAAAGAGCTGCAAACTCAGTGCCAACAGAACTAGATTTTTTTAAAAGATTGCTTTTATATTTATGAGACAATTTCTACAGTAAAATGCCAAATCTTGAAATGTGAGGGTTTTCAACTTCTAGAGAAGAGAGCTAGCCACTGCACCGGCTTTGGCATAGCACTCAGACTCCTATGGCTGGTCCCCTCCCTGCGTAGTTTATAAAAGTACAGATTATGTTTGATTATGAACCCCAGAGCACAACAGAAATGTAGCTTTAATTCTGAATATTTTCAGCTTTTCTTTAAACTAAATCATTGCGAGTATTTCATCAGCACTTTACTTATTTTGGGGGGGGATATATAAAATTCCTCTATGATCTCTATAACACACACAATTTTCTCAGTCAGGTGTTAGATTCACAAGGCAATTGAATTAGCCTTGTGATGCTGGCCTGGCTCTGAACTTTGGCAGTAGATCTGCGCGCGCTGCTCTGCGAACCGGAGCTGGGTTTACTTCACATTGGTATGTGGTTCCATGGTGCGTCATAGTCCTACTACAGTCAAGGCAACTTCGCATTTGTTGTATTGTCATATGAGGAGAATCCAGAAAAAACAAACAAACAACACAAAGTGGACAAATTGGTAAATGGATTAGAAGCTCTGATGAATGAGGAAAACCACAAGGAATTTTTTCCAAGCCAGAAGACGACAAAGGGGACAGATAACCCCAGTCCTTGTAGTAATGTCAGAGAAAAAGAAGAATTGAGGAAGTATTTAAAGTTGCTAAACTTGAGGAATGGCTTGCAACAAAAACAAACACGCAAGCCTAAGGATGAACAAACTTTCTAAAGCTGTCATTAGTTACCACCTTCCAGAAGGGCCCAAAATATGTTCTGGATCATATACATGCCTATATGATGCAACCCTTTACTGAAGGAAAAAAAAGAAAAAAGAAACTCCAGTGAGGCTACTGGAGAAGCATTAGAGTTAAAAGAGCCTACATTAAATCCATATATAAACTGAATGCTATCAACAGTTCCAGACAAGCTCTTATATAAGCTTCTTCTCTTCTAAAAAAGAAAATTACTACCATTTTAAAACCATCTAAAAGCTGTCAAAATGAGCTGTCCTTGTAAGTATTTTACTCACAGGAAATAAGGGATATTGCTTAAGAAGAAAGCTTTACTATTTAAATGCTTAAATAGTTTTCCATCTTTTTATGTATGTTATTTTTTAATGGTGACTGTTGCTATGCGACTGGGCAGAATTTCTGAACTCTATTTATTTGATACATGTTGTACGAATGACAGTTATCAGGACATGTTTAACTTTCTTGGCCCATGAAGTCAGAGAGGAAAGATGGGAATCCGAGGATTACAAACTCGCAGAGTACGTATTCCAGAAAGGGGTAAAGAGGGGCTAAAAAGGTCTTCCGCTGGCTATGCCACTTCTCCCAATACACTGTTAAGGAAGATGAAGGGGTAGTTACCCTGCTTGTAAAAAATGTGAGAAACAGCACAGCTCTAGCTGACCCGAGACAGCTCCGACCAGGTTCTACTGCAATGCTACTCATTTAAACCAAAGGGGCTGGTCAGGCAATCACGAATCAAGCTCTAGCACATTAAGCAGTTACTGCTCTTGGGAAGTGTCCATCCTGCAGATGCGGTAACTGATCCCATGCACGCTCTTTGGGCCACTGCAAAATGAAATTAATTCACTTCAACATGAAGGTAAAACCAATTAAACAATCACAGAACACGAGTTAAGCGCTAGTTCCCAGTAAAACAAACTAGATAAAACAGTCTTTGGAATAGTCCATAGAAGCCTAAATCTTGATACAAAGCTGCAACTGTTACACGTCATCTAAGGAAATGAAACCTTGAAAAAACTCTTTGATGGCCAAGCGTTTTGCTTTTAAGGAGGCAAACTTCGTGCTTCCATAAAGCACACATTTAAATATAAACACAACAGACAATAACCTCTAAGGTGCCTGGACTGAAATCAAAGAGCAAGCAGCACAAAGGACACTCTACAATACTGCACGATCAGCGTATCTCAAAGCCCCAAATCAAATAACTCAGTTCAGTGAGACAGGACTCCTGTGTTTCCCAAGGGTCTTGGAAATGTTCTTGCATCATTTCTGACAGCTCACTGCAGTAAGAGCCAGCTCTGTTCTATTACCGCTTTGGGAAAGAAGTATTTGGACCAGCTGGATGGCTTTAATATTCTGTTTGGAAGCACGAATTCTTCACTTTAAAACAGTAAGCTGAATTTTGTCCTCTCTGGTAATTTTTTTAGGAGGTAGGGCACAGGGAATTTGAGTTTGTAGTCAGATAGCTCCAAGTTGCTAAAACTGGATCTCAGAATTTCCCGTTCCCTCTCCAAAATGTAAGATGGATAAGTCTCTCCCAGTGAACGTGCTGATCAGAGATGGGCTGTCTCTGTTTACTATTAGCAAGGAGATTAAAATGACAGATCCAAGACAAACACTAATTTAATCTTCAAATAGAAAAGATCTGATTGTCTGCTGTTACTATTGATCCCTTCTTTTTAAGGGCAAGGAAAGGTGAACTGTGCAGTCTCTTGACAACAGGATTTTCCACTCCCATGAATTTATTCTAAGTCGTGTAATATTTGAGGCTTTTCTTAAAGTCCAGCATCCATAGTCAAATGATTATCTGAGAATTTCCGCTTTTGTTCGAAGTGCTGCAAGTTTGTTCGCTCCTCAGATATGCAGAAAATCTTGAAAACTTAACTTGGTTGTACCCAAAGATTCACACAGAGAGCAAATAAAGTGAAAACCCAATTCTAATTACTTAAAATCTCATACTTCTTTTTGAGTAGTAATTCAATAGCAACTAGCAATACAGGAGACATTTGCTATACAGCGAAGCTCCTAAAAAACACTGAAATAAGGTTTTGTCAGTGTCTGAAGGTTTCACTGATACAAGTGTTCGGCACTCAGAAACTTAGCTAGCAGTTTCTGTCCAGGACTTAATGGAAAAGAGAACATATCTAAAAGACAAACACTACCTTATCAGTACAACTGGTGCAAGCTGACGTCTATGCTGACCGAGAGAATGAACACTGACCGAATGAGACATCAAGCTTGAACTCTCTCCACACCTTTTTAGAAGGCTGTTTCATTTAGATAAGGGACGACACAGATCAAACAGATCATACCAACTTAAGGCTGCCACCCCACCTCTGTATAGGCTCTTTATAACCTGCAGCTAGAAGTATGCCAGACTACAGGATAATCAGAGTTCAGAATCTTTCCGGGCATCATCTTTATACCAGCTCAAAATACGCATAATTTTAAAAGACCCACAAAGATACAACTGCCACTGATTATATACTGAGAGCAAAATTTCTCTCTTAATCACATTGGTAGGACATAACTGATTTCAGCAGAGCTGCATTTGTGCTTTCAAATACTATTTTATTGTGGTAAGCGTAGCACAGACATTTGCTTGGGCAATGTTAGACAACAGAAATCCCCATGTTAATCAAAACAAGTGAGCTCTATAACAACGTATTCAATAAATTGTAATTAATAACATGTCAATATAAGGGTGGCTGTCTGGAAAGTCCTTTCTTAATTATGCATAATTTACAGCTAAACTAATAGGATGAACAATTTAAATTAGTTACAAACTCTGCCAAGGTACCCATCTATTCTCAAGTCTATTAATTAGAATCAATTTAATCCCCGCTGGGATAAAGGTCAAACTACATGAATTTGACCCTTTTCTACTGGCGTCAGTGTTATCAGCCAATGGATCTGGCACCGCCTGGGTCTGAGTTGTTCGACTCTTCAGTGTGCTGACATGATGCTTTGAAGAAGACAGTCTGGGCCAGACTAAGAACCTCTCTCCAATAATTTCTGCTTTATATTCCTGATAATCACACAGGCTAAAAACTTTCAGAGTTCGTTCTCTCTTGGTGGTCAGCTCTGAGGCTGCTGTTCTCTGCCTTCGACAGTTTTTCCTTTTCAGGCTCCCCTCCCTACACGCTACCTTGAAACAGCAATGGTATTAGATTTGTGTCTTCAATTCAGTCCAGAAATCAAAGTGAAAATTGAAATTAATAACTAACTTGATGTTTGTTAATAGATTTTAAAACAAACACACAAAATCAATAAGCATTAGCCAACATCCCAAAGGGTCCACAAGCAAAGATGCAAATTTGCCAGGCATAAAGAGAACTGTTGTCTCCTGTTCTTCTGCCCATAGTTCCTGGTGAGTAACTGGCTACTTCTGCGAAGTCCCAGTTCTCTTCTCGGGAAAATGGTTATAATAGTTTCAAACCTCTACTGTGAAGCTAAGTTCCTGGTCATGGCTACAGCAGCACGATGTGAAATCAGCTGTTTCCAGCTGTACTAGCTTTGTGTACGCTCTCTTCAAACGTTGATCGGTTTGAGGAACAGCATTCAGAATCTATTCAGTTTTCTAAGTCCCTCCTTCATATTTGTGCTATCCATTAGCCAGTATCACCTTAAATGCTCCAATCAGGATAGGTTTCCACAACACTGGGAGTGGTACACATATATAAACAGACAAGCAAATAGTAAGAGATGGATGCTTGCCAATTTTGAAACTCCAAGTTCAAGGCAGAAGCTCTGCCTTTTTATCACAATCAACTACAGGCGTAGAGTCAACAACTGACTAGAGGAAGCAACAGAGGAAATAAAAGTAGTATCCTTACGATGTATCACAGATAAGCTCTGCGCACAGCTCGTTCCAAACTGTTTAATGTGCTATTTCGTTCGCTAGTTGGCTGATGTTTCATAGGCATCACAAGAAAAGATCGGAAGAAAGCAAGCTTTTATCTTTTTCATGTCCTACAAGGGCAGGAGGAGAACTACAGCGGAAAGTGTAGTTGTCCAGAGCCCTGTGGGTACACATGAGAAATTTAAACTTCACAGTATTCAGAATTTGCGAAGGCTGCTCTTCTCAGTTTCGTCCTCCATAATTTAAATGTTTTCTAGATATCTCCCTTCCTTCCTTTCAACATCACGAGGCCACCAGGGCTCAGCACAAAGCACTCCTGGCACCTTCTGCTTGTCAGCAACCTACACTGAAAAGGTGGCAGGGTAAAAAAATATTAGATCTTTGATTCCTTCTAGGCTTTTCAGTCAGAATGCTTAGAAATATATGCAGGGCTTAAGGTCACTCTTAAAGCAAATTGTGGTGCCAGACTAATTAGGCATTAGCTCAACAGCATGTTTAACTCATTTTATAATGCAGTAAAAACTATCTATATATGTTAGTGCTTCAGATGGAAATAGTTCTACAAATCTGAGTCAACTTTTTCCAAGCCTGTACCAGACACACGACATAAGTGCAATAGAAATACACAGCAGCAAATTTACAAGTCACTGAAGGTGGTGGAACCACACAAATAAAATAGGGATGGCTGAATCCCTTCAGATAAGTAAAGTGAAAATCACAGATCAAACACATCTTCTTGTCAATCCTGAAAAAATTTTCAAAAAACAAGCCTTTTTCCTTTCCCTCACCAAATAAGACTAAGACTGTATGCCTGCTCTACTGCTTTGACCAGGTCACCTCTCATTTGGGATCTCACTGCCTCCTCTTCAAGCTTTCTAGATCTAAGCTCCTGTCTTCACTTTCAAGGCCATGTTATCTATCACCTTTCAATTAGCATCAGAGCTCCAATTGCGGCCTTCACCTCCCAGCATTAAATTTTCAAACAACCTTTGTGTTTTCTACCACACTGTCTGCACCTCAAGAGTAAATGTCTTAAGTGTACACGTCTGTAAAAATTCCCCCAAACACTCTATTTTTCTTCAGCTCCTACCTTAAAAACTCTGTTCCTGCAATGCCTTCCCCAAAACTTTAAAAAGGCTAAATGAGTGCTGCTGAAATCATTTTTTCCTCTACGATCCCCATCAGTACAGACTTCTATGTTGGTTTTCAGCTGCTGCCCTTTGTTTTATACTGACACTGTAACCTCTGTGGTAGGCACTGTCTTTTTCTACTGCATTCATACAGCACATTTAGCACACAAGTTTCTGGTTCATGAGTGGGTTTCTGAGGCACTACAACAACATTAAGAATGATCTAATCTCTAAAACTTACCTCAAGATTTCCTAAAGCATTGCAACAGTCCCTATACTCTGTAGGAACTGTCATTTAACTATATTGATCCCAATACTTAAGCATTTTTAAAAGTGCTGGATTTCTGTGTGACAACACAACCCTGTCTCAACAGGATAGCATATTTTCGCATGACACCACTATATACTCATGTGATAAGACAAGCCTGTTACTCCGCAAGTTCCACCTCTTGTTAACATTATTTATTCTCCTTACAACATGCTTGGTAATAAATGACAGGCATGTTCTAAATGATAAGTTCAAACAGCATCAGGGAGAATGTTGCTTCACAGGCATCAGCAGACCTGATATCTGATAAGTTCTGGTTGTACTTGCCAATCAGAGACACTTATTCAGCATGTTATTCAAGCTGCCGGCCTTGGCACCAGTACACATAGCAGGCTTGATGCCATCTGAGCCTGGGACTTGATACAAGGCTTCTTCTGCCCATCCTTAAATTCACTCAACAAGAGAGTGAGCTGCTAACAGGAAGCAGTTAACTAAAACTGCTGTCAGTATATAATCTTTACAGAAAGAAAGTCTTTCCAGAGATTCTCTAAGGCAGCTCAATCAATCCTATGCTCTCATACCAAAAAGCCAAAGCACCAAAAGCTCCAAATCATTGTATTATTTTGCATGACATGGGAAAATGTTCACTCCCCAACTTTTCACATAATTCTGGTCAATGGCAAGTTAAGACAGAGTCTAACAGTTCACTGTAAGATTAAGTGTATTTACCGCCATTAAAAATATACCCCAAACTGTTCAGTTCAAATGTTTTTGTTTTTTTTCTTCCAACTGCTTATTCACACAATAGGAGAGATTAATGACCTATAACCTGGTATTTGCATGATGGGCAAATTTTCTCATTGTACTAAAATATCTAAATCGTCTGATATCATAGATGATTAGAATCTAATATCACAAAAAATAAATCCCTTCAATACAACATTTCCTTTTAGGTTATCATATCTGCTCCACTTTGAGACATGTCAAATTATCTTTCCAATATGGCTAGTTATTGGATTGCTAAACTACTACAGAGAAATGCATTAGATACATGGACTATCTGTCATTCTGGTATCTCCACAGGGCATAAGAAGGATTCAGTATGTGGACAGATACTCTGTTCTAAATATAAAGTCTATTTTACACTGAGTTTTTTTCCAAAGTATTTGTACACCAGGCCAACTAAACATCTATTTGTGCAGTACGTTTGCATACTGCCTCTGCATTGGGTAAAGTACACCAGAAGTGTGTCCATTTCTTTAAAAAAATAGCATCTTAAAGGCTTTACGATTTCATTATGTTAGATCACAGTACCTACTAAAACCAAACACATTGTGATTAATCATGTTCTTGGAAAAACAGTTCCTCTCAGTTCTGAAATTCTGTTGATTTTAAATCAACTCTTTTCCTTATATTAATCTCCTCGGGGGTGGCAAGGTCAAGTCTATTCATGTTCTGAACTCAGAGCGGATTATAAGATACATGTCAGAAGTCAGTTACTACTTGCAGAATGCAAGTGTCTTCCTGATGACTGGCCCAGCTGCAGCGGATTTAAAAATAGACAGACAACAAGCAGAAGGACTTGCTTGCTGAATTTCCTTCAGGTATGCCAGCTCATCCCTTCCCCCATTCTGCCAGCACATAAATTGTACTCCTCCGTACATGACAAATTGAATGTCTTCTGGTTTGGAACCCTACAGCCTATCTGGATGGAACTCTGCGGCAGATTAAAATTCCTGGGTGTTAAGACTTTGATGTCAGATGCTTCTTTATGTGAGATCTATCTTTCAAACACAGTTTAGCAGAGAATTCTAGAGGTTCTGGAAGGGAAATCAGAGATGAATGGTTGAGAATTAACAATATTTTAAAAGGCATTTTTGATTAAGAACTCTTACTGAAATCCATGCGAGATACTCCTAATAGCTTTTGTCCTACACCTTAAAAAAGGGCACAGCTCTGACTGACTATTTCAGGCATTCATCAGCATCAGTCTCTGTATTATGTCTTCACTTAAGGAGATGAATATTACTTTTATATCCAGCTGTTACCACAGTGAGGTTAATCTTTTAATATATTGCATTGGTCTAAAAAAGTATACACTAATACATACAAATCAGGATGATAGTATATCAATGTGATTAATATGGATCAAATTAAAATACTTGTAGAATTAGATACAGTTTATGTACACAATGGGGAAGAATGTTGCAGAAACTCATTTCACAAGTTTAAAAACCTTCCATTTCTGGGCATATCAGACTAAATTCCAAGACTTAATCACCATTTTTGTATAGTCTCTGCATACACAATACTCCCACCCAAACTAGAGTCCAGAGCCTAAAATCTCACTCAGCTGAAACTCTCCAGTTAGAAAAGGCTCTCAAGCACCTGCAATTTCTATGAGGTTTTCAGTTCTGCTGAATTTACTGGAACACGGAGGCAAACCGGCTCCAGGCTTCTCGGCAGCAGTGCCAGCTTACCAGTTCTCATCCCCTCCTCATAGCTCCTTCCTGCACTGACTTCTTATTCCTAGCCCTACACAATTCTTTTCGTTTTGCCTCACAGTTATTTGGGATGCTCAGCTGCAAATTAGTTCAGAGAATGAATCCAGCTGAAAAGACCCTTCTCGCCATGGCCTCAGAAACAGTCGTGCCAATAACAGTACAGCCTGAAAAGCACTGTAAATCAGTGCTACTAGAGGTGAAACCTTATGCAGGGAACTTCTGTTAAAACTGATCAAGGACTTGAGGAATTGTTTAGACTGAAAACAAACTGAAAGAGGACTGCAGACCCAAATGACGATATATCTTCCTAAACAAAGACATTAAGGTCTGACCTTGAAAATTTCGTGAAAGTAATGACTGAGAAAGAACAGTTGAGATCTCGTTTTTGTTTGTAGCCTGAAAAAAATTTGGAGTGACGTAAACCAAAAGAAAATCTGTAAACAGTTTTCAAAGCAAAAATTTTTAAGTAATGTCTTCACTATTCCGAAATAACCACTATATTATTATGTTTGTGGAATTGTACAGCTGCCCATCACATTGCCATCCTGTTAGAAGTATCTTGCAGACTTACAGACATGACTGCCTAGATTCCAGTGCTGACAGAGTGAGGTCATGGCTATGGAGCAGTACATTCCACGCAAGAGCGAGGTTTCCGTTTCTTGTTTTTGTTGGTGATAGTAGCTCCTTGCCATCTCGTAAGGACTCCTGTCTGTCCAGATATTCCAGACGGCTTACCTCATCCAAAGCACAAGCATGCGAATCCTTTGAGTCGCCCTGTCTCCTGTAATAGAGGAAGTGAACATCCAGAGGGCAGGACAGGAGAGAGCTTTCAGTGCTCCTACAAGGTCATTTCTCGCACAGTGACGAATGTGAAGAACTCTCGACAAGGTGAACGGGAAGTATTCAACTCTGTTCTGCGGCAGACTCACCCTAACACAAGACCATGGCTGCCCATAGCCCATTTGGTATTCTGGGGACATCTCCTATGCCAAGAACACCGCTGATTCCCTGGAAGCCCAGTTGTCCATTCAACAATAGCCACAGTCACCAAAAAGGCAAACACATTACAGCGAGAGAAAGCAACTTAGAGCAAATCTAGGAGGATAAAATATACATAGGATGAAGCAAACCGAGATCACAGAAATGATCACAAAGAAACAACTGGAAAGCACTGCTCTAAGATCCCTTGTAGAGATGCTACCGAAGATCCATACTGATCATTTTTGAGACCACAGCTCTCAGCGGAAATAAAAAGCCTAATGAAAATGAGTGGTTTCTGACCAGTCTCCAACAGAAAAGGCCTAAGATACTCTTCCAAAGTCATGGTCAGATAACCTTGAATTCTAAAATACATACTAGAGTTGGGGAATGTGTTTCCATGCTATAATTACATCTTTTTCAGTTAGTTTTATTAGGTTTCTCCAACGTCTAATAATCCAGAATGTATCAGAACCAAGCAACGCTTTCTTGTTTAGTCAGAGCTCAGATTAAGTCACTTGTGAACAAAATAAGTTAAAAATAGAAGGAAAAAATTTAGACATCAAGGAAATGCCCTAAAAGAAGACCTGACAAAGAGCAAGACATACAAATGATATAATCAAACCTTCATCATTGGAGATCATCAAAAACAGCTTTGACAGATCTCTGGCAAGGATAYGGTAATAAAAAATGCTTGCAGGGAAAGGGAAAGGCCTAGAGGAACTCAGTAATATTTTCCAGCTCTAACCATCAGTGAATGAATCCATTCAGCCCTTACATTCCCCTGACCACCCATATCTGTATATGGCTGTTCTTCCAGGCAAGAAACACTGTTCAAAGGAGCCAGTCTTCCCAAAATTAACTCAGTTATGCAGTATATTCTTTGCAAGACACCATTAAGAAACATCATTAGGGTTTGGAAGCGGATTTTTATTTCACAGGCATTCARTCACAAACCGTTACAAACTCACAAAAATCTCCACTTCTCCCTTTTCAAATACCCAGATACAACTCTGCCATTTTGGCTAACTGCAGAATTTCAAAAGCCAAGTTCCTTAATAAAGCTACCAATATGTGAGATTAAAACAGAGGTGATGCACTATTGGTCAAAAATATTTCAAGTGTGATCAAAATTCTCAAGGGTTAAAGCCAACAATAGTGAAAATTTTACAAGCAAACAACTACAAACCGAAAGCAAAAAGTACATTTCTCCAGGACTTGAACAGCAGCAAAATGACTCCCCAGTTGGACACATCTCTGTGGAGCAGTGTTAAACTTGAATTACAATACTTGAGTACTTCTGGAGAAAATCCAATGCTATTCATCCCTCAGAATAACACTAACATGTCCCGTATCTTCTGTAAATCACTTTTTCTGTTACAGCACATTTACATGTTTTTGTTTTTTCCAGGAGTGCTACAAGGAACATTTAAATCCTCAGTGCCTCCCATGACCAAGTAGTTTGTGAAAACTTCTATCCCAAAGTCCAAAGCAAAGTATGGATCCTTTGACCTTAGTGTGCACCTGGCACTACCGAACAGGGACGGTCTAATGACTAAAGTCTCTTACTGCCCGAAAATCACTGGTTGTCTTAATCCAAAAACTAGAAGATATACATTTCTGAAACTGAAAACACAACTGTCACTGCTTTGTCCCCTTGCTGGCAATTTCATCAGAGATGCCAGTGAACAACCATGAGAAAAGAAACATCATTTTACAAGGAAACGGTCATAGACATTTATCTGTTCAAGTCATATTTGAGGCACAGTGGCAGAGCAATGGAATTAAAAGATAGCGTATAAGGTGAAATCCAGTCCAGTCTAATTATCAGAGGAAATTTCATATGCTAACAGTCTCAACTAACCTGTCTTGCAGAAGATTCTAATCTCAAAAATATGGTTGTATATCGCCGCCTACCTCCAAAACTCCGCCACTATGTCTGCGTGCGCAAGCGCTGTGATGACTCTTCCAAGATATTCTGCACACCCAGTATTAGAACCTGAATGTGTGTGTCACGGTTTCCATCCACCTCTATGTAACAAAGTGCACGGCCTCAGAACTTCGTGCCTTTAGTGGAAGCATTTTTCCAAACTTGGAATATCACGAATATACCATGCAACAATCAGAATTTGTAATAAATTATTAATTATAATCAAAAACTCAAGCTCTACACACAACTATAAAACTATTAATTGCAGTAGAAGACAAACAACAGAAAAATAGAATATCTAACTGTTACAGGTCTTACTGAAAGGTGACTTGCTAGTCATTTCAAATCTTTTTCAGTTCTTTTCTGTTGTCTAAGAGAAAAGCGTAAAATCAGTAGTGCTAAATAGAGGATTTGCTTTCTGTAATTAATGCAGTCTCTGTAGAATGTCAAGTTTCAGCACAGAAGGCAGGACAGCAGTGAAATCTCAGAGCAAAGGGACTGGAAACTATCACACCTAGGTACAATTTTCCATATAAAATGTTGAGGAAGGATAAGCATACTTCTGTGTTACAGGGAAAATGTGCTACTATCAAAGTACCACACAGGGCAAAAGTTGCTGAGTACCATATTTGACTCACAGGATAGCGATGATTTAACTGAAAGGAGAATCTAATTCAGTAAAGGCAAAAACTGAAACACCTTGAGCACAGGCAGGGAGAAAACATATGACAAAAAAAACCTCAATGTTGTAAACAATAACTAGCAGTCACATAGGATTTTGTAACACCATTCGAGAAAAGTACAAATCTCCCCAAGAATTTATTATTTTCTTGCTTATTCTTTCTAAGAGATGTAACGATTTGATAGATAAGACCTGCAAATGAACTACAGTCGATATCAGTTTACAATAATTTCATCCTCAGCTCTCCACACTCGTTTTAAATAGCTCCCTCTTCTTTTGGCCCATGTCAGCTGGTTCATTAGGGCTGATTACCCTTGTTCAGCATCTAGCTGAAGTGCAGCTAAGTAGCTCTTGAATTAGCTGTAGAAATGGTGGCACTTTAGTACTACAGCTTAGCATAGCAACCAGCCTCACAAAATAAATAAATAATGAAGTATGGTGTTCTAACAGATAATGTAAATACACTTTCAGCAAATTGCTCGGGTGCAAAGGTCAGTCAACTTGCTTGTTCTGCCTTCAAGAATTTGTAAATCTCAACGTCATGTTTAAACACAAGCATACACAAACATCAAAGTTCAACGCTGACATATTTTACACCTCAAAGCAGTATGCCAGGACTGCTCAATACCACCCATGGAAAACTGCACTCCCTGTGGAAGAAAGTGACAAAACACCACCCCACGTCAAACGCAAGCATTTCTTTAAATATTCTCTCATTCTGTATTTTAGTTCTCCTTTATCCTGTATTTATTCTTATTCACTCTCTCTCACATGGAGGAGTATTTATGCAGCTGTTTAATTTCACAATTCCTGCCTCTCGTTGCCCCTAAAGGGGAAGGAGATAAAAGTTGCAAGCTTAAGCCTTCTTTCAGCAGTGGGGTTGTTTTGTTTTGTTTTGTTTTTTGTATTCCTGATGAATTCACGCATCTGGATTCATCCGCACTTACCACTCCCCACGTTCTCAAGGTGCCTGGTAGCTCCCGGGGGAGCCGCAGAAGGGGAGCCTGCAAACCC
>NW_020450307.1:570174-571275 GCF_003343035.1 Apteryx rowi | reverse complement strand
CGAACTCCCGCGCCAGGTGGCGGCCGATGCCCCTGCCGCCGCCGGTGATGAGCACGCTCTCGGCCGACAGGTCGCGCCGCTTGGGCGGCAGCAGCAGGCACGCGGCGGCCTTGGCCGCCAGGCAGGCCAGCCGCACGGGGAACAGGAGCAGGGCGCCCAGCCGCTTCCAAACCATCCTCTCGTTCCGGCCGAGGCAGCAAGGCAAAACCGCTCCGCCGAACCCTTCGCAGAGCCAAACTGACAGAGAGAGAAAAGCAAGAGCCTTCATGCACCCCCAGGTGGGCGACAAGTCTTCGGCCCCCTTCCGAAACTCGGGGGCGAGAGATTCGCGGACTGGAAAAAATCCTTCTTCCCCCCTCCCCCCCCTAAAAAAAGCGGGGCAGGAGTAAAATAGTGCAGAAAACCAAGTTGCTCCCCCGTTTCTTGATCGCTGTCCTTTGGGATTGCCACATGCAGGTAAAACGGTTTCCTTCTTAACTGGAAGGCAGTTTTTTAAATTAAAGAGAGAGGAAAAAAAGTAAAATCAAAAGTAACCGTACATCCCTCCGTTTCAAAGACCGACATAAAAATCCAGTATCCAAACTGAAGGGTTTTATAATTGGAAAAAGAAAATAAAGCAGCCTAGGACTCCAAAATTCAGCCTGCAGTGCCTTCCAGGCAGCTCATTTCTATTCTTAGACTCAGGAAATTGCTTAAATAAGACAGAATTGCCAGGACTTTCTTTTTAAGAAAGGGTCTATTCAGGGTAAGGCTGTTGTTTTTGTTTTAATTTCTATAAATATCTATAGACGTTCTGTCCTGAGCCGGTCGCAGAGGTCGAGCTGCTGACTGCCTCCGCCTGCCCCCTCTCCTGGCTCTTCCCTCGGAGTATCCGCGATCCCAGAGCAGGAATTACGCCGCGCGCTGTTTCAGCTCTGGCTCTTGCTCGTTTCTCCCTATTGCGCTCTCTGCCTATCACGGCCGCGGCGCTGGGGAGGTTTTATACCCCATTAAGCCTGATTGACAGTTAAAGTGTTGGGGAGATTTCACTACTGTTTCTGTGAGTGGCTGGCTTCGCTCTCCCCTCCCCCGGAGCTCTCCGGGAGCCGCCGCGCATCAGCT
>NW_020450307.1:513053-570044 GCF_003343035.1 Apteryx rowi | reverse complement strand
AGCGCGGGCGCGGCCAGGGCTCGCGAGCCGCCGGCCCACCTTAGCTCCGTGCCCGCGGGGAAAACTTATTTCGGCCCCCGATTGCTGGGCTGGATCCGGCCGAGGCTGGTGATCAGCGCGATCTCTTACCACCGGGCCAATCTTTCATGCACAACGCGGATTTATATCTTGGAATATCCTCGTGGATTTTCCCAGCTGGCAGACGCTTGCATTGCATAAAGCTGCTACTTTTAGCAGCAGCAGCAATAAAAAAGCAACCATTGAATGAAGTAGGGAGACTTATCCTCTCACATCAAGGCTATGGGTTTTTTTTCCCTCTTTTTCCAAGACTTTTGTCCAGTTACCAGGCCACCCTTGCAACACAAGAAGGTCTCCCTAGCACTTTACTGCTATGTTGTAACAGGAGAAAGGGCGAGTGTGTTGCAACTAGGTTCCCCAGCTTGGCTGTTTGCACTGTTAGGCATTAGCTAGGTCAGTTATGTATTTAGTTGCACTGTCTAAGCTCCTCTGAGGGGGATCTAACTACACATTTGAACAGAGAGCTATTCGTGCGGAGTTACTAGTTGTGGTTGCCACCAAAGTAATCTAACATGCAGAGTCTTCAGGACGTCGGAAGATGCTCCGGGATGTCAAGGCTCGCACTGCTGCTCAGTCACGCGGAGGAGACCTTCGTGTTTATGACTGTATATGTTATTAGGAATGTGCCGAAATGAAACAAAATCCAAGCCCGCACGTTAATTCAGAGGTCTGAATCGTTATCGGCTATCCTGGGAAGCCATCTAGTGGTAAAAACTAGAATTACTGAAAAATGACCAATCTGAAAGGCATTCTCAAACTTCTTTACATTTCTGTAACTACTTTCTATAGCTACTAAAGGAAAACTGACAGTTTTGGAAGTGTGTGAGTCTAAGTATCTAAACATAGCCAAGTTATATTACACAAACTCACAGAAGTGGTTTAGGAAGGTAAACCCCTTGGAAAATAAGTTAGATTTTATGTTTCAGAATCAAACCAATGCTCCTGCAAACAGCCGTAATTCCAAGTGGCCATATGCTAGCAGAGCATTCAGAGCTTATCTGCTTAAAAAAAATAAGAGCAACCGAGTTTCTGGTACCATCCACATTCAAAACCTGTATCACACATGGTTCTTTTAACACCAAAAATGAACAACATCTAAATCCCTTGAATTCCAGCTCTGTTAAAACTTCCATGCAAGTCTTCAGAAAAAATAAAATAACATTTATGAGAGAGCTGCAGTGTTCTTACCTGCAAGTGCCAGGTTACCTCACACGAAATAGGCCCGATGACTGTCACTGCGTCACCATACAAGCAACCCTGTCAAGAGATATTTTGGGGGAGAGAAAACGTTGAAGCATTCTAACTGGAAACTGTAAGTCCGTATTTATTTTCAGAATCAGGCGGTATCCCTAGCTTAGCTGTATCTGAAATAACCAGAGCTCAGAGAATTTCCATTGCTGCTTGGCAGCATTTAGCACCTCGGTGTGTTTTTACAGTAATACCTTCAGAAATGGAGCTGGGGGAGGCACCTGGCATTACAATTTTCGTCTCAGTCCAAAAACTCTGAAGGGGAGAGAGAAATTACACAGAGCGCCTAGTGTCTGGTTTAAGCAAGAATGACTCAGTGTCTGGACTGGTAACAAATATAACAACTTTCTGGTGCAGAAAGGGGTAGTGTTAAAAAATGAAGGGATATGAAGTTTGTCCAAGTAAAATTGATTTTTGATTCCTTAGTTCATTCTATTTTGATACATAAATCTCCATGGGTGCATTTAAAATAAAGCCAATAATACTACACACATTGTTTATTTGTTATTCAAATTAAAGGACAACATTAAATTATTAATTTAAAACGTGCAGGTCCTTTGATGCTAGTGGGACTAGTCTTGTGAATATTTATTTCATACAACTGTTTCTAACTTGAATAGTGTTCTAAAATGTACCAGAAGTGTTATTTTCATTCATTATGATTTTGGTTTATTGAACTATGTGAAAATTTTTTACAAAATTTCAAGTAAAAAGACAGTTCTAGATATTTAGTGTGAAGTATTTTCCTAACATGCTCTTCAAATTTCAGTGAAAGCATGAACTATATTACTTCTGTTTTAGATTTACTGTGAAGCACTTGCAACCAGAAACCACTACTTTACACAAGTGCACAAAAGCAAGAAAGAAAAGCAGACTTATAGTAGAATCGAAGTGATTGCATCTTGCCTATAAGGAATATGGTGAAAAATAAGCAAGTAAGTTACTTTTATAATTCGCCTAATTCAGCTGAAAGATCAAATAGCTTTAAATTCTAAGTGCTCTACAGAGAACACTGAGAACAGTTGAGATTTAACCCTTTCAGCTGCAGTTCACTCCAGAAAGTGGCAAAGAAGTAGTATTCTGGGATTTCATCTGATTGTTGTATAATAACCGTTATACTCTTGTTTGGCAAGAGATCTTATTCCAAACCGTCACCTTTACGAAACCGACCTGGATTTTTGTTAATGAAACCTTCTAAACTGTACCTTCATTTAAGTTTGATTACCCAAATTGCTTTCAGTAAATGCCTATAGGTGCAAATAGACACTTAGTACATCTGTTGATAACAAGGGTCTGTCTTATCATCACAGCAGTTGTTGCTAATTATGACTTAAACGTTGTCCCAAAGTGAATCCCTTCCCATTCCTACCCAGAAGTCCTTAACCAGTGCATTGGCAGTTGCTAATGCTATCGCTTAGCTGTGGAATTAATTTTGCATTTTGGATAGTTGCACAGTACTGAACTAATCATTTCCCATACATCCACTCACATCAAAGTATAGATTGTAAAAAAGCCCCTCCCCTTGATTTAAACTATTTTCACGGTGTTTTAAGCTATGTTAATTTTCAATTGGCAACAAGAGTAAGAAGGTGATCATGTAACGCATCTCAGTGGTAACTCATTCAGCTTTGTCTTCTACTTGTCTGTTTAAATTTCTGGGTTTGTACTGCTTAATAGAAGTGTTAGGGAAGATGGCTTTAATACAGTTTTACTGATCTATTCTGGATTAATACCTTTAAATTTAGATCCCAATCCTGGGACCATAGCCGAAATGATGCATTTATATTTTCTGAATATTTAACCGCAATAGCTGCTAACTGCAATTGCGCTAGTTCCAAACTAAATCTGTTCTTCGTATTTAGGCTAGTTAATTTAAAGGTAGGTTAGGAAGGCCTATACAAACTGAAACCCCGCTTTTGGATTGTAGCATAGATTCACTCATACTCTCAATAAAGATTTACTCATGCTTCTCTTTCCTAGTTGCTGTGGCTTGATGGCATCAATAGCAGAAAAAGGGGATAAATTCCGAATACAAGTCACTTGGCCATTTTGGCCATTTTAACAGAACAATTTTTTATGGTTCTATAAATAGGCTCAGGTAGAATGTCTGAAGGCTTCGACCTTGACCATGCATCTATATATACAGGGAGAACTCCACATCTGTTTACAGAGCCTTTGCAGCCAAGTTCCTAGCAAACTTTGACGTCTGTTCATGCATATAAAGTTGCTAAACTGCAAGAACTTCTGAAAGGAAAAGGAGCCGGAAACTAAAAGCATGTTCAAAGCGTTTTAGCCTAAAGCCATTTGGGCTAACAATTCAGTGTTTTCAACTTCAAACAAACAAACAAAGAGAAAAAAACCCAAATATATACAGTACATTGCTAAGGCAGATGGGAAAAATCTCTGAACAGAGAAGAGCACCATTACGCAGTGGAAAACTTGTGTTACCAGAGTGTCAAGTAGTACCAGTTTTCTACATCAGTGTGAGATGCCTGACCATAGGCAATCTATCACAGTCACAGGTTAAAACTACACCTCCTTTAAAAAAAGAAAATCTTTTGCCAAGCTGAGCTGTTTTTAATGAAATACTGCTGTCAGAGTTGGATAAATCAAGAGCTAACTTTTTGTGCTTCTTGATTTCATTCCCCCCTTGAGTTCACATTTTCCATTTGAAATGTGTCCCAGTGGTTCTATGATTTCACACTGTCCTTCTATACATTATTAAGTATTAGGAGTCTGATACTGTTGCATTTTAAGTGAAGTTTTGCCACGACTAAGCTCAATGGGACCAGGTTTCTGTTTAATGTCTAGCCTTGACAGAAAACAGTCTGTGTCCAGCCTTGTGTGAAAGGCTACATTTGGAAGTCTTACTGCTTTCTCAGGGTCTCACAACAAATCAGTGTTATGAATAAAGATGTAATGAATGTCTCACTGAGTAATTCTAAGTTCTAGATGACAACCTTCTCTAAATTCTGTATGTATAAAACCAGTTGTGTTTATAAACAGAAGTGTTTCCACAGTGCATGTGGGTGCTCTCTGGAATTCAAAGGGATGCAACATAAGAATGTGGTATTTCATTCATTCACTTAGTTATTTTATTGCATGCTAGATTTTATAATTTGTACTAACTGCATTTTTTTTCTTACCTATGTTTATTAAGAACCAAAATTCTATATGAGAGAAAAAGAGACTCTAATAAGAAATTAGAGTAAGTTTATTAATATTGAAGGAACAACCACTTTGCTAATGACATTCTGAACTTTTCAGTCTCTATTTGTGAACGCATAACTTTGTGCATATAACTGTTTGTGCAAAACAGGTATGGGTTTTGCATGTAAAGGGCCAGATTCAAAGCCAACTACAGTTAGTAGTAATATTCCCACTGACTTCAGGAAACTTTGGAACAGATTTTTTTTTTTTCCAGGTAGCTAACGTTCAGACAATGATATTATTAGATTCCAGTAAATGGAAACCATATTTAGAAAATGGATTACGCTTTAGTCATTTCAGTCATCACATCATCTCCCTTGTTTCATTTGAAGAGACAGGGGTAGACTCAGTTTATAGGTAGAACCCTCAAAACCAGGTTTAATATATCTAGCCTTGAACACATTCATATTCACAATTCTTTGCTAGCCAGTCAAGGTGAAGCAAAGACTTGTGAGGATGTTGCATTACAATGATATCCGCAATCTGTTAGCCTGCTTCTTCACATTGGAAGGCCAAGCAAAAGAGACAACAGTGAGAAGTGTACTCAACTGAACAGGAATGGAGCGACTACACTGTGTTAAACTGATTGAATCATGTTACATTCTCTTTAGTATACTTACTCCACTTTTACAACACTCAATATTTGCCTTTTCTTTCTGTCTGCCTCCCTCAGTCCTGTCAAAGCCTCAAAGATACACAAGGAGCAAGGGAGGCAGAAGAATTAAGTCCACAAGAGCCTCATAATTACAAGAAGTTTATTGTTTCATGAGTCTGAACTGAAATCCTACTAAATCAACATAATATGGATTTGACAAAAACAGAACAGTAGGCTAATTCTTGTAATAATTTTGTACCAGAAGCTTAAAAAAAAAACTCTGGACAGAATATTTCCTGAATCCTTTCTAACAATGTCCTCTTTAAAAGAATTTATTACCTGCAATTATAATTGGTTTTCAGACGTAGTGGTTTGCTAGTGCATGCCAGAAGAGAAATAATCCAAGTCCTCTAACTCTCCTAAGCTCTTTAAACTTGACAAGATGATTCAGAAAGGAAGCCAAAAAGAGGAGGAATGTTAGCAAGAGAAAGCTGTGCCAAAGGCAAACTTTTCCAGCTGGAAGGGCTACAAGGACCAGCTTTAGATTTTTAGCAGCCACTGATTAAAAAAAAAAAAAGAAGAAGAAATTAAGGAGTTAGGGAATTCTGAGAATGACATTCTCTCCCCTTTACCATATAGTAGCTAAGAACAGAGAGTAATTCTTTAGCCAGATTTACTACACTCAAAACACTTTGGAGAACACATTAGTCCCTTTCTCCATACTAGAAGACTGACCAAAGCGCTCAGAAGCCCAGGCTATATTCAGAACGATCTTAACATTGTAAAGTATATTTCAGGGTGTTTAAGAGATAAATACAGTTTACACCAATTATGTCAGTGTGAGCTGATTTTTTTTGTTATTTGCTTTTAGGCAAACAAGTTTTGTCCAGTCATGTGGTGGACAAAACCACACAGAGTTGTCCCTGGTCATTTACTCTTTCCCTGCCATCGCCTCAACACTGCATTCTATCAGCACAAGTGTTTGGCTAGCCATACAGTCAAATCTCACCCTAAATTAGCTATTCAGTCTAATCACAGCTTAAATTACAACAAAAGACAGGGTAGAGTTGTCTTGGCAAAAAATAGCAAGCTATGAAGTTGTAAAGACATCAAAATCCTTCCTTTAGAATGAAGCAGAATAGAGGGTTAGAGCTGAAGTTCTCTAAGATAAGTGGAATTTTTCTTCTGACTTCACTGGACCTTTGATGAGCCCTCAGATGCTCACTGCACACTCAGGTAGGGGGCTTCCAAATAACTGATAGCCCTATACGCATCTCTAATAGCAAAATACCGTTAGATCTGCTTTAGAACGTCTGGTCTAACTGTTGCGACCAGCTGCCTGCCTCAGCAATACAGCACGAAGAAAGGATCTGCCCTAAGAGGCGGCAGAAAGCCTTAGAACCGTTCTTCAGACCTATTCCAAGAGCAGAACTGACCACTACTGTTCCTGAATGCAAAGGCTGGAGTTCAACATTGCTGATCTTCCATGGCTAAATAAATAAAGGTATTATTTTTCATTACCCTAACTAGTACACTTGGAAAAAATCTCACATAGCTCTTCAGGCCTATAAAACAGAAAACAGTTACACCAGATAGAAAATAAAGTTCATTTAAAACTTCTATTATTTTTGAGATAGACAAAATAATGACGTATCCTGGGTGTGAACCTTGTAAATACTAATTCTGACCGCACTAAAGGAAGCTGTAATAGCTGGCCTTGCCGGATGTTTGTATGTTTTTAGCATCTGGCAGCCTTATCTGTAGGAGGAGGGCGGTGCAATTTTGGTATGCAAATTAGGTCTCTGTGGAGTCAGGCTGGAGGATATAAGTATTGACAGAATCATGTCAAACAGTTCTCTAACAAATCAGCCTCACCAAAGAAAAATGGATTTTTTTAATGTTCTGACATTTATAGCAGGAATTCTAGTTGCTTTCATGTTACTGGTTGTAGTAGCAACTTACTATGATTACTTCAAGGCAGAAATTCCTCCTGAAGTTGACCAGCCTTTAAAGCTGCTCTTATATCATTGCTTATATGTTCTGATGGAAATTATGGTAAGTTTATCCTTACCTGTGATAGCTTGGTTTTCAGGAAAGGAGAAATGTGGATAGAACTATGAGGGTATGCATTTAAATACTGCAGCTATGTGTAATGGGAGCCACACAGTAACAAACACAGATTGAAAGGTAAAGGTCAAAGTTTGATGCGATATTTATCGCTGTATATAAAAACAGCCTTTGGGAGGTGAGTTTTGCTCACTGTTAAAATTTTTTTGCTGAGTGTTGCCATGTTTACACTGCAGTTATAACTTGATTGCTTTCTATAATGAAATGACTGTCCTGTGGATGAGAGGAGGGCATTGGATATCATTTAGCTTGATTGTAGGGTACTCCATTGTAGTAACTGAAGCCTTCTGCATCTCAGTGCGCTTTAACCTTTTTGAGGTAATTTTCTAAATTTTGATCTACCTATAGGAATTTTCTTACCCTCCCCGCCCCTGCCATGGTTTCTGTTTCTGCAGTAACTGGATCACTGCATCTTAGTGAAATACCACAGAATCATGTAGGTTGGAAGGGACCTCCAGAGGTCATCTAGTCCAACTTCACGGTCAAAGCAGGTTCAGCTAAAGCTATTATCGCTTATTATTATTTCACTTATTATTTATGCCAGATTCACTCTGCTGTGTGCTTTGCAACCAGAGTAAGAAACAGCTCTTGCTCAAAAAGTTTTCAATACAAGACAATAGGAGTACACAAGAGCAGCCTAACCCTTACCATGAGTTTGGCAGACAGCACATTAAAGGGAGTTTGCAGGAAAACCACAGAGTGGTTTCAGCAATGTTTGCAGGGAATTCATCTCAGGTAGAAGTGTTCTCTAATTCCCAGCTTATATACGATGAACGCAATAACACAGGTCCACACCCTGAAAGGTGATTTGGGGCCCTATAATCCATTAAAAACTTAGGTGGGTTGCTTAAACTCACACCGCAATATGCACCAAATCAGGTAATTGACTCTGGTTCTCTGGTGGCCAAGGTCTGATTTATTTACTCTAAATCAAGCCAATCTGCCATTACCTTTCTATACCATCTGGCATGAAGAAGAGTCTGCCATCCTGAACATATCTCAGACTGTCCTTCATATTAAGCTATATATAAACTTAATATGATAATATGAGTTTATGTTATTTAATCCCACATATTTCTATACTCGGTTTGACAAAAAGATTCTTTCAGATGGTTCTTTTAACCTGCTTTTACAGCTTCTAAGTGGCTGTTCTACAACAGTATGTATTCTATCTTCAATTACAATATGTTCCAGAATTTTCAGCTTCCATTTGTGAATAATTGTAAAGATAAATTCATTTCAGCATTTGTTATACATCCATTTACTACCTTATTTTCTTGAGCCCTTTGCTTTGAAAACCTTTAGACCAGTACTTCTGGTGAATATCTAGCTTTTACATGTATATTCACAGAAATCACAGTGAGGACTTTATAGCTTTATTATAAAGCACATGATGCCTTGTGCATTGCACACATGCAATGAGCACACCCTGCTCATTCTGGTGAGTGATGCTGCTGTTGTGCCAGTGACATATCTGTTTGAATCCACTGTCATGTATGTTGCAGTAAAGGCATGTAAAGTGACACACCTATGAGTTCAAGGCCTGATCTCAGAGTGTTTAAGTTTGTCATCCTATTTGCTTCTATCTTTCTGAATATCTCTCTCTTTTTTTTTCTTCAACACAAGACCTTTTTTTGCTCTTTTCTTGCACTTTACTTGAGATAGCTCTTAGAAGAGCTGCATCAACAGTTAAACTTATATCTTCTAGAGCATGGGTGTCATACATATGATGCTCCTGTTATATCTATCCACATATTCTGTCATTAAGAAATCAGTGACAATCCCAAATAAAAGAGATGAGAGAAAGCCTACCAGCTCACATCTTAGCCTTTGTTTTACTCCATTTATATGGATCTGCATTTACACTAACTGTACATATTACACTATGATATAAAGCTTTGATGATAATTATTTTGGATGGCAAAGCATAACACTTCAAGGGGATTGAGAAAGAGGCTGCCAAATGTAGTCTTAAAGTCCATAAAGCTCAAATTGAATAGTTTCTGCTATTTGGTATGTGATTTGATAATTATTTTTAAAACAGAAGTCTGGTCACCATATGATCTTCCATGTAAAAAAAACAGTTTGTGACATAAGTTAGGCATTCCAGCTAATAGTTTTTCACAGACCTTATTTTACAAGAAAAGGTATGCTGACATGCTAATTTGGGTCCTTTCTCACATATAACACATTTTAGAACCTGGCTTATATGATATGTTTCACCTACTAGCACTGATCACACCTGGTTTGGAATAGTCATACTTTTTGTTTTTGAGAGTATTGCTATTCATTCTGAAATACTTTGTAACTATTGATCAAGATGAAGTTTTTCAACAGAATACATACCAATTTCCTCATTCTCCTCTGTGGCAGTGTTTTCCCAGAATATGAAGATGCCTCTGGGACATCAGGAGCTCCTAAAATTGGAAAAGGAAGGATGATATTTAGAGAGAATGTTTTGATACCAAGTTTATCATATATGTGTGATCAGCAAGCTCAATAAAAAACAGGGATGTTAAAAGTACAGATGAGATGTAATAAATATACTTAAAACACGATATTGCAGTTCTGCTAACTTCAACCATTCCAAAATCATCACTCTGACAAAAATACTGACCTAAGAGTCATGACAGTTTTTGGTTTCACATGTACAAGACAGCTGGGATCCTGCAGCTGAGAAAGTTCTGCCTCTTTGTCCTATTATGGCATTCCTGTGCAGCAAAATTACTACCTAAGGCCAATATTTGTATTGTCTCTGAGATAAAGAGAACAGATCTAAATTAAAGGCCAGATACAAAAGGTTGTAAAGATCAATTTACAAAAGCATAGCTGGCTATTTTATGAGTTTATGAGGCACTGACATAGCATGCACATGGAGACTTTTGTTATCAGAAGAGGTGTGAACAATACAATTTGCAAATAGCTTGTGATGATTATCATCATTCCAAAAGAATGAATTGTAACAAACCTAAGGGCAATTAAGTTACCATTTAATAGGAAGGGAAATGTTGTCCCTAGCTGGAAATGCATTGGTTACGACCTGTGTTCAGGATCAGTGAGGATTCCAGTGTGATCTTGAGGCTACTTCAATTATTACTAGATGACTGGCCTCAAAGAAGAAAGAAAAAATGTTTTGACAAATTTGACAAATCTCCCCTGTCTTCAGAATATCTTTTTTTTCCCTGATTAGCTGTGAGAAACTGGCTGCTGAGCCATTTCATGAATACTTGTAGGATCTTGATACTGGCAAAGGTTTCACTGATGGAGGAGATAAGATTCAGAATCATTCTCATCAGGTTCTTCATTTAGGCCAGCAACACTTCACTGGAGATTATAAGTACCACTGATATTTTCTTAAAGCATGCTGTCATTGACCCTGTGGCATGGAGATGACCAAAGACCAGTAAGTTAAAAACCTTGCACACAAACTGGCATGAGTCTTTTTCTCCTGGTATACTGAATGCTATCATGCTAGGCACTTTCATCCCACCTAATCCTAAATACTTTAACTGAGGCACCTAAAGTAGACAGTCATCTTTTATAATCAATGGAGATGAACAGGTATCTCCAGAGTATGATTTAGCATAGCTGAAGCTGGAATCAACCTCAAGAAATGCTGCTTTCTCTTCATGGACTACAGAGGGAGCCTCAGGCCTCATGACTCCTAACTTACGGACCTAAGCAAAAGCCTGATATTGTGTGTGATAAATCCAGATCACAGAGATTTAAAAAAGTATTTATATAATACATTTGATGGATCAAGTATTTTTCCAGAAATAACTGTATCTCAAATCATGGAGATGTACGTTTTTACTTTCACAAGTGAAATCACAAAGTCACTAGAGTTATTTATGGTAATCCTATAGAGTAGCAAATGACCAATACAGTTCTAAATATAGAGGAAGGTGGTCTTTATAAGGGTGAGAAGATGTGGGTTTCCTATACTAATTTCTCATTTCTCCTATTATATCTAGGCAAAGAACTTAGAAAATCTGGGTATCTTGGAGGAGCATATACTTATACGGTTCATTTCTAATGGACTGCCAGCATGCAAGGATTCAAAGCTCTTCATAAAGGATCTACATTTTGATGAGGTACCAGTGAGGATTTACCTCCCAAGATTGCCATCTGCAAGCAAACGGAGAGGACTCATCTTCTTCCATGGAGGATGTGGGATGTTTGGAAGCATCAGTAAGAAACTGAAAAGGAAAATATGATCATTATGACATTATAACATTATACATTATTACATTATACATTATAACAATCATTTATGATTGTTAATTATATTTTAAAAAACTCTCCTGAATCTAAGAGGTACTTGAGGCTTAGTTTAGGAGAATGAGAGATGGAAAGCACTTTATTCTTATTTTTAACTGCTCAATCTGCCCTTATTTAGTATTTAAATTATCCTTTATAGGAAAGAGCATTCTTTATAGCATATCTATAGTAGGTGGCACTGCTGAATAAATAAATAACTTTTTATTTAAGAAACTTGACAGAAGTGATTAACTCCTGAATTCCTCTCTTTGATCTGTAACTACAGCATGCTTATTGGCACTTCTATGAACAGCGTTCATGGTAATTCAAGTGGCCTATAGCAGCTACTTTTAAATGTGTGGCAATGATGCATGTGTGTTAGCTAGGTTGTCTTTATTCAGTTTAATTTATTAGAGAAAACAGATAATCACAAATATGTAATTTAAAAAGTTCTAAAAGATGCTGTTTCCACAGGCACTAGACATGTGCACATATTAAAATTTAGAAATCTGTAATTTAAGGTAGAATACTGAGCACAGAACACTGAGCAAATACCTGTAAACCAAATCTTCTAAAGGTAGGAAATTCATAATTAAGGTTGAAGAAAAACCCAATATATTTTTAAATATATCAATACAGGCTTATTTCCACTCATAACCTCACTATGAAAAAATTATATAATTTGACATTTTAATATAACATAATTTGGATGCCTTGGCTTTCTTCTGTCTAACTAGACACAGAGAAATATGCTGCTTTCTCAGGAGGCATACCTGCCATACCTTTTGTTCTCCAGCAAACAGTCAAATCTCTGCTTCAAATATAAAATTCATTTAGACTTAGCTATAGTATCAGAATTAGCATTTTCACAGCAAAATGATATGACATCCCTAAGTAAGTCTCAGGCTCTCTTACAATTATTTAAAATAATGCAATAAGCTTTTGTAAGGGTCTAAGGCTTACAGTCACTCCAAGCAATTGTGCACAATAATAAAAAATATCCTTATTTTCCTTACAGATTGACAATCTCCCTAAAAGCATGGGCTTTACTGTGTGTCCTTATGTTCAAAAATCTGGACTAATTTGATCCTAGGGGAAATTTGGGGAGCTCACTAAAAAGGCAAGAGGCCCACACTGAGGATGCAGTACCAAATGTCCACTCTCTTTAATACAGAAGTTATTCAGTTATCTCTGTGGATCTCAATCATGGCAATAGGTCAAAAGAAAAGGAGGGGGGATATTGCTTCAAGTATTCTAAGATATTGATACTCTTGACAACATTTGTTCTCCAGGAAGCTATGAAAGAACATGCCGGTACATAGCCAGCAAATCTGATTCAGTGGTTGTGTCTGTTGGGTAAGTGAGCTCCACCCAGTGTTGGAAATGAGAATGAGAAATACTTGATATGGCTTTATAAAAAGTACAGAAGTAATATGTATGCCAACTATTTTCAGTAGAACAGACAGATTTGTATGTTTTATATTGTTATCACTATGAAAATGATTGCCTTCGTTCTTTAATAACACATTATAAGCCGTTTTTCTGATTTTAGGTTTTTATATTTTAGGAGACTGTGAGGATAAAGAGTAAATAATAAATCTAAAATGTAATAATATTTTCCTTAAACTACACAGACCACTGGTTCCTTTTAAAGATGTTTTGCTTATGGAAAATGGCTGAATGCATGAAGAAACTTTAGTTTCCAACGAATTCTTCTGTGCAAAAATTCATTAGTAATGCAATTTACTTGTTCCAATTAATAAAGTAAGTGACATATTGTCTTCAGGAAGCTATTTTGCCACTACAGTAAATGAATAATCAGTGTCCCCAGTGTAAAAACTTCAGGAGCCAGAACTCAGTTGGATGTTGTGGGTAAGCGGGACTGACTTACAGCCATACACACACGCAAGGTCCGTGCAAGCGGGAGAAGCGCAGACTTCCCGGCTGGCAAACGCCCTGGCTCAGAGGGCGCCTGCACTCAGCCAGCCTGGAAGCGAGCAGAGGCGTGACTTTGTGTAACGTGCACGACGGGACTGCACTACTCAAGCCCCCGTGTTCTGGTAAACTACGCTAGAATAAAACTCCATGGTCAACCGTCTCGGAATTCTAACAGACATGGAAGAGGAAGCTCTTCTGTTCTGCTTCAGCACGCAAAATTCTAAATTAAATACATAAAACTGCCTGTGATTAATTTTTGCAAATATATAGTACATGGATGCCTTTAAGATGTCACATTTAAGCACTTCACAAACGTAGGTATTTGTAGTAATTGCTGCCTTTTGTACATTCCAGGTATCGTTTATCTCCTGAGCATAAGTATCCAGGCCAAGTATTGGACTGCCTCACTGCTACTGTACGCTTTCTGCAGACTGCAGAAAACTACGGCGTGGATTCTGCCCGTATTATCGTCTGCGGGGATAGCGCAGGGGGCACTTTTACTGCTAGTGTTTGCCAGCAACTGGTAAATAGAACAGATATCCCAAAGATACGTGCCCAGGTGATGATCTATCCATTTCTCCAAGCACTGAAATTGAATCTGCCCTCTCACCAGAAAAATGCTTTCGTTCCCTTATTGCCCCGGAATCGTATGGTCCATTTTATCCTGAAGTACTTGAATAAGGATTCCTCTTTGGAAGAAGCTGTTTTGGCGGGTTCTCATGTACCCCAGAGTATGAATTTGAAATATGGGAAATGGATAAATCCAGACCTTATCCCAAATAAATTTAAACAGGGCTACAAACCACCATTGCCCACTTCATGTGTAGCTCAAGTCTATGAAGAAATAAAAGAAATGTTTGAGACAACATTTTCCCCGCTGTTAGCGGACGATTCTGTTGTTTGCCGCCTACCTGATACCTGTATAGTTACCTGTGAGCATGATGTACTCAGGGATGATGGACTGTTGTACAAGAAACGGTTAGAGGACAACAACGTAAAAGTCACCTGGTACCACCTTGAAGAAGGCTTCCATTGTGCCCTGGGGTTTTTCGGTTACAGTATTTTCTCTTTTCCATCATCAAATAAGATAGTGGACCATATTGTAAACTTCATAAAAGGCTATTAAAATGCCTTCTAGAATACAGTGAAGTATATTATGTGGACTGCATATAGTTCAATGATATTTATCATTATTTGCTATCTATCTGTATATTAGAATCTAGGCAAGAAATACTAAGTTATGATAGCATGGTCTACTGAATTCTGAWTTTCAATTGATATTAAATGGAAACATGATCTACTTCTCTTCTTCCTTTTTTTTCCCCCTAACCCATAAATTGGTATCTTCGTTTTGTTGTTTAGATAATTTTGTTTTCTTCTTCTCTTAGTAAGGTATGTCCAAGAAAAAAACCTCATTATTAATATAGCAAAATGCTTTTTAAAGCATGCAACATATGAATAATCAGCAACGTGCACACACATATTCACATAATGCATACAAAATCAGTATGCTAATATGAGCATCTGAGACTGGCAATGCAGGAGGAGTGAGGGAGAACATAAACAAATGGAGCAAACCTAACTGAATGTTCTCTAAACTACCTATACAGTTCTTTCCTGAAAAGCACTGGGCTGTATTCTGGGAGGAGAGAGACATAGTGCTTTTTAACTTTTTGTAACCAGTTAAATATTCGGCTTGTTTCCTTTGCTCAGAATTTCAGGAGAAAATACAGAAATAACACTGAAGCTGCTAAAATAATTTTTGCTAACGTCCAAAACATGAAGGAAAAAACCCATCAGGTCAGTTGTTAACTTGCTCATTAGGACAGATCCACATTTGTTAAACACTGATGCCAGGGTAAGTGCCATGGGATGTCAAAATAGCTGGCCATGCAATACCTAAGAGTTGTTAAATATTTTGTCATGTCACGCAATCATCTGGCCTTTGTGATATCTATGCATGTGCAAGTGTGGGAAGAGGTTAGTATATATCTTCACTCTCTGCCAGCCCAACTGTGAGTAGGAAGAAAACAGTGGGTTAAATTCTCAGCATTGTCACCATATTAATTAAATGTGGTGACAAGTTAGCAGTTACAAATCACTGGAGCAACAAGCAACTACTTGTGAATTCTTGTTTTCCCATCCCTCTCAGCAAAATGAAATGATGTTTCTTCGTGCTCTGTTGACTGTTATTTGTTTCATTTTTCCTATTGCAGCTATTAGTCATTTACTCTTTGAGTAAAATAAATAAATAAATAAATAAAATAATAATAATACTTCCAAGARTAAATAACATGATAAAGCTTAAGATGTTCCACTGCTTAAGGATTACAGGATTTGCTTTGGTAATATAACCTGATGGGAAATTGGGAATTCATTTTGGTTTCAGTCGTCAAGGTGAGGGTTGGCAAATGAACTTACATGTTTGTAGCAGAAACTAGAGCACCAGTGAGTGAGTCAGTATCTGCTAGAAAAATCTATGCAAAAAGCTGCTTCGCATTTGAGCAGTTAATTCACGTCTGTTCTGCTACAGCTGTACTATTATTTGTACGTGAGCAAGCTGGCTCAAAGTTAGTTGTGGTATGCCTTCATGAACTTCAGTCAAGCCCATGACAGTGATTAGGCATATCTTTATTCTGGATCAATTTATTACATGYATGGCTCTTCTTTGCCTCTTCTGCGCCAGGCTTTTTCTTGTGTTGATATCCAATTTTTTTTTTTCCTAGTTTCCTGAATGGAAGCCCCTCCTCCTGTCTGAAGCAAGGGAATTTGTAACCAAACTGAAATGACACAAAAATTTAAAGGCCTTGACATACCGTACTGCCAGTGACAGGGCTTTCCACAAAAATAAGAAAATAAATGTAAACCTTCATAAAATAACATAACTTAGATTCTCCACACAAACCTTCTTTTAGTGTATGTTTCTCAAATCAGGCCTTTTCAGACCTCAAAAAAGATAGCTGAATCATCTGATTAGAGGCTGTAATCATCTCCTCTAAGAATTAACAATCCTCAGGTTATCTGGTATTACTTACCAGATAGAAACAAACCTCCCATCCTCCATGCTAATTTGTTCATGTAACTTCCCCATTAAATACCACTYATGCTTTGTTTTTCATCAAAAAGCTTGAGATTCTTCTTATCATCRCCACCAAACTAGTAAAATTTTTATCTTTTTTCACATGCCATTTTTGTACTGTCTTCCTTTCTCCTCTACTTGCTTAGCATGCTGTTCCAGCCAGCWTTTCTCTTTCTCTAGCAGCCAGATAACATTTTTATGCACGAAAATCCTGCACATGCTGATCCCTTCCTGTGCAATTCCCCAAAGACATTATCCACTGCCCACTTCACTTCATTTTCAAGACTCTTTGATGGAGCTACATGATGCTATACGCTTTACCAAGCATATGTAGGAAATGAAACAAAAAGGCAGCAGCAAAAGAAATATCGTTSCTTCATTTTCCACACCATTCTTGAATCAAATACTCTTGACCTGTGCCCCTAATTCAGCCTTACTAAGTTTCCTAAGATGTTTGAAAAGAGCTCACAGGCTTGGCGGAGCAGGCTTCATATCTCGTGATTCACTTGGGAAGCTCCTGTCCTAGTTTTGTACCCTACCTAAGAAAACAGYATCAACAAAATTATGGAATTATGGTATTGACTAACAACAACTGCAGCCTATTGCATTACACTGTAACATTCTTAATCCTCTACATCCTTTCACCATTTTGAAACTACAGCGCAACTAATAATTAACTTTTGCAATAGCCTTTTGCCATTGGCAAATATCGTGCAAACATCTTGTTGGCGCCGGCAACCTCTCAGATACCCTGATACAGAGCACTCTAAGATTACTTCTCTGTCTCTTCCCCACTTGCCAGGCACCGACTGTACTGAGCAAAAACATCTGGGAGATGCTTCACCTTTCTTGGCCCTAAATGATGGGCTCCCCGCAAAGCAGTCTCTTCCCCCGTGCCGTACTGGTGATCAACAGGGATGTTAAGAGACAGAAGACTGAAAGGTATTCCTTGTGTAGGCCCCTCCGTTTCGAAGTCCATTTCACTGCTTGGTCATCACAGTAGTTTCTGCTGTCCTCCTAAATGTTTTGCAGAACTTCTCCTTTTTCATCTCAGGTATTCAGTGATGGAGGTGGGTATAATTCTTTGCTCAACCAGATGAAATCTATGTTGAGAYGTATGCTTGCAGCAGTGAAAAACTAACGTTACTGGGAAGTTCAGTATTTAAAATGATTTCTTATGATGGATTGTGCTAAGTTATGCATTTCTTTGTGAAGCACCCACGATTTTTAGAAAACAGACTGTTTTGTTAGTTAACAAATGCAAACTAAATTACCTAACATTACAAAAATTATAAAACCCTACCTAATATAAATATATAGCTGCATAAACCAACCAAATAAATAGTAAGATTTTGCATTTAGGTCCTGAGATGGTTGGAAGTGCCAGAATTAAGGATGTTCCATAAAATTCCACTGTTTATTATATGTTATGAAATGATCACACGTGATCACAAACTATTTTACACGTATCTCATTCAATGTAACTCCCTGCCAGTTTAGCAATCCAATACCTCTTTTCTCTTCAACATTCAAGGTCTGGATCTATTCTTCATTTATGGGCCAAACTCTACAGTGATCGTTGAATTAATTTCTTCCTGAGATTATACCATGGCCCTTTATCTGTATTCCTTAAATCAATAACAAAGTATTAATCAATTTATCTTTATAATACTTCTGCAGTCTTATTATCGATATGTCTTGTTCATATGCATTTTAATGTATATTTAGATTGACGGTTATAAATAAGGTAGTGTAGATAGGTAAGCAGAGAACAGTAAGKACTGAAAAAATGTATTCCTTTTTAATTTTATAGTAGTGACTCTAATATTTCCTAAAATTAGAAAGTAGCAAAGTTAAATCATCTCCATGGAATTTCCAGTCTCCTAATATATTTTTGATTAATTACAGATCTGCCATGTGTCTTCTGTTCCTACGATAGAATGTTTGCTCATATAAAGGCATTTTATATTTTCCCAAGTGTGGAATTAAACTTTCAAAATTATCACTCGTTTAAATATTATTTTTCCTATTTTCTAGGGAAAGATATAGAACTTTTTTTAGCTTCTTTACCCAGACACTTCCTGACAGCACATCCCTCTCACTACCTGCACATTCAATGAGTTAAAGTCAAGTACTTGAACACAACCGCACACAAACTTGTAATCTGCCTACAGAATTAGGCACACAAATGTCTGCACAAGCAAAACCATGCATGCACAAGCAATTATGCATACAAAGAGATACACATAAATGCAAGCATACACAGAAAAGTTGCTGCATATTTGCCTTCAGTAGGCTAGTTCAATCAGATTTCAGGCACCAGATGGCTCTCTCACTCCACATAACTCAGAAGAAGCTACTCGGGTCAAGCAGCACCCTGCCTCAGGAACACCGAACCTTCCGTCACCCGAGTCCAGGCATCTATTCTTACRTAGTGTGTCTGAGTCTAGGCAGAGAAGAACCTAGCTGCCCCCTAAACAGCGCCGTGATTCAGAGACAGGCAGAGTTATTGTGACYGACTGAAGGCTCCATTGGGGAACGTTTCATGTCTGTTGCAGCCGCCTCCGTCTCTCTCTCCTTTATCATGTGCCATCTCCACCAACAGCGTAAAAGCTTACAGATGCCACACSAGGGCTGACAAAAAAGACTTCTGCCACCGACATTTAGCTCGTCACTGGAAATAAATAAGAAAGGGAGTTCCTGGGACAGGAGACACCAGGGTTTTGGCYGCAGGGACCAACTCCTCTGGTCTCTTCTAGGAGGGTAAGAGAGTAAATAAAAAAAAGTTAGAAGTGCGAGAGAGAGAGAGCATGCCTGTGAAAGGCTGTTTAGGGCCTGCGTCCCCGGGCCGTGACTCAAACAGGCTTGTAAACTGCTGAGTCTACGCTTGCAAAACCTAAGAGCTACTCCTAGTACCTGCAATGCCCCAATAAAACCAATCCACTTCCTCAGAAACCAACTAGCTTGTTTCTTTTACTGCTGATGTCCACATCCCTGTACAGAGAAAGTCTGAGTGGAAGCTCTGCGAGTGACGACAGGGTGCTGGTGGGGTGCTGTAACATCTGGACCTAGCTAACGTGCCCAGAAGAGCCCAGGTCTTAGCAGCTCTTGGTAGACTGGCTACCAGAAGAACTGGCACCAAAAAGATTTGGAAGGCAAATAAGCAGTAAGGTAGCAAGAACCTTAGAACAAAGGAATCCGTCACAAGCGTCAGAACACTGCTTAAATTACCAGAGGGGCCGAATCTGATAGGCACATTTGGACCACACCTAACCCATTGGGACAGCATGAAGTTTAGCACAAAGCTGATTAACTACTTTCACTGTTAAATGCTAAAGAAGGCAGCTGCAACTATGTTTTGTGTAACAGTATTTCCTAATGTTCTTGTCCGAGCTGTGAGAAAGCTGAATTCTGTATGTACCTCAGTCTTGATGGGTTTGAACGTACTCCTTCCATTTCCCGAGTGTCCCAATCACAGGCAGCAGGCAACATGCCTTTCACCAATATTCCTTATCGAGCTGGGACATCGTGTCAAGCCTCACAAGAAAGAATAAACAAAAAGGAACCTGATTTTTCACTCAGCATGGGAACAACCTTCTGACAAGGGAAAGGGGCTGCTGGGAAAGAATAGTTCCTGAAAGGTTGTTAGATAAAATGAATGAACAGTTTGGGCAGAGGGAGCAGAACATCAGATCAGCTTCTTCTGGACAGCATACTACCAGGCTCTAAAATGAAGTTCCTTCTTGTTTATTCTATATAATTAAACAATGGTTTTTTAGAGTCAGGAGTCAAGTCTGAGGTCTTCTTTCCAATGCAGGTCATGAGTTGTGCATCCTAGAGCTTTCACATTCTCCGAGCTTAAGTTTTATTTTAAGATATATCCCTAGTTCAGCACATCCCTTGTACTCTTTTTTTTGATGAAACAATTTTATACAATCATTTTACCCACACTGATACTTTTAAGAGTGAGAATAGTGAGAATCTGCTGCCTACAGACAGTCTGGGTAGACAAGTAAAAAGGAAAAAAAAAAAAAATCACTGTTCCCAAAGGTAACATCTTATGAGCCGGAAAAGCTTTGGTTTAGGGATTTTTTTTTTCATGTCAAATCTTGGCACTAATGATTTGTTTACTGAAGAATGTGAGTACGTTAGTTCCAGAGGTAAGGCAGAGATGGTAAAGCTCACCATTAGGTGGACTGCTAATGTCTAGTCGTTGTTACTAGATGTGAAAATATCAAGTCCAGGTTTTGTTTTTATCATCTGGAATCATATTTGTTCTTGGAACGACACCTGTAAGTAATGCATTCRTGAGAAGACAGATGCTGCAGTATCCTGAGACTCAACCAAGAAAGGGAAGCAAACATTTTCACGTTTTCACCTGCTGGAGAGAAACCGTGAAGGAGCAACAAGCAAGATGCAAAGACACTTCAGATTGAATCTGGCAGAACCAAGCAGTTGCAAAGATGTAACTGCATAACAGCATGCAAGATCAGTAAGTCAATCAAGTTGCATCCCCAAGGGCAATTCTGGTGTGAGCTGGAGGTTAGAAGCCAAGATAATCACAAAGAAGGGAGCCATTGGGAACGGGCTGCTTGCGTTTGCTTCCAGCTTTACAGACTCTAACACTAAATTACTCTGTGAAATTCACCCCTGCAAAAAGCACCGAGACTAGTCACCACTTAAAACCCCTTGAGTGCTTTGGTCAAACCTGGGTACTGGATAAATATTACACTAGCCCTCTGTGAGGAGAAATACAATTAGGATCAAACCTGACTTGAAAGCTGAGCGTTCTCAACAATGGTTGTAATGGCCTGGACACGACTTTCATTTTACTAGGCTTCGTCTTTAACCCTTATCAGAAATTCATTTTCTATGCGCTACATATAATAAGCATTACATATAATATATCTCTTAATACATAACTGTTGTATACTATTGAGATCGATCTCTAACATAAGACTCCAATCCAAAGCTAATAAAAACCAGCCTAACTCTGTTGACTTCAGTGGAACAAATCCACATCTGATAATACTCTTAYGTAGTATTATATAGCCACAGCTATACCCTTCAGAAATGATGCTGTTAGAAATTGACTTAGTTAAATTTTAGCAACTGAGATACCTGTGAATTCTTCTCCTCTGGGCTTGTTGTCAGCTGTTCCATTATTATTATTTTAGCAATAGTGCAGTAATGTTTGAAGGCTCTCAGTAACAAATCATAGTGGTGCTATACAAAAAACAACTGAAAATACCATCCTTGCCTTGAAAAGACTCCGTTCTAAAACTAGAAGATCAGGAAATCTGAAAAATTTCCCTATTTTCACACAGGGAAAATACATATATTTTCAACTGAGGTGTGTATGTATACATACATATGTATTTTTAATATGTTCAGGCTGATATTTATATAAATAAATATATATACACACACACATATATACACATTTAGGATCCACAAAGTTAATGTGAGATACCCAAAATATCCTATTAAATGCCTTYTTATTGGTACCATTGCTAATAACAGAGGGAGGTAGCGCATTATCCAACACCATTTCATATGGCTGAATAAAAGGTTAAGAGATGTTTCTGTGAGATGAAAAACTTGATTTCACCAGAAGTCTGGAGAAGTAAGGTGCAGGGGCAAAATAAATCAAGAAACTGAGCAGCTCTGAAGGCGATTACTAAGAAATCCTGTTCCACAAGAACTAAGAAATAATAGAGACTTGACTGTACTCAAGAAATCGAGGGAGACATAACAGGTTTTTGTCTCTCTTAACACTGATACTACAGATACTATGTCAAGCACTGGATGTATGGTGACAGGCACAGAATCAAAACACATTAGATGTAAATATGAAAAACTGCTTATGCAAGCCTCTCCTACGACTATTTGTTAGTCTATTTAATTGCATGGTTTGATTGCCACATGTTTTCATCCTCCTATCGGCATTTTTAAAAGCTAGATGAAAGGATAAGAAGAGAATTGCTAATCCTGTGCCTTTATCTTCAGAAATATTTCAAAAGTCAGAGGTATAAGGTGGTCACAGCCAGTTCCTCCATTTCACTCTTAACAGCACAGTGAGATGGAACTTCTCTTAGCAATTTTTCTTCTTGCTTTGACTGTCTTTATGGCAGGGGCAATCTACTATGAACACCCCAAGGCAGAAATCCCTCCTGGATTTAGTCAGCGCAAAAAGCTTTACTTTTTCCATTATTTGCTGAATTTTGGTTTTGGTCTGGTAAGTAAACCTTGCTTGAAGCTGGACTTTTAACTTAATTGCTGATAGAGGGTTTTTTTTAGAATTATTATTTAAATATACTGCATATATTGAGCTTGATTTATTTGGTGGTGTGAGCTCCACTACATGTACCTTCAGCTCAGCTGGGTAGCTGGACTCTACTGCTTGCTATAGAGCATTAAAGGTAACAGTACTGAAAAACAAAATTCTGCAGACAGTATAATACCCTGTTTTTTTCTGATGGCTTAAGTTTTAGCTTTTTAATCCTGTTGCCTCAGTGCTGGAAGGCTTAAGAAACAATTGCACTGCAATACGTGGAACCTATCTGCATGATAGTGTGCTTATTTAGAGAAGGAGCAACTRAATGATGTGTGCATGTCATCTCATTTCTCTTTTACAACTATATCACTCTACTTCTAAAAGACAGCTGCCACACTGATGGTCTTTTGCTTTTCAACGCGTCTATATGACTTCCCTTTTTGAGTTAGTACACGTTATTAAAACTTTCTTTCTCTATTGCTGTGCCTTGTCATATTCCTGATGCTTTGTTTTTCATCCTTGTTTTTCTTTAAAACTAAAACTTGACTACCAGTTGCCTTTTCTGTTTCATCAATCATCCTCTCCTGAATTCAATGTCACCTCTGTCATTTTATAAACATTTTTTTCTGTGACAGCTAAATTAAACTTTTTTCTTTTAGCCTTTTAAATGAAATGAAAAAAAATCTTTAGTTTCTTTGGGCTGTGTATTATGTTTCACTGCAATTTGGTGTTCTTTGGYGTTGCTTATTAAGTTTTGTTCGCAGTCAGCCAGTAAGCTCCCAAGGACATGACTCATCCTGTCTCTTGAAAAGTGCTTCACCCAGATCTGAGCACTGCTACGACAGTAAAGTAATGCAATAAATTAGGATAGTGATAGAAGTTAAATTAAGTTTTCTTACTATCTACTATAGTACGTGTGCACTTTCACATTTTCAAAACGCTGTATGAATCTCCTTTAATAGCTTCACTACACCCATCAGACAAAGTTTATTTCTGTGTAATTCATACACAGAAGGCTGAACTGCAGAATTTAGAAACTCACCAGTGACTAATGTAGTTCTCAACTTCTGATCTTATCATTTTGTATCCTTTCTGCTGGCTAGTGAGAGGCCAAGGAAAAGCACTGTACCACATCAGCTCAAAGGAACAGGAAAATAAGAGTAGTAATGTATAGTTATAAAAAAGTATAAATGCAAGTAAAGTCTGAGTCATTTAGCATTTCTGGACATTGCTGTCAGGCCAATTACTTATGTCAAAGTAGCTGGATCCTTTCAAGGGATGACAACCCATAATGTCAAAATTGCAGGGAAAATTACATAAATCCAGTGTTCAGATGAGACAAAAGATGCATCTTAAGTCACTGGAGACAAACCAATTTCAAGTAGCTTAGAATCTGTGCCCAACCTAATAAATTCTATCAAGAACGGTCTGCATCCACCTATGAGGACATATCTACATAAAAACAGCCATGTCTTAATGTTATGAAAATTTCTTCATTGAAAAATCTGCCTATCCTTTATTTTTTCGTCTAATACTTGCTTTATAAGAAGAAAAACCCCATCAACAGATCAGTAAAGCTGAACAATAGCCAGGGGAATTGCGACTGAACCTGTCTGTGAAATAGAGCTGTGAACACTGATGGGCTGAGGAAATTATATTACCTACTGTGTTAAGAACTCTGCAAACTTCCTGTAGCCAGTGTTTTCCAGGGATGATTTAGATAGAAGGGCGGGCACAAAGTGCAACACAGATGAGTTCTGGGGTGTACATGGTAGGCCTCTGCACCTTTACCTGCAGAAAGAGGACAGAGGACCCTAACACCGTGGTTAGCACAGCTCTATCACATCCCTCCCACAGATACTATGACATCTATGTTGCTGCAGGCCCTGACCATGCCTGAACATGCACCTGGATTCCCACCTCTAATCTAACTCAGGTTCCTCTCTGCTTCTCACAAGACTTTTCTCCTGGCGGCTGGAAATCATCAACATCAGTCAGTTGTTCCCAGTGGGATCAGTTTTTCAGTACTTTACTTAGGATGACAACAGTTGAATAGAAACTGTTGCATCTATATTGATCGCAGAGGCTGAGCTAGGCAACTCTTCAGCTGGAGTCACAGTTTTCTAGTCCTGTTCTTTAACCTTCTTACACCACCAGTAATTCTTTAGTAGTATCAATTTTCTTGGCAACCTTATGCTGTTGTGTCAGCTATAGTGTTAAATGATCCTTAATCATATAACCAAACTGACCAATTACTGATTTACAAATTATATGATTAAGCAGTTGTATTTATTTGCAAATGTCAAAATGTAGGTCGTGTTTGATTAACTTGGTTAATCACCTATGAGGGAGAAAGCTTTATGAAGACCCTCAAAGCTGGATTGCTAGTAACAAAGAAATCAGTGATGCAACGTCTAGATATGTTCTAAGTGTAACTTTATCTACACATATTCCAGTCTTGCAGCAGAGAGGCAAGTGACCACTTTTTTTCCAGGAATTTTAGGCCCCAAACTACCTCATTCTGAGGGAGCATATCCGCTTAAAAAATGGACTCAAATCAGAAAACAAAGCAAAAGTACAGACTTTCTTGATTTTTGTAAAAGTTCTACTTACAGGAACTGCATAATTTAAAACAGCAACACAAGATTAACAGAGTTTACTAGGAAGATTGCGTGTGATAACACTAACTACTGATGTCTGCCGTAACTGTCCTTTGTTGCAGGTAGTCCATAGCATACAGTCACTTCACTGCTAGCTGTGAACAAGAACAATATAAGCAAATGCTAGTCTCTGTGAAAGTTGGCCAGTAAAACTATTGCAAGTTTAACAAAAATGAGACATCAGTTGTACTGCCAACAGTAAGCACAGCTGTTGATAAGGACTCCTATTTTTTCAGTATTTATGAGACAAAGATGGTCTCTATATAGTATATAAACAATATATTATCAAGTACAGCTAATTACAGGAGTAACCTTTACTGTTACAAAAGTATTAGCACAAGGAAAGAAAACACCAGAGGAAAGTGGAGGATTAAAGAAACAAAATTATTTTCCTACAGACATCATACAGGATTTCTGCAGAAGGAACCAGTCTGAGTCTAAACCTTGGCCACAAGATGATCCCGCTCGCGCTTGGGGTCAGCCCTGCAAATGGTATAAAATGGGATACCTACAACAAATTTACTAGAACCGCATTATTTAGCTATATCAGGATTGTGAAACATGAAGAGAAAGCCACAAGACTCTTACTGGGGTATTTTAAGATATATGCAGTATATATCTTTGCATATATATTCATGCATACCTATTTCAGAAAGAATTAATGGCAACACAACAAATTACTCATGATCACTAGAAGCTGATCAAGGTTGAACCACATAATCTACCACTAGAGAAGTCAAATACTGAAGAAAAAAAAGTACAAAATTTAATCCAAATAGAGTGGAAATATAATGACACTGCCTAGGTATTTTTCATCTGGAGCAGGAATAGACTAGAACAGATTAGATCTGAAATAGCTTAAAGCTATCCACATGTAACAAAGTAGACCAGCTTAGACTGACATGAGAGTTTTTTGGCCCAAATGTTTAAATATTAATTGCAGAGTTGTGAGAAGATCACAGTAAGGTTCAAAATAATACTTGTTCAGGAGGCCAGCTGTAATTAATATTAAGGACAATTTTTTTCTGCAAGCCAAAAAACAGGTTCACTTTGGGCAACCAATGGATTAGTCATATTTCTTCAGGCAAGGCAATGTTCAAAATGCTTTAACTACTCTCCCCTTATTTTGTTCAGGCACAGGGCCACTTAAATTCCTGAGAGTTGGAAGAATTTCACACTTTCTTTTATCTATTATAAATAGTTTGAGCATTTTCCTACTGATATAAACAGAGCCAGGATTTTGCCACTGCTGTTTTGAGGCTCTTAAGAAAATCATTTGACAAATGCCATGATCTGATCTAATATTTCTAATATAACCTAGAAATTACTACCAAGGAAGTTAGCCCCATGTTTTTCTAGATAGTATTAACACTATGGTCACAAGATTTTTGCCAGAGACATCTGCATTCAGACTTTTAAAGTAATTTTAGTATGGCAGAGACCAACCGGCTCAAGACACTGTCACTGGAATACGTTCTGGCCTCGCTCTGTAGTTATGATCCAAATCCAGCCTATAAGCAATSACTGCGATGATCTGAAGACTAACTGCTACAATATCCAGAATAAGTTGATTACCTACATCCAGTCTCTACATCTGCCAACTTTACCACTTCTGGTTTAGAACACTCCTTTAGCTGTCATCTACTACCCTATTTTCTCCAGTTTTCTACTGATTTTGCAATAGATTGGGCTCTTGCTGAAGCAAGATAATATTAAGGAGCCAATTACCGGGATTCTACCTCTGCAAGAGACTGTCAGCCAGGCTCTCAGCTCTCGCTTTCAGAGAAGTGTGGAGGCAGGGCAGGAGGTTCTTCTCAGGCAGCTACAGAAGATAAGTTCAACCATTCCTGTCAAATCCACTCTTTGAATTTCGAACATTGGTAGGTATGACATTACAATGAAGATGTATCTGTATCACCATCGTAACTGTCCACTTCGTTGTCAGAACCAGCAGGAGACAAAGTTGGAACTGACCGAGGAAATGTAAGCTTTCCACAATCGTTCTCCAGGTACGATGGAAATTTGCACTAATTTGTGGTTTCTTTCCCTTTATTAACAGGCAAAATTTTTAGACAAATTAGGTCTCATCTCAGAAGTCCAGATCCTCAGGACTGCAATGGACGGAATACCACCATTAAAAGATAATCACCTTTTCATCAAGGACTTAAGGTTTGAAAAGATTGAAGTAAGAATTTACCAGCCAAAAATACCAACCACTGGCCAAAGAAGAGGAATCCTTTATTTTCATGGAGGAGTTGGACTGTTTGGAAGCATTCGTAAGAAATTTAAACAACAAGAGCTATAATTACAAATATGATATAGTTGCTGACCTGACATGGTATTTCTTAAATGACCAGAAAAACTAACAGGTTAAATGTTATAAATAACAAAATTTACCTCAGAATGGCAGAATAATTTTATTTTCATGTAGTAGGCACCATGTTAAATATATGTAATCTAGGACTTTATCCTCTGATCATTCAAAATACCATTTTTTTTCCCTTTCGCTCCCTGCTGCTTAAGCAAGTGTTGAAAATATCTCATTGTAATTTTATTTCTTAAAGAACCCAGTTTGCGTTTGTGTGTGTGTAAGCTTGCATGTACATGTGAACACTATTGTGTGTCTTTATAGGGGCAAAACAAGAAGAAAAGTTTGAAATGGAAAGGGGTGAGAGATTAGGTGGTATCTCATGCATGAGAAAAATCATTGTGCCAGATGTTGGACAGTTCTTTTTAATAACTTCTCAGCTTTGATGTTACTTTACTCATGGCAGCAACGGTGCTGTTAGCTTTTCACAGAGCTGATCAAAAAAGGCAGTGGTATAAATTCCAGGTTTCTTACTGACAAGAAGATTCCCACAGACATTAATGAAACTGTGAGCCATATCTAGCTTACACCATGCCAACAACAGGAGAATTACAGTGTAGCTTTATTCACAGAACTGAGATAAGAATTTCAGAATATTATAATTTGAATTATTTTCAGAGCAAATTATAATKCCATTGAAATATTTTGTTTTACAGGGGCCTATGAAAGAACATGCCGCTCTTTCGCTAAAACCAGCAATTCAGTGGTTGTCTCTGTTGGGTAAGTGGGCTCAGTCCAGCCACACAATGATAGCCATTTGTGTCTCCTTCTAGGTTTGTAAGTCTTTAATGCCTAGTCTGGGCAAGCCAGGTTCATTGCAAACACTGAACAGAGCACTTAACATTTAATGATCACATGTGTTTCCCCAGCACTAATTATTTAGAAAGAATTACTCAGCTAATCCTCACTTGCTTATTTCCAAATAAAATCCATTATAATAATTTTATAATTTGCAGCAACTGTTAGGAGATGAGAATGTTTGTTTCCTAAAGCCATACCCAACCACTTCAAGCAGAAAGCAAACATTGTGTTTGAAGTATAACCATCTCTGTTAAAACAAAGTTGCCCAAGCTACCAAATACTCATTTTGGTGGTAGTTCTGAAAAACTGGGGGGGGKGTGGAAGGGTGGGGAGGGCAGAGGGCAGGAAACAGGTTGGGATGGGACACAGGTGACAAAAACACCAAAACCAAACAAACTCCACAATTCGCTTGCAATCAACATGAGATAAACATTTCAAAACTTATTCTGATGAGCTCTAATGGACTTCTAAAAGAACCAATTTTTAAGAGTTCAGGAAAAAGAAGAGTTCAGTCTTGGAGTTTGATTAAAATTGTGCTAATTACTACCTAGATCCTAAAATTCCTTAAGAGTCATTGGCTCTTACTGATTGTGTTCATAAAAAAATTCAGCCTATAAAAAAAACAGTCTTTCATGTTTTCATTATAATTTTTCTAAGCTCTTATTCTCTAATATTTTGTAGGGAATTTTTTGTTTTGATTTCTAACTAGAACAGCTGATGACTGATTCATACATCCATGCCTTGCCAACTAATGCCAGAATAACTCAGTGCGTACCTTCAGTCACCTAAAAGACAAGTAATTAAAGAATGTATTCTACAATTATAGAATAATGTACCAAAACTCCTCTAAACAATATCAATAGCAGCAACTAGGTCATCATRGGCAATTATAATTTCAGTAACAAAATTATATTAATGTCAGAATATTTCCTATCTTCAGGAAAGTGTGTGAATGAAAAGATGACAACAGGACTATTCATTAGATACGACTATGTTAAAAGACTTTCACTCATATTTAGGTATCGCTTAGCTCCTGAGTACCCACATCCAGTCCAGTTTGAGGACTGTCTTGCTGCCACAATACACTTTATGAGGACTGCAGAAGATTATGGAGTAGACCCTACTCGTGTTATTGTCTGTGGAGACAGTAGTGGAGGTACACTCGCTGCTGCTGTTGCCCAAGCAATGGTGAACAGAAAAGACCTCCCAAAGCTGAGAGCACAAATACTGATATATCCTTATCTCCAGGGTATGAACTTTAATTTGCCTTCTTACCAGCAGAACAAGGGAGTCCCTGCCTTGTTAAAGGAACGAACCCTCAGTCTTGGTTTGAAGTATCTCAATAAAGACGTATCAATCATGAATGATATGTTTAAAGGTGTTCATATTCCAGAAGATTTCCAACTGAAGTATCAGAAATGGCTGAGTTCTGACAACATCCCTGCAGAGTTTAAAACAAGAGGCTACAAACCAGAAAAAATACATCCATTCTCAGAAGAAATCCATGCATTAACCAAGACTGTTTTTGACCCAGTTTGTTCACCCCTAATAGCTGAAGATACTGTTATTGCTCAGCTTCCTGAGGCTTTCATTTTGACTTGTGAATTCGATGTGCTTAGAGATGATGGACTGCTGTACAAGAAGCGATTAGAGGATCATGGCATAAAAGTGACCTGGTGTCATCTGGAAGAGGGATTCCATGGCACAATATACTTAGCTCATCTTAGTAGGATGACATCATTTCAGTCTGGAAATAAAGGCCTACAAAGGATAGCAGATTTTCTAGAATCAATATAAAACTTCACTTCATGCTTTCCTTTCTTACTCATTGCAAAAATTTCAAGAAACCCTCAATTTTCCCTTTTCTTAAATCACCTTTGAAATTTCTGTATTAGACCTGTCTTCTTTTTACCTAAGAACCTGATTAGGTGATGGCTTTTGTTTCATTCTTACTTAGGATAAACACAATCAGATGAACTTACTTTTCTTCCTTCCATCACCTTGTCAGAGTATTCTGCTGTACCCATAAATGATCTGGTCCTCCAAGACAAGTTTTTGCAGTGCAGTTTGGCTTAATAAAGTTCTGATACTATTAATGCACAAACTGTGATTTAAGGACAACTTGGGGCTTAGAGTAACAGGGCAAGGACTGACAGGTTAAACATATACTGAACATGGTCAATGATTTATAAAAGCCTAAATCTGATGGAAGCTGAACGTGAGGCACGCCTGGAGTGCAGAGAGGACCTAGTATAGATGGAAAGACTTGAGCACACACATAAAAGAAAGACAGCAGAAGAAAAAAAAAGGATATTGGGAAAAGGGTTAGACCTGGAACTACAGATGTTGCAAAACTATACTGATTGAGGAATATAGCATCTGTATTAAAAATAGATCATGCATATATATTTTATATATAGATGCAGATATACATGAATATAAATTAATATCAGTCACTATACAAAGAACCTCTACTAACTCTAGGCCTGCACTGTCTGAAGCAGACAGCAGGATATAGCGATGGATGATACACTGATATCAGGTGATGAGCATTAAGGTTCTTAGGTGTGATTAATATTCATGATATCATTCTTGTGTCCTTCTCTGTGACATCCTGCATGGCCTGGGCTAGTCACTCTATGCACCACTCATAGCACTTCTCTGCCTCCTCTAAGCCTTGATCATTCGTTTCCCAAGACCTAGAATGACTGTGAGGCTTCCTCTTCCCAGTGACGGAAAATGGGAAAGACAGCAGGAAAGCCACATTCCCCCATTCTCTTCTCCCAATTATTAGTGCTCTTTCCTTGTCCCTCCAAGTGCCAGAGCAGACCTGTCACCCGCATGTGGCTGGAGGAAGGGCCAGGCTAAGAAAGGGGATCCCAGCAAACAGGAAATGCAGAAGCGGCTCAGTGATCCTTGTACTATTTTGTGCTGCAGGGGTAGAGGGAAGAGTCTCCAGGGACAGGTCCTGGACCTCCAGTGACATCGGACTGTCTTGAGAATGAGCAGCCTGATCCTCACTCACAACTCTCTGAAGCCCCACTGATCCCTTGCCCAAAAGATTGAAATAGTATTGTGGTACTTGCTGATATTCTGGTGTATTTAAGCTATAATCAAAAGTGTGCTGCAGACAATTGTGTAAAGAGGTCTACAGATGCAAGACAACACCCAGCTATCAACAGAAAAATTTCCTGCAATACTCTGCATGATTAGATTATCTACATTCAGTATAAGAGGAAAATAAACCCTCCCAGAAATATGTGAATGACAGTTACACTCAAAGTATAACCTCTTTGATGAGGAAAACAAAGAAATTTTATATGGCTCTTCCACATGGCTTTTCTGAATGAATACGATTTGAATAAGCACAAATGCAAAAAACCTCCTACAAATTTTTCCTGATTTCTAGGCACACATCAGTCAACACTGAATATTTTTCGTAAGGGCAACCTACCCGCCAATTTCGAAGTTTACTTCCTCCATTGAGATCAGCAGCAGTTTGTCCACAGAAAGGTACATTCCTAACACTAGACTAGAGAAGAGGTCAGAAAGAGGCAAAAATATCCCCCACTGACAACTGTCAAATATCTCCTGAGTAATCAAGCCTAAACAAGACATTCTGAAGATATTTCAGATCTTTTCTTTCTTTTATGACTCGAGTGAAATAACTGATAATTTTGAATTTTTAGTACTCACAATAAAATCTCAGAGAAAATACTCCTTTTACAATGAAACCTTTTTCTTGAGCAAAATGTCTTATATATGAGCATTCACACTGTTCAACCTATGCTTCATGCTCATTTTGGGTACAGATAAAATTAAAATAGTGAACCTAAATTTCATTTCCCTTAGCACTCTGAAGATCTTCATTTCACACATGATATAGATACATGATATAGATATGTGTTTATTATTCCCTGTAAAAGCACATTCCGGAGGAGAAACGTTTATATGCTTTGTAGCCTGCCATTAACATTAGTTGAAAAAATACAAAACATCAAGTTTTGTTCCCTTTTGATATGGCTGTGCAGACACATACTGAGTGAGGAACATTGTGTATACTGTATGAAACACTGTGGTGACTTCAAGTAAATTAGAAGCTGTTAACTAGGAGACGTGAGTATGACTGAGGCGGTAATTTACTCCCAAGTTTGCATCCTAAGGATAGTAAAGAGGCTGACTATGCCATGATGCTTTCCAACCAGTAATATAGCATGGAGAAGGCTGGTCCGCTCCAGAGGCGTTAACCTTAAATAATGTGGACGTGACCCACATTTGTTTAGCTGGCCTCCAGACCTTGGCCCAAAGGCAGCGTATCCCAAATAAAAGGAGTCAACAACAGACCAGAACATTGCCAAGACCCCAAAACTAGCGAAATGCTGGAAAGTTCAGTACAGCTGAAAGGTTTTGATACCGTTTGAACAATTAGGTATGATAGAAAGACTAAAGTAAAAATAAAAATAAAGAGGCAAGCACATCTGTTGTACATTCCTATCACCAGATGTCAGTACACAACTGAGTTTTAAATGCCACCAGAGTAACCTGGCAAACTTCTCTAGGCACAGAGTATGAACACCTGAAAGACATTACAAAAGGCCAATCAGTATTTTAGATTCAAATATTTTTACTGAACCTGTTGTTACACCTTCATACGCACTAAAGCTGTACATTTAATAATAGAACATATTTCAAGCCATCACAATTTTTAAAAGCTACATTACCTGTCCTAAACCAGTCAAGTCACAGTGGTGTGTTACAGAAGTCTACAACTTCAACTCTTAAAGACAGCTTTGCTGTCTTTACAATGGCTCTGTACCATCCCAGTTAATAGTCAATATACAACAAGTATTTTGGAAAATAAGCAGACAATGAGAAAAAACTCCAAATAAACACTTACTATTTATAATAGAACATTCAATACTATTGCCTGTTTTTGCTATCCATTCTCTGCAGGATACTGGTGCTGAAATAAATAAGCAGAATCCTGCAAACATCGGCTGCTTTTGTTCCTGTCAGTCCTCTTCCGCTGACTGTCCATCACCCCAACGATTCACTGGGTTTTGTGTCTCTCCTTTGGATAATGAGGAAACTGCTACACTGAGTCAGTATTTGGAGTAATGATTCTCAAACGATCTGGCCACAGCAAATTCACGCTGGCTGCAGTTTCAATATTTGTATTCAAAAAAATCTGTGATTTAATGAGAATATATTTTGGTGTTGTGACCCATCATGAAATTCCCGGTAGATGTTCTAGAGTAGCTTATTTAGATTCCATGTTGGTGAAATGGAGTTCATCAATGCTGAGGAACAGAACTGCACAGCCACAGAGATAAACATATATCCAAGAACTCATCCACATTTCAAAATGCTATGTAACAGAAACCTTGGGTAGTAGAGTAGTTATTATTTCAAAAATATACCTACTCTGAACTGGACAATGCACTAAGACGTGAATCTCCATCACTGAATGTTAATACGTAACATTCATCATCATTTTTATTTGAAAGTTTTTGACACAGTACAGCTTTTTAATGCATTTTTTTTTTAGCAGATGTTTAACCTGGGAGTCTTTTGAAAGGAGTATACTTCAACGAAGGACTTAGAGGAAGAAAGGAAAAGTTAAAATAAAGACTCACAGGAGACTAAATGGAAGATGGCTTTCAGTCATGAGTAAGAGCAAAATGYGTAAGGAGGGGCTACTAATTTGGGTGGGGAGATGGAGATAACAGAAAGGGAGGACACCGCAGGGTAGGTCGGAGGCAGGCTGAGTGAAGAAGGAGATAAATCAAGCAAATGCATAGCACCTTTAACAGAGTAGCACAGAGCACTTACTAAGCTGTAATTTCTTAAAGCTCCTTACTGTCCCTGCACAGGAGATATTGAGTCCATGTCACAGACCAGAAGTCTGAGGCGTACAGCTATGAAGGGGTCTGAGATGCTTTTAGCCGTTTGCTTATGTAAATGCAGAAACGTCAAGGGCAGGATGGGAAGTTTCATACATGCTCTATCTGGTAAAACTGGAATCTGGTTAAATTGCACTACAGAGTCTAGTTGTCCTATTGTGTTACCTGGAGTATATTAAAAACAAAACAAAGACAAGCTGTATAGGAGTGTTTGGTTTTGAAATGTACCTATTAAAAAAAATGAAAACAGAAAAAAAAAAGAAAAAGAAAAAAAGAAAGTATCAATCAGYTATTATTTCTGCTCTTAATTCTTCCTCTTTGGATTACATTATTTTTTCCTGTTTTCTTAGCTTTCTGACTTCCAGTTAGCCATTAAACCTGGCTATACTTGACTGAATCAATACTTCAGTCATTACACCTGGCTACTTTACCATGCTTTAGGTAATCCTTGTAGTATTTCCTGTATTACGCACTGGACCTCCCTAAGAGTCAATTGTTTCCTAACACAGCGTATAATCAGAAGTGAAATGTTTTGCAATATTTAGAGAAAGACATTACAGCAAAAACAGTAGCACCTGACATTCATATAGCTCACTAGCACCAACCATCCTGACACTTCTGCTTTTATCAGTATTTGATTTGAAAGCCACCTACCACTTAAACTGATAAGCAGAGAAGTTGATGCGAGGTTGATGAGTTTTAGGCATTCTCAATCTACAGAAAGAGGCTGACGATTCCACCTCTGTGTAGGCTCTACAAAAAAAAGCAGTTAAAGCCTGTAGAGGGGGGAAAAAAAAACCCAAAACAAAAAACCTACAAATGACAAAATATCAGCAAAGTTCATGTTTCTCTGAATAGGTATTGTTATAACACCTAACCTTCCTGTACGAAGCTTTCACAATCTGAACTAATCCATTCCAAATATAATTTTATTTAATTCTATTATTATTGGTTATTTTTAAAAGTTTCATTTACTGTCCTCACAGTAATAACTGGTTTAGGTAGTTTAGTACTCTTTTTGATTGCAGGTTCTTTTGAAAGTACAGAATACTGTTTCTCTGAGGATTCGAGCATAAAAAATTGGTAGAAACACCTGACTACCATATTCAAGGCCGATCTCTCTGTTTTAACTTATTTCAGGATATTTTGATTGATGGTACGGACACCAGACATAAGCACTTAGTAAGAACTATATTGGTCTACTGTTTTGCTGGCATTATATGGCAAAACAAATAGCCAGTAAAAAACACAGGCTGTGCTACAATGTCACACTATATAGAAACTATTCAAGAGAACTAATTCCCTAAAACATGGGTAGGATGACACCACGCTGCTGTATTACAGAAAGTCCTATGTATGGTCAGAATGACCACTCACCCTGGATATCTGGGTATGGTTTCAACAGTCTACAATCCGACGCTTATAAGACCAGCTATATCACTGGATTTGTGATCCATGTAAGRGAGAAAAGGCTGCTATAGTAAAAATTAGAGAATGGCTGGGGTAGGGAGGTTTTGGGGGGGACCCCCCCCACACACACAAAATGCAAGCCCTGTCCCTTTTTCTTTCTTCTCTGGTACCTCGCCATTTTGATACTATAAAAGGAAAACAAAGGAAACTGAGAAAATATGAAAAACAGAATTTTTTTCAAAACCAAAAGTATTTTTCATAAGAATAATTTTTTTTCCAAAATTTTTTTATTACAGTATCATGCAAATGTTCTAAATAACTAAACCTCAGCAAAGAAAAAGCCCTTGCTGTGACCAGCTGTGGGTTTGCCTATTTCACAAACAGTAGTGCAGCTTTACATCGCTTTATCCCACGCATTCTTATCTGTGCAAGCTGAAATTGTGCAAGTCACCTGTCATGATTATTTTGTTTTTAACACTGAACTAATGAAGCTAAGGACTAATTCAGTTTTCAGGCTGGAATTTTATTCTGAAAGCCAATACAGGAAAAAAAGTTTAGGAACTGTAACTTTAAAATTGTGTGGAAAATGAAATTCTGATATGAAGCRTACAAAACAGAATAATTATAAACAACTGTCACCAATGTTAATCATCCCCCACTAATATACATGCATTCCTAACTCCTCCAAATTAAATCATAAAAAAGAATTATGGTGAATATAAAATTCTTAGGGTTTAATTAGTGAAAAGCTTTTACCAGAAACAATAGCGGCTTGAATCTAGAAAGACACCACCATGCAGCTGGAGAGATTTTAACATAAATTAAGACTTGCACTGTCTAGCACAGGTTTTACAGGGACTTTCTGTACTCCTATTTCAGTATAAAGCACAGTATCTGTGCACAAAATCTCTTTGCTGCCTAATGTAATGCAGACATACATCACACGAGATAACTGAGCAAATCTTTCGGCAAAAGCATATCACAAGTTAKACACTAAGCAGCTGCGCTCTTACTTAAACCACATTTAAAATCTCCACAACAGGAATGTCCATCCATAATAAGTTTATAATAAGCCATAGACAATCGTGAGATTTAAAGGGCCCCTCTGAATATTCATTTYGCATTGTTAGTGAAGAACTCACTATATCAATCAAGTACATATACATTGAAACTTTTTGTAAATGGTAAATGCTCCCCCCTACTTTTTTTAGTATAAGGAAGTGTTGCCAATAGGATCAATTACAAAAGAAAAGAAGGGTGGAGAAAATTAGAGTATTGCAACATTAACCTTTCTATTTCTGCTTACGAACTGAGTATTTAGAGACCTCAGAAACACTGGAGAAACAAGGCCTGAGAGCACACAATTTTTTTTTTTTTTAATTAAAGAGTTCACCACTTTCAGAGACGTGAAATGGCATTTGTTTATACAACTTTAGCAATAATAGGAATAGTTGTCTTTTCTCCTGTTATATTACCAGTACTTTTTTTGGGGGCGTTATTTTATGACATTGCCAAGTCAGAACTGCCACCTGGGATTGACCAACCTCTAAAGCTTCGTTTTTTCCATTCATTGTTCATTTCAACCATGGCCGCGGTAAGTTATCTTTCTTAAAATTGGGAATTTCACTTTTATTTTGGTAGAATATTTGGGAGCTGGAAGGTATCGGCTTAAGAAAAAAAAAGAAAAGAAGAAATAATGCACTCCCCTGAAGCCTGTACTCATCGTTATATGAACTGAATCATGTTAAATTATTTTATATGACCAAGAATATGACTAATCTTAAAAGCTTATTTAGATTTTTCCATGCAACTGTCAATCTGCAGCCCCTTTACATCTGGAAAAAGTTTCACATGAAAATTTTTTTAAAATATTATACTGTACCTACTGAATTGGACATACGTATAGAAAGGCTATCTATTCAGACGAAAGCCTACATAATTCCTCTTTATATTTGCTTTGTGCTGTATTTATTATCCACACTCATACATATATAATCATAGATTTATATGCACAATGCGTTAAGAACAATAAAATAAAAAATAAAAATGGATAGGAATTCTTTGGGCTTTCTCCATGTGTAGCTTGTTCAGCAAGTATGATATAGGAGTATTTATCGACAACACATTTAGGTGTCTCTCATTATTTAAAAATGTATRTGTGTCTGTGTGTGGTTTACTCACACAATTGTGAACCTAACATATTTCCAATATATCCATTCTCATTAACTCCATTATATGGAGGCAAAATTTACAAATCTTTCAAATGGAAAACTGAAATGAATCATTCTGGAAAATAGTTAAAATGCAATATTTTCCACAGTTTCTTTTTTTTTTTTCTATGTTTTTTCAGACCAAGATAATAACTGAAACTTACTCCTTTCCACCACTAATTTTGGGACTGACACGTCATTTCTTGAATGCAAACGTTAAAGAAGTAAAAAACTATCACACTGGAACTTGTTCCTTCTACTTCCAAAGTCACATGACATTGTCAGTGTCATAGAAACTTAATACAGATTTTTAGAGGGGAAAAGAAAACATTTAATATAAAAGAAGCTCTTAGTGAGTGAGTTAAACTATCTTCTAGATCTGTGTATGTTAGTCTTAAAACACGACCTTCCTTGGGCCAAACACGGCCACTCAATCCCTTCAAAGTGTGGACATTTTCCCTTAGAAACAGCACAGTATTTTGATATTGGACTTTTAAACATTTGTTTTTAAAGTTAAGACATTATGAGGCAGCTTAAATACAGTAAGTCTTTTCTTCCCCATCAAACCTCAAAAAATTCTTCCTAAGTCAATGAATTTTCTTTGTACTTTTTAATGCAAAATATATAATATCTTTAATACAGGAGATACTRAAACCCCACTTTTGAAATGTTGCCCTGTTTTCCCCACATCTGTAAGAAATAGAAGCAACCAGTGTGATATYGCTGCCGTTTGTATTCCTGACCATGTCGCATGCAAGAGCCTACCACTCCCCAAATTTTTTGCAGAGCCTACTTTTATAAATTAGCATTTTAATCTCTCTTTCTTCACCCTTACACCCATAGCTATCTCCTATTTATTTCTAAATCAAAGATTATTTTTCTATTTTCCCCCCATATTTTCAGCTCAAATACATTTGTGATTATTTTTTATATTCACCAAAAGAAACGTTCAAAAAATGAATAATGAGCAAGAAGACAACTGCCTATGCGGAACAGGATTGCCAAAAGGCTGCAGGTTAAACAGTCTTCAGTAACTCTCAAGTCAATCAAACAGTTTAATGATTTTTCAATAGTCACCATAACTCCACTGAAGTACTGTCTCTACTATTTCCTGAAATACAACACTCCCCCCCGCCTTTTTTTTTCCTAAATTATAGAGAGTTGGAACCTTTTATACTAATCATTTGCTGACTTCTTTCTTTTTAACAGGGAAAGATTTTGGAGAAGCTAGGAATCTGCAGTGACTTGAGCTTACTGCGATTTGTGTCAGATGGAATACCACCATGGAGAGATTCAAAGCTCCTTATCAAAGATCTCAAAGTAGATGAGGTACCATTGAGGATTTATCAGCCGAAACAGCCACCCACTGGCAAAAGAAGAGGAATACTGTATTTCCATGGAGGCGCTGGCACATTTGGGAGTATTAGTAAGAAATCAGCAAGTTTTATCATTTTAACAATCAAATCCAAACCTTTGAATTTTTACCTCCAGACATATGTCAGTCAATTTCTCATCTGTCCTYCCTAACGACAGTAGTCACGGCAATATCAATAGTAACTGCAAAGCACCTTACAGAGTTAATAGGGTGGTGCACAGTTAAGCATATTCACATAAGGAATATAAGGAAAAACTTCTTTAGTATAAGGGTAAACACTGGAACAGGTTGCCCTGAGAACTTGTGGGGTATCCATCCTTGGAGATGCTCAAAACCAGACTGGTTAACAGGAAAGAGGGTGAAAGGTGAGATGACAGTAAGCCCTTCACGATAGTAAAAGGATGACTGGAAAACTGCAGAAGGTCTTTATGATATCAAAGCATTAGACACTAAAGTGATATGTGAAATGGAGTGTAAAGAAGCAAAACTGATGGACAGAACAACCTGATTTTTCAAATAAAACTATGGACTCTAAGATGACCACAGCTGTGCAGGAAGAAGATCTTGGGGTTATGGTAGAAAGTTTCATGAAAACTTTGACTCAGGGAAGAGYAACAGTCAAAAAAGTATATAAAACATTAGGAATTACTATTGGGAAAGGAGGACAGGACAAAACAGGAAACTTCTTTATACCACTGTAATAAATCCATGGTGCACCTAAACGTTGAATACTGCTTGAAGTTCTAGTTTCCATATGTCAAAAAGGATATAGCAGTACTAGAAAAAAAAATCAGAGAGGGGCTGCACGGATGATAAAAGTGTTTCCATATTGAGAATAAGCGATTAGACTAAGACTCTTCAGGCTCAAGAAGATGAGTAAAGGGAGATATGATAGAGGTCGACAAAATCATGAGAAGCCAGGAAGTTAAAGAAGTTAAAGAGGGAATGATTTTTCACTGCCTCTTACAGTACATGAACTAATGCCATTAATGGTTCTTTACACCTTTGTAAGCAAGCTACGGAACTTTGTGTTGCACAAAGTTGTTAATGTTAAAATCTTCCATGGGTTCAAGAAGCGATCAGAAAAATTTGGGGAGGAAAAATTGATCAGGGGCATTAAATACAAAGACACAGCTTCTGTCTCAAAGAGTCCCCTGGGCCTCAACTTTTTGTACGCTTCTGTATGAAGTATCACTATATGCTTGTCCTCAGCTTATGCTTCTCCATAGACATCTTCTGTTGACAGCTAGCAGAGATAGCAGCCTAGGTAGACTTTTGTTTTTTCCTAGTATTATCATTCTTACATGCTCATATTATGCACTGAAATCAGCCATTGACCAATATACAAAAAATATGTTAAAGACTGCATTGCATAGGAGAAATAACTCATCAGTCTCAGACTGCAGTGGCTTCCATAGAGCATATGGTCAGCTCCTTAGAATCTAAAGAATCTAAGTTTTAATTTCTAAGGATACTTGCTTTTTAAAACATCATTTCTGATAAACTTTGTCTTCAGGAGCTTTTGAAAGAGTATGCCGCTACATTGCCAGAGAATGCAACTCAGTGGTTGTGTCTGTTGGGTAAGTGCGTGCTACTTTTATGTAGAAATATATGTTGTATTATAGTTCACAGTTGAAACATTTCTGAAATACGTGCTGAAATTCTTTAGTATTTTAGATTATGCTCCCTATTTCTGGCTTTAGCTTTTCATTTAAATTAGAAGTGTGCTTATAGGCAAAGTATTCTAAAATACCTGTGTACTATCAGTTTGTCCTTCCAATCTACATCAAGTTAAAAGACAGATTAATTAAAATATACATTTTAAGATTTAGAAAAACCGGCCTATGTAACTACCATACCAATTAAACATGAACAATGCAAGTTACATTTTTACAGTTACTTTGAAAATAAGCACAGAATCACAGAATGGTTGAGGCTGGAAGAGACCTCTGGAGATCATCTAGTCCAACCCCCCTGCTCAAGCAGGGTCAGCTAGAGCACATTGCACAGGATCGCATCCAGGTGGGTTTTGAATATCTCCAGAGAAGGAGACTCCACACAACACAATGTCTTTGACATTTCAGTTATCGTCTGGCTCCTGAGCACCCATATCCAGGGCAATATTTTGATTGTCTCAACGCTACCTTATACTTTATGAGGAATTTAGAAGAGTATCATGTGGATCCTACCCTCATCATCATTGGCGGTGACAGCTGTGGAGCTAATTTTGCTACAGTTATTTGCCAAATACTACTGAATAAGAGAGATCTTCCAAAAGTACGTGCTCAGGTCTTAATTTATCCAGGACTCCAGGGGCTAGATTTTCATTTGCCTTCGTATCAGCAGAATGCTTCAGTCCCCATACTAGTCCCGAAGCTAGTCATCTACCTTGGTCTTCGTTATCTTAATAAAAACACATCATTTTTGGATGACATCCTACAGAATTGCTATGTCCCTGACAGTATGAAACTGAAGTATAAGAAGTGGGTAAGTGCAGACAATATTCCTGACAAATTTAAGATCAGAGGCTACAAACCACAGAAATCCACATCATATAAACCTGAAGTTCATGAAGCAGTCAAGGAACTGTTAACAACAACATTTTCCCCACTTCTAGCTGAAGACTCCGTTATTTGCCAGCTCCCTGAATCTTATATTGTGACCTGTGAGTTTGATGTGCTTAGGGATGATGGACTGTTATACAAGAAGCGATTAGAGGACAATGGTGTCCAAGTAAGCTGGTATCACTCTGAGAGTGGTTTCCATGGAGTTTTAGGCTTTTTTGGCTATGGGATTTTTTCATTTTTATCTGGAAAAAAAATTATGGATAATATTGTGAATTATATAAACAGTTTATAAAAATATATATAAAAAGAATGATGCAAGTCTTGCACGATCCTTGGCAAATTTACACTTGGCAAAAAAAGTAAGCACTTAATTTAGGTTTTGGATTTTGACTGCATGAGGAAGTGCATTTTATACTTTGATTTCTCTTTCCGCAATGACTCTCAAACAAACACTAACATTATTTAAAGCATCACCATCCTAAAGAACTTTATTATGAGAACACATCAGTAACATCTAAAAGCAAAAGGAAAGCACCTACACACATGTTCTTTCACCTCTAGCAGTTCTGACAGCCTTTGCATCACTGGCACACATTCAAGGCAAGCAACAAGAACATCTCTTCCTGAAGCTTCCTCCACTGCATAGAAACACTGAAGACAACAACGGGGGACTACTTTGGACCTCGTAAGATTATATGAGATGTTTAAGGTACCAGATGGAAAGGACAACATTTTAGGTTCTGTGATGTCTTATTTTCCAGGGTTAGTTTCCACAAAGACTATACTTTTCTGAATATACAGGTTTCTGCCTGGAACAGAAGTTCTAAAGTGGAACTATGATGGGTTTGATTTTATTTGAAATCCAAGAAATTGTTTTTTTGGAACTTGTTTCTTAAACAGGAATATCTAAGCTTCAGTGAGAGTGCACATGTTAGGGGAGTGCAGAGGCRAGAAGTCTTTTCTTTTTTGTACCTTTTCTTTTAAGATTATCTTATGCTCTTACCTATTATGCTACCTGTTATCTTATGCTATGTTTATTAAAAATAATCTGAAGATCTCAGATATAAGAAGGTAGAGAAGCACATTATATTATCTTATTAAGAAGCTGTAATGCATTGGCAATTTTGCCACTTTTAAAATAATAATAGTGATAATAACCCTAACRCTGCAAAAATTTCTGTTATAAGATCAAGTAAAATTTGCTAAACACATACTCACTGATAAACATCAACGAACACCTCTTCATGGAAGCAGCAAGGCAACACTGGCAGATAGAAACCACAGTCTTACTAACTCTACCTAGTCAAATCTGTGCCCAGCATCTTATAAAAGAATTAGGACTATCCAGGACTATTCTGTATGGGTGCATGACTGTGGAAACAAGTAATACAAACTGAAGCGCAGGAACAGCACATGGTGGGCTACAGTTTTTAATCCAGACTTTTTTTTTTTTTTAAATAGGACAAATTAATTTTTTTCCACTTCAGAATATTTTATGAAGAATATCTGCTCTACTAAAAGCACTCAACTTCTCAATGAAAAAAATTCATTTTTGTTAAAGAGTTCAAGTTTTCTAACTAAAAATGACATGATATTTTCCCCCATCGCTTAAACTAAAAATAAGAAGTACCATTTTGTAACACATTTAGTTAATAAAGTTAGATCTTTACCTCTTTCATTTCCCTGGTAAGTTGTAATTTCAATAATGTTGTAACATGCTAATTATTTGTTTGAAGAAATTCAGACTCAGATTCACAGTTTTCTCATGCATTATTTAAACTACAGCAGCTCTACATTAGCACAATCCTATTCTGCAGCAACACCTACAGCAAGATAAAGCAGCTTAACTTGAAACCCCTTAGTGGCTGACTACCCTAGGTCATTTTATGCTGTATCTGTTGATCATTATGGGAAAGCACTGAGTGTTACTGAAGCTCACCTGATATGAAGTAACCTGATAACGAATCTAAACTCAGCCTGCTGTGTTGCTTTTCTAACATGTTCTGCTTGCTTTGCCTAGCCCATTCAAAGCTAAAAGTCTGGTCACTGACCTTTCCAGCGATCAACTGAACTCTACAATTCATATTTTCAATTCATATTTTGTCAACTTTTATTAACTATTAATTCCAATAAATGCAGTTATTATGTGTTGTGACAACCAGCTCCTTGCTCGAGGAAAGAAATTAATTGGAGTAACAAAACAAAAATGGAGAAACTAAGTCATAAACATTTCTAGAAACTAAAATTTCCACCCTCTCTGAAGGGAAAAATAAAGCACTACTGCTAATAATGAAAATATGTACTTTTTCAGCTAAGTTTTTAACCACAAAAATATTAATCAGGAAAAGCTGGTCAAACCATCATAAAGCTATAAAATGTTCCTGTATTAACAATGACAAAGAAAGGCATGAAAGTAGAAAGAAGACACTGAAAAAGAGTAGAAAGAAGAAGAGAAAGAGGAACAAGGGACCGATAGGCTGTGATAATTCCACAGAGGTTAGAGAAGTTTAAAGAGAATTGTAATTATGTGTTAGGTAATGGAGGATGGGGTTAATTGCAAAACAATCTTTTCAGCTGATGTCAGTAGAAAGAATTCTTCATACTGCAGACTGGAGAGCTAAGCTTGAGGAAAGGCAAGTAAAAGGAGTTGAAAGAACCAATACAGGTGTAGAGGAAAGATGGAAGTTATTCCCTGTTAGACAGAAAAAGATACATACAGCTTTCTGGAAATGCTAACAGAATATTGAAGTTAGTGTGAAGTTGAAAGATATAAACCTCATTTTATTTCCCCTTCTCTCACTTAAACTAGCTCTTTCTAAAGAGAAAGAGCTAGTTTCTCATCTAGCCTGTATAGACTGAAGTATCTCTGAATTCAACAAAGCTGTATCAATTTATGGCAAAAATCTGACCCATCTAACAATCTGGAGATATTCCACAGCTCATTTAACATTCTCCCACCCTTAGATGATGAAACAGCTTGTTCCTTCTTTACTGTTTGATTTGCTATGATCGCCTTATGGAAKACAGTAATTTTCTGCTAGCTAAAGGCTGACATGGACAGTAACTCCTGAGAACACCCTGAAACGTACAGAGATACTCTTACAGATCTGAACATCAGAACTTTTGAAATTTGGTCTAGATCAAACTTCTGCAGTATTCAAGACACAGTCACTTTCCCTAGTAAAATGCTTAGCAAATGCACTAGAAATGATCACCAGCTTCCAAAAGTATGTGCATAACAGCTGTAGTCATTTGTAATGGAAAAGTTAAGATCCTTCCCCTTTGAGCCATAGAGATAACCCCCATAACTTTGGGGTTATCTTTCTGGACAAACGATGTATGTAATTTTGTTCTGTGTGATAACAGAATTGATGCCCAAGTGCAGCAGGAAGGATGGAACTGTTTAATTTCTTAGCAAGAACTAGTCTGTATTCTCTTCCGGAAATTCCCAGGGGATTCTAATTTCAAGGTAAAATACTCTACAAGGATTCTGTACCTCTTTCCTGTCAGGAACTGAAGAAATTGTTGTACTCAGACTTTCAAGGACTGGTAGAATCAAACAACACATTATGTAGCAAAGAATCTATGTTTACTGTTTTAATAGAGCGGCCTCCTACCAAACAACCACTCGAGGCCTGCAATTTATTCATCTGTTAAATTTAAAGGGTGAGCTCAGAGACACGCTGGGAAAAAATTCTTAGAAGAAAAGAACCCTAATGAGAAAAGTAGAATGCAATGCATTAGGATGTATGTTATGGTATCAATTAAATAAAGTAACTGCTGCCAAGAAATTCTGAATTTCTTCTGTATTCTGTATTTTTTATTCCATAGCTTATTTTGGTTAGAGCCAAAATAGACGCTTAGCCTTGGATTATTTAAAATGCACCCAGTCTGTTTAAAGATGTCAGAGAAATATTCTCTGTGTCTATGGTAAGTGTGCAAGTTACCCACTTAAAACCAAAAATCAGAAATTTTAACAGTAATGTCTTTGAAATTGGACATTAATGTCTGAACTCTGACATACATTGATTACATTTCTTAATTTCTTTGAAATTGTTAATTAAAACATATTTTTAAAAGAATCCACAAAAATAAAAAAATGAGATTCTCAGGCAATGACATATTTTTATAAGTGCATCTTTCAAAAAAAAAATTGGTGACATTCTATTTAGCCCTTTGGAGTGATATTCATCATATGCAGGCTCCTGTCTCTGCATAACCATAGATGAACTCTTCTTCAGAGAATAGTCTCTTATAGTGTCACAAACTCAATGCACACAAATGCCCTGTGTCCTTTTTCCACCTCTAATTAACATTAAATGCAGTTTATTAATAACATTCTTCTCCCAGCTGAGGATTGGTTTCTTGCAAAAATTCTGAAGCATTACTGGCATAGATCTTGCAACAAAGCTCAAAACTTTGAACAATTTGTGAACAATGTGAAATAAAGGAGCGAGAGATACATACTACACCACTGTTTGTAAAATGGGAGGAGAAACTTTTTTACTAGAGCAACCTTATGACGAGCAAAGGCATTTAAGAATCAGGAAGTAACGAGTCAAAGATATCTGGGAAAGTCAAATCAAAGACATTTCAGATCACTTTGTCCACTGCTCAGAAAAATGGCACTAGCTTATACATTGCTGGTGTTATTCCCGGCAGTTTTCGTTGCTGCATTTATATTTTTGGTTATGGGGGTAATTAATTTTGATCTCTCCAACTCAGAAATTCCTCCTGGAGTGAATCAACCTGCAAAGCTCCGAATCATTCATATTATTTTAATAAGCACAGCTGTGGTGGTAAGTTAATCTGGTATGATTTCTRGGGGAAGACAGATGAACCTGTAAATTTTAAACCCAATGCAATGCTTGAACCTTGCCTGGAATTAATTTTCAGAGAGGAAAGCAGGATATTGCTATTACGCTGCATGTTGTATTTAAGAAGCTCGATTTGCTAAAGAAACCCTTACCATATTCTTTACACTGCACTGCATTATTACAGTCAGATGCTGCCCAGCTCTCTTACATCAGGTAGTATGCAAGCACTGCCTAACGCAAGGGTTTGAAAGTCTGAACTGAGCCTCTAAAATGAATTGTGCTAACCTAGCAATAACTTGATTAACAATATATATAAATACTGGATTATGTTTCCATTACGAGTTTAGAATATATCAGATGTCTTTGGGACATGCTTTCAAGATTCACCTCGGTTTGGGGGCGGGGGTGAGAAGTTACGTATTTATTTTAAAGATAAAAATGGAAATTGGAAATTTTAAAATTGTTTTGGGAAGGGGAGGATCTTTTCGTGATGACATGTGATAAAATTAGGTAACATTGCCCAAGAAGAGCTGAAGGAATTCCATTTCCTTTGACCACGTGTTTGTAACTCCTGCCGCAACTAAGCAGAATAGCAGGCTCGCTTGGGGGGATTGAGGAGTTCCGGACAGTCCAACTTCTTCAGGTGAACTGGCCTGTAAAAGAGTGGGCAGCAAGACTTCTAGCTCTTCCACTAACAGTTTTACCAGCATCCAACTTCTGGGGATCTTTGCCAACAAAGGATCTTACTGAATCAGGAATTTCCATGTTAATGATAGATGCATAGATACTATGATGATGGCAGGTATTAGAAATATATGAGACAGTGGTAGTTGTGCATGTATTTAATGCATTACTTCAACTCCTCCAACAGGGACAAACTATTTAAAATGAAATATATATATACATATATATACAYACACACACACACATACATACATACATACACACTTCTTAGTCATGGAATATTGTAGATTATAATGGATCATACTAAAGAACTCTAGCATATATATTCTCATGCTTTGGCTGCACACAAGTTGTAATTAGAAAATGATCACTTCACCTAAGCAGCTGGAAAATCCAGTTCTCCTTTTTATCACTGCCCATTAATACCATAAACCAGATTTGTATGCTGCAGTGTAGATAATAAGGAATGAAATAAACAAATTAAACGATAAGATGAGAATATTCCTTGTAGCTGTTCCGTTTCTGTTTGGAAACTAGAAAATACACCAGAATAAATAAATTCATCATGTTTCTATATAATCAAAAACACTAAGACTAGTTCCTATAATGAATTTAAATCTGTATGTGGCTTGGTTAGTTTCCTCAGCCTCAAAATCAGGCTCAAAATCAGAGAACATCTGTGGATTGTTGGAGTAACTGATTAATAAAAGGCCTTTCATTGGTAAATATATTGAGAGTGATAACACTGTACTGACAATCCATACAAATGCAGCAGTCTGTTTATTGTGAGAAATATTCATAACAATATTGAATATTAAGAGCTTGACCCAARTCTCTGTGAGGACAGTAGTACTGCTTTGGAATGAGTAAATCATGTATTTCAAAACAGGTTAAGCTTTTTCCACCAAGTTAAATTGGAGCTGTAGCTCTCCTTTGTATTCTTTCCACCCTCTGACGCCTAGCATGAATATCACTACAGCATACAGAAGGAAGAGAAGCTTAGTCCTATTRAATACCTCAGGATCTTCCCATCAGTGCATTGCAAACATCAATTAAGATTTCTGAGATGAATCAAAAGGCAAGTATCAAATATATTCTCATCTTAGTCAACTCTATTTTGGGCAAGTGTCCACATCATGAAAATCAGCACCAGAACTCTTACCTTTCTCCACACTTTCACATTTTCTCAGGGGACAGAATAATCAATGAAAACCAAGCTCTTTCTCTATATTCAGTAAAGAAAAGGACCTCCTGAGAAAGCAAAGGAATATACTTAACCAATCTTTGTTAATGCTGCATTCCTCTGGGATTAGGGTCTTCAGCCAGCACTGTGGTTCCTATGACCTCTCATGATGCTGTTTATTCAGTGGCATTGCACCTATATAACTATTCAAATATTTTATGATTCTCCTAAACCACACAACTTAGACCTCCCATATGTACTGCCCATGCAGCTCCTTTACTTTGGAAAATACAGAATCTCCTGAGCAAATTTCCTTTTCTCTTTGCATTTGAACAGGGGAAGATTTTGGAAAATATTGGCATCTGCAGTCAGGTTAGCTTTGTCCGGTATATGCAAGGTAGAAAGACTCTGGGAGCAGACCAAAACCTCTTCATCAAGGACCTGTGGTTTGAAAAGGTGCCTGTGAGGATTTATCAGCCTAAGGCTCCATCTGCCAGCCAAAGGAGAGGAGTTATGTTCTTCCATGGAGGAGGATGGGTATTTGGAAGTCTTGGTAAGATATTTAACAGAAAAAAATATTATAATTYAGTAAAAGAAACATCTAATTCATAAATGGTGAAGTTGATAGAGGCTTGATCTCCAGCAGTTAGGAAGTTTGAGTATAATGATAGATGCACTCTTCTAACTCGTCTTCTAACTCGTCAGAAAAAAAGCATTTACTGTGCATTATCTGATTTCTCTTAAAGACAATGACATTAAGCGAATAATGAAAAAGGAAGGGGTACTAAGATCTGCAGAGCAATGTAAGAAAGGGTAGGAAAGAGGAAAGAATATTCTTTCCCTTTCTTATGCAATGGGTAACATCAGTACTTGGGCAAAAAAACAATGAAAACGTTTCTTTCAGAGACCCATGAAAAGCTGTGCCGCTCTATAGCCAGAGAAAGTGAATCATTGGTTGTATCTGTTGGGTAAGTCCTTCTTCATGTTGTTTTTTAGAGATTATTTCCTATACTGTGGATATCAACTTATAACTTCCTTGACCATAGCAATAACTATTCTCAGAAAAGTGTTTCTGTGGGACTCATCAAGCATGTGATTTGACAAATTCACTCTGCTCTTGTTTGGAGCCACTGAAGACTGACTCAGACTCGGTTTTAACTATCTGACTACACTGCACATAATGCTTACAGACTTTAACTGGAAAATAAAGTACATGCTTTCAATTCAAACTCAAAATTGATAGTAAACAGGCAGTAAGTCAAATATTCTACTACTTAATCCTCATTCAAGCAAACTCTATTTGATGCTTACAAGAGTACTACAAGAATGACAAAGTAATATAACCACCAACATACTGACACAGCTGTTTGCATGATGAGGATAAGTTCTACTATAACGAAGACATAAAAAGGAAGTATTATCATTCCTATCCGACATGGAAACAACATGGAAAGCTAAAGCACGAACTGATTAAATGACTGTCCATAAAACCTGGACATAGTTACAAGCTGAGTACTCCTGTCTCTTTCAGGCTCTGAACAATGTCCTAAATAGATGATGATCCCAACAACTTAATCTTCACAACTGTTCCTATTAGACACAGTTTATTTATGATAACTTGGGGAGAAAGGGAGGATTCTGAGGTAATGATGGTATCACTGGTTGCAGGAAGAACTGGGGCTAAACTTTCTGTATTTACAGCAATACAATTAATAACATTTCCTTCTCTTGCTGTTGTCGTCCCTGTCTGTGTATTAGGTACCGTTTAGCTCCTGAGCACAAATACCCGGCTGCATATGAAGACTGTCTTAATGCTACCGTACACTTCATGAAGAATATAGAGCACTATGGGGTGGATCCTGCCCGTATAATTGTCAGCGGGGACAGTGCTGGCGGCAATCTAGCAGCTGCTGTTAGCCAGACCCTTGCAAGCAGACCAGACCTCCCAAAACTACGGGCTCAGATCTTGATCTACCCAGGCCTTCAGGTGCTGGACTTCAATTTACCGTCCTATCAGCAAAATCGGGGAGTCCCTCTCCTATTCCGAGAACGTGCTGCTTTCTATGTGTTACAGTACCTAAATGGCGATGCATCAAACCTGGAAGAGGTCTTGGAGGGTTCCCATATTCCTTCAGATATTATATTAAATTATAGGAAATGGGTCAGTCCAGATTATATTCCTGAAAAATTTAAGGCCAGAGGCTACAAACCACATGTGCTACTTGAATGTGCAACTGAAGTTTATGAGGCAGGGAAAAGATTCTGTGAGCCCAAACTGTGTCCGCTGTTAGCTGAAGATGCTGTTGTTCAGCAGCTGCCTGAGACTTTCATCTTGACGTGTGAGTATGACGTGCTGAGAGACGACGGTTTGCTGTACAAGAAGAGATTAGAGGACAGTGGTGTTCCAGTGACCTGGTACCACCTTGAGGATGGGTTCCATGGAATCATAAACTCATTTAATAGTGACTGGTTGTCATTTTCAGCTGGAAAAAGGGGTCTTGATAATATTGTGAACTTTCTAAAAAGTTTATAGAAACAATTTTCTTTCAGCCATAAGTATATAAGTATTGCCAATTTTCTGTGGTTTTGTTTCATGCTCCTAAATTTCAGAGAAGAGGTTTAGATAGGACAATTTATGTTAATGAGCAACCATGACAGTATGACCACTGAAAATGTTTAAAGAAAGCTGGGAAAGTTTCTTTTAGTGATGTCTCAAGTATTCTGTGCACAGTCTGTCTATTTTAATGATCTGTTGCTACTCACTCAATAAATATTAAAGAATATTACCTTAAATCAACATCTGGTCTGACCCACTTTATTCAGTTCTGAACTACAGTTTTATTCTTCCAAGAAGGCTAAGTGTGTTTAGGTAAAGGAGAAAGGTACTTATATTACAACACCATAATGCAGTGCCTGTGCTATATACTATGTGTAGCATCCATGTCTAAGATTCCCAGTCGCTAACTTGCATAAAATTACCATGGACTAGGTAATTGATATTTTAGACTTGAAATTTGATGTCAAAACTGCAGCTGTCCCTGATAGAACTACTCTGTTAACAGCTTTGTGTAAACTACAACAGAGACTCTTTGAAATGCTATAAATGTGTTCCTATGTTTACCAAACATACGAACATGTTGAAGAACTTGTTTCTACATTTAAATACTCTACCAATAAAATAAAGTCCATACATTTATTTTTGTAAAGCACACATGATATTTAGCTTTTTCTTTTCTAAATGTCCTTGTTAAAATATATATTCCAAACTGATTAAAGAATGTCTGTAACACAGGAAGCAATACACTGTGGCTGCAAATCATACGCAACAGCCAATTTAGCCTCCATATATTAATTTGCTCTCTCTTCTTGTAAATAGCAAAACATATCACAAACTGGAACTTCATTTGATATGTAGCTGCCATCTCTGAACAGTCATCCATACCATCCGCAATCAAGAATACCACACTGAATACCACGCCCTGTATCATTATCACAATTAACGTGAAGCTAAACAGTAAATTAAATGCATCCTCCTCTGCCTCTTCTCTAATGTCATGCGTGCTGTCWCACATTTCCTAGGATTTTAAAGTGTGTGACACCTAACTGGGAGAACTGTACAAACTTGGACTGCTCCAGGATTTACTGGTATCTGAGAAAGCTAAATCAAAGACAGATAGGTGTGGAGTCACCTCACCTTTGGCTAAGTGAAATGGCATTTTTTTATATATTGCTAGTGATACTGCTGGTGACTTTTATTGTTTCATTTATACTAGCAGTTATCAGAACAATTCAATTTGACTACTCCAATCCTAGTATCCCTCCTGGAGTGAATCATGAGGGAAAGCTTCGCATTATCCTGGCTTCTGTGATTAGTATATCTGCTATGGTGAGTTAATCTGCCGTGATTTCTGCCAGAAATGGGGTTTAGCTGATTTTTTTTTCTAAGGTTATACATGCAAATACTGGGATCATGCTGGCTGTATTAACACAGAGATGAAGGTATAAGGTCACTTATATGCTTTTTTTGTTGACTTTAGGGGGGCAATCTTTGTAAAGCAAATCCTATTAGACCTCGAGATAGCTTCAGGTTTTCCCTACCTATTCTTGTAGCGATGAAGCCAAAGGTAACAGCCCAAATAATATAAGCTGCCCTTCCATAATTCAGTTTAAGCTAATTATTTATATTATTTAAGTTAATTATTTATTTTTATGACACTGTTTTGATTTCTACTTCAGTGAAGCCCAGGTGTTTTTAGGCCATTTTGGGGGCTTTCCGGTAACCGTTGAGGAAGGCCAGGTAGTTTTACGGGACATTAAAACGGCAACTCTTTGGAAAACTTGGAAGAACGATAGCTGAGTGGTGAGGTGATAAAAAGAAGCGGTGAGAGGCTGGTAAAGGCAGTGTAAGGCTTGACAGCCCTGAGAGGGAGGATGCTTTTCTCACCTTGCAGACGTTTTGCTGACAGCGCGTTAGCAGGAGACACGGGCTCACCTGCCGCTGGAACGGACCGGGGCCGCCGCAGATGGCGAGGCCGGTGGTGGCCGCTGGTTTCCCCCACCTCGGTGCGGCGCAGTGCAGCTTCTCCTCCTTCCCTTTCAACAGGGGAGGCTCCTGGAGATGATGGGGGTGTTCAGCCAAATCGCCTTCACCCGCTACGTGTGCGCCGGGCAGCGGCTGCCGCCGGACCCGCGGCTCCGCGTGAGCGAGGTGGCGTTTGCGCGGGTGCCCGTGAGGCTCTACCGGCCCCGCGTGCCGCCTGCCGGCCTCAGGGCCGGCACCATCTTCTTCCATGGCGGCGGCTGGCTGTACGGCAGCGTCGGTAGGGCATTTCGRGGCTCTTCCCCCCGGGCGTGCAGCTAAGGGTGGCTGCTTTGGTCCTCAAAGGGGGAAGGGGGGGTAATTCTGCCCTGGGACTCGGGAGGAGGCCCAAAATCAGGCTTGGATTTCCCGTTATGCTCACCTTGGAGGCAAGGCTGCCGGGGAAGAGGGTCTCGGGGACAAAAAAGAGAGACGTGAGGAATTCATGTGGTCTGCGAGGGCCGGGGAATGGTAGGACAGGTCGGAAAGAGCACACCTCTGCTCTCCTTAACCATCGCATATGGAAACGGAACGAGTAACTTACAAAAAMCCCCAATTTTTTGCAGATTCCCATGAAAAGATATGCCGCTACCTTGCCAGGGAAACCGACTCTGTGGTGGTATCCGTTGGGTGAGTTACGTCAGTGCTACTACGCCGAAGTCTTTTTATTGACTGGATTTTGGCACTCCGCCCAGGCAGTGCGAGCACAGGCAGACCCAAATTTAGGTTCATGTATCCGAACGCAATGCAGAACTATGCTGGTGCCATACAAAAAGAAGGAATATTTTTTACAAGGGTTTTCTAATGAAAACTGCGTTGAGAACTGCATAATTAACAAACTTGGAAGGCAGCGATTCAGCGATCACTTTAGTTAGACGTAATCACCCTGTAAATGCCAAGTTTTATTTTCTAACAAGACAGATTAAATTCTAATATACATAATACTAATAATGTAGAAAAATATAACCTCTGACCCAGATAGTTAATCTAAATAAACAAAGAAAAATCAAGTATAATTCTCAAGGGAAATATTCTAAGTAAAGGTGAGGTGCAAACTGATTAAATTACTTCAACCACAAGCCAGATGCAGTCTACACCAGTAATGTAAAATGAACTTGGATCGCCTCAGTTCTGATCAGCGCTCTTCTCAGAAGATCCAACTCATGTTATGTCCTTGCACCTTCATCCTGCTGGCTATTATTTATCTGTGATAACTTGCTGGCAAAAATACCTGTTCAGCAGCTAATGATACTGATTTTTGCTGAAGAAAAAAATACTACAAACAAGACACTGGAAGTCAAGGTGCTGTAGGAAATAATTTCCATTTACAGTTATGACATTTCCTTCTCTTTCTGTTGTCTCTGTCTGTGTATTAGGTACCGTTTAGCTCCTGAGCACAAATACCCGGCTGCATATGAAGACTGTCTTAATGCTACCGTACACTTCATGAAGAATATAGAGCACTATGGGGTGGATCCTGCCCGTATAATTGTCAGCGGGGACAGTGCTGGCGGCAATCTAGCAGCTGCTGTTAGCCAGACCCTTGCAAGCAGACCAGACCTCCCAAAACTACGGGCTCAGATCTTGATCTACCCAGGCCTTCAGGTGCTGGACTTCAATTTACCGTCCTATCAGCAAAATCGGGGAGTCCCTCTCCTATTTCAAGAATGTGCTGCTTTCTGTGTGTTACAGTACCTAAATGGCGATGCATCACATGTAGAAGAGGTCTTGGAAGGCTCTCATATTCCTGCAGATATTAGGTTGAAGTATAGGAAGTGGGTGAGTCCAGATAACATCCCTGAACAGTTTAAGGTCAGAGGCTACAAACCACATGTGCTACTTGAATGTGCAACTGAAGTTTATGAGGCAGGGAAAAGATTCTGTGAGCCCAACCTGTGTCCGCTGTTAGCTGAAGATGCTGTTGTTCAGCAGCTGCCTGAGACTTTCATCTTGACGTGTGAGTATGACATGCTGAGAGACGACGGTTTGCTGTACAAGAAGAGATTAGAGGACAGTGGTGTTCCAGTGACCTGGTACCACCTTGAGGATGGGTTCCATGGAATCATAAGCCTACACGATTACAGTGTTTTTTCGTTTCCAGCTGGGAAAAGGGGACTGGACAGCATTGTTAACTTCATAAGAGGCCTGTAGAAACAACCTTCTTTTGTTACGCTTAATTTCTCTGCTTAGGCTCTCAAACTTCAGGTGTCAATTGTCAATAAAATTTTCATGTCCTTTGATACACAAAATGATGTATCAGCTATGACTCTTGGTGAACTTTGAAGACCCCTGTGAACACTGGTGCTTGTGCTTGTGAGACTACTGACAGTTTAGCCTTTACATTTTTAATATTTTCCACATGGTGTGCTTCAAGTCTCTTTCCTTCAAATCAGCATCTGATCTACTCCTTATATTTAATTAAAGGCTGATTTCCTTCTGTTTAGCTATTGTGTGTGGACTAATTTGGATGAACTAACTCATGTGGAATTACAGTTAGGATCCTTGTTCATGTTCGTTTGATAAGCTCCAAAGCATGCTGTGATTTTTATTTAGATGAAATGTGGAAAGTTATGTATATAATGAGATGGAGGCCAGAGTTAGAGAAAGCTACAGGAAAATAAGAAGAAATCAAGACCCCAATGAGGAAATTCAATATAGACTGCAAGCATGGAAGAACCACATGTGCAAGAAGAGTACCAGTACAAGGTCTGAGTTAATACGGGACAGCTTGCTGGAGAAAAGCAAGGGCTGCCATGATTTGGAATTGTTTAGGCTCTATAAACTCCTATTTTATTCTGGGATGTCTCCATCATGCCCACTGAGCCTTAGGGCCACAGGTACTTGAGAGAGAACACTTTATGTCAGGTTTTGGAAAGGCAATAAGGATCAGTGAATTGTTCTTTTAATCTATGTGTATTAGAAGATTCAGTTTAGAGTTAGAAAATATGAACGAAAACAGTTAGAAAATATGAACGAAAACATTCTCATGTTCTTTCAGAGAACGATTCCCCAATAATTTTTTTAGAATTTGTGCTCTGTCTTTTCTCCATGTTTTGCATTTTCCGTAGAGGACCAGATAGTATATCTTCTGATTTTATGTTTTATTGTACTCTGCTGATGAAAGGTGGTGAAACAATAGCGAACACAAAGGTCCTCAAAAATTGTAACACTGAGGAAATCAGCAATTAAAAAATACCAAAAAACAGAAATGCTGTGTTTTCTTTAGATTTCCTCGGGGGGTACGCTGAGGTGATGTTTAAAGCTTCTGCCTGAAATTCACCAGAATAGGATTTTTTTAATAGCAGTTGAGACTGCCAGGGAGGGAGTTAGGTCTGCCTATGCTGCAGAACATTCGTCAGCGGTATCCGTGATAAAAACAAATGCCTGAAATACAATTTAGAGAAGAGGTAACTGAAACGCTAGCAGAGCCCAGCACAGAAGGGTCATTCTTCGCGAAATCTGACCTGTTTGAACTCCCTCCTCTTTTTCTCGTGCAGAGGCAGCCCCTTCTCTAGCCGCTTGCAAGCTGCCTAGGGCACAGAGCATCCCCGAAGGAGGCGAGATGCGGCCGGCGGGGCCGGGAAAGCGGCGCCGCGGCCGGCGAAGGGCGGCGGCAGCGGCG
>NW_020450307.1:386214-512649 GCF_003343035.1 Apteryx rowi | reverse complement strand
CGACCCAGCCGAGCAGCCACTGCCGCAGCGGGGGGGCTCGGCGGCCGCGGGGGGCCGGAGCCGCGCCTGCCGCTCGACGCCCTTCGCCCCGAAAAGCGGCACGTTGGGGGCTGCTCGGCGGAGATGCGCGAGCGGCAGCGCTGACCGCCGCCTCCATGGAGCGCGGAGTTACGGCGATGTTTTGCTTGACAACTGCCCTCGGCTCCAGGCCGAGTCACCTTGCACAAGGAAAACCGCAGCCCTTCAGCTGCTCCCGCCGCTGCTGACATTTACGGAACGAAAATCCGGTTAGGGAGCTTCACTTAATCTCCGCCTCACTTTTACAGCCTCGCACAAACTGCRTAAGAGCCCTCCTAACTCTTCCTCTGTTGCTGTCGCTTGCTGTTAAATTTTTGATTTTTAAAAATGTTTTGTTTTCTTCTCCGCTCCAGCCACAACAGCCCTTTGCTGCCCACGCAGGCCTTGTTTTCCTGCGTGCTGTTTCTTACACCACTTACATCCTCTCTAAATTTACTCATTAAGCCACCAGGTCACCTTAATCACACGTAGAGGCCCACGAGGGAATGGATAAAGACAGGCTCTCATTAGGCGTTTAAGATTAGGATCTTGTTTAGTAACTGAACACAGATGAACTGCAGTAGTTTGTGTGAGTCCATTATTTCAGCTGGTTCCCACCTTCTTCTTGTTTGTTCACTTATTACGTCAGATTTATATTCTAGTTTGTAAGATCATTGCAAGAACATTGGGAAAGGAAGCGTCTTTATTTTGCTCAGTAAATCTACAGGTATTGTGCAAATAAAAAGCAGCAACTAACTGGCACGACAGGACTGAGCATTAAAGATTTGCAAATCCACTGAGTTTTATGGTCTGCTAATTCTGGAGTATTGGTTTACGCAAGAAGAACTATAAAAGTTTCTGAGGATGTTTCTGTATACACCATTTCACTGTTGTTATCAGCTATAAATGAAACAAGTATGAGCAAAATGGTGTGCTGGACAATACTGACATTTAAAATGTATAATCCAATACAGCCAATTTAGATGGTCTATATAAAATTTATAATGTGATATTAGAATGACACTGGATTTGAATAATGAAATAGATTTTTTCATGTCTGTAGGAAGTGAAAGCTTGGGAAAATTTCCCTAACTAATGGGCTAGAGATGAATTATTTATTTTTATCAGACACCAGGAGTCAAATTGCTGTAGGTCCAGCCTAGATTTTTCAATCTTTCTTCAGAAGATGGTCTGGAAGACTCATGTGATTGCTAATATGATATATGGTACAAGCCTCTCCTCCTTGATACAACTAATGCAGGCAGCCGGAGAACAAATACTGTTTTCTGGATCTGTCCTGAGATCTCTCACTTTCTTAGGCCTGGACATTCATATCAAGAAAACCACCTGCAGAGTTACTTTTCCTTACTGTTTTTCATGGGTTTATGAAGGGAAAGCAAGAAAAAAGCAAGGACTAAACAACCTGCTAGAGTGAACTCTCCTGTCAGTATTTAGTATACCAGAAGCCCTTYGGACCGTGTTTAGGAGATGCTTGCATAGCCATCGTGCTCTTCTACGAACAGTCTTCACAGTGGTTAGCCTGACTTTTCTTGTGCTGTTACTATTGTATTTTATTATATTGTACTAATGCTTTACAGTATTACCATCGCTTTTTTTCCCTTCATAAGCTCAAGTACAGTTCAATGTAAGTATGGTGCAGAGTTTTTATACCTTGGCTAAAACAAGTCTTTTAAAGAAGCCTTCATTTCTCATACTTTAAACAGGGGAAGATCTTGGAGAAGATTGGAATATGCAGTCAAATCACTTTTGGCCGATATATGCGAAGGGGAAGGAGACTAGCAGTGGATCCGAAGCTCTTTATCCAGGATCTGCAGTTTAAGAAAGTACCTGTTAGGGTTTATCAGCCTAAAACTCCATCTGATGGGCGAAGGAGAGGTATCATCTTCTTTCACGGAGGAGGCTGGGTATTTGGAAGTCTTGGTAAGATATTTGCTGGAGGCATTAGAGTAATTTAGAAAGAACATTCTCATCTTTTCATAAAATTTAAATAAGTGGATGTTTTCAGGCTGTGATTTGGAGAAGGTCTGAGGACACATACATAGTCTTCTGGAAATTAACATTTCCTAGCTGTCTCAAAGATTAGGGCACTAGCAAAGAAATAACGAAAACATTTCTTTTSCAGATACCTATGAAAAAGTATGCCGCTACATATCCAGAGAAAGTGAATCGGTAGTTATATCTGTTGAGTAAGTGAATGCTATCCAGTTCTATTGTTTGGAGATTATTGTTGGTGTGATGCCACAGTAGACCTGCACTGGTTTTGGAGATTTCTTTCTTACAGAGAAAGTCCATAAAGAAACAAATACAGCTTAAGTGTTCATTTGCTGATATAGTCAGAAAAGACCCGAATGACAATATTTAGTGCAATAAGAAAATATACAAAAGCCAAACAAAACTAAAGTAGAACATGGTTCCTTGTGCTGATCATATGCACACATAATGAGATGCTCCAAAACCTTGTGATTTATGGGAGAAAAGCGAGAAAATTCAGGCGGTATTACCCCCATTTTGTATAAGAAGCAGAGACACAAAATGATTAAATTACTTAGTCAAGAAGATGCAGGTAGTTTTCAGCACAAAACAGAAATGGATTACAAAGGCTCATTCAGTTCCTTAATCAGATGACAATGCTACTGTACTGAGTCCTTGTGATTGAACATGCAAATTATAGCTTATCTGTGATCACTAACTGGGAAATGCCTACTTAGAAGGTAATAAGTATTCTCAGCTGGAGGAAAAAACAAACAAACAAAAAGCCCTTGCAAGTCATTGTAAGATGCTATTTTCTAATTAATACTATTGACATTCCTTCTCTTGCTGTTGTTGTCTCTGTCTGCATATTAGGTACCGTTTAGCTCCTGAGCACAAATACCCGGCTGCATATGAAGACTGTCTTAATGCTACCGTACACTTCATGAAGAATATAGAGCACTATGGGGTGGATCCTGCCCGTATAATTGTCAGCGGGGACAGTGCTGGCGGCAATCTAGCAGCTGCCGTTAGCCAGACCCTTGCAAGCAGACCAGACCTCCCACAACTACGGGCTCAGATCTTGATCTACCCAGGCCTTCAGGCGCTGGACTTCAATTTACCGTCCTATCAGCAAAATCGGGGAGTCCCTCTCCTATTCCGAGAACGTGCTGCTTTCTTTGCTTTGCAGTACCTAAATGGCGATGCATCACATGTAGAAGAGGTCTTGGAAGGCTCTCATATTCCTGCAGATATTAGGTTGAAGTATAGGAAGTGGGTGAGTCCAGATAACATCCCTGAACAGTTTAAGGTCAGAGGCGTCAAGCCGCTTGTGCCCACGCATTGCATAGCTGAAGTTTATGAGGCAGTGAAAAGATTCTGTGAGCCCAACCTGTGTCCGCTGTTAGCTGAAGATGCTGTTGTTCACCAGCAGCCCGAGTCTTTCATCTTGACATGCGAGTACGACGTGCTGAGAGACGACGGTTTGCTGTACAAGAAGAGATTAGAGGACAATGGTGTTCCAGTCACTTGGTACCACCTTGAGGATGGGTTCCATGGAATCATAAGCCTACACGATTACGGTGGCTTTTCATTTCCAGCTGGGAAAAGGGGACTGGACAGCATCGTTAACTTCATAAAGGGCTTATACTAGGCATCTTACATTCCAGGAGTCTATTAATGCCTCAACCTAGCAAAATATCTTTTTAGGATATTTAGTATCAAGTGATGAGTAGTCAGTCAAGGGCAGCCATTAACAATGATAAACAAGGCTCATGTGAATCTTATTCCAGTTGCTAGTTGGAATACTGAGTATGTAAATCTTTCTTATACATGCTTTGTACCAGGCTGAAAGCCCTTATCTTTAGCTATGTCAATAAATAAGAGCATTATTTTGAACTGACGTCCTGGTTTGTCCCACTTGTTTCAAATAAAACATGTCTTTGTCTGTGATGAGAGATTATGTGTATTGTGCAGGTATGTGCAGTGTGTTGGTGTAAATGTGCATTTCACTTGTATCACAATGTTTTGAGACATACTTTATGCTCTGATTCTGCACTCTATTAGAGAAAAAACTCCAGCTGACTGTAGTGAATTAGGAGCCACTGTTTTGCTCAACARCAAATACCATCATATAAATACGCCTAGAACATGGTTAGTGGATTGACAGTCACCGTGGAGATACTAAACATGAATGGCTCTAAGCCAAAGCGGTTCCACAAATCACCTATGTTTCCAATCACACAGCTGGTGGAGGTGGAGCCCCTTTCTGCCCTATTTTTAGCACTGAACTACTGAGTTACTTTCACCTCCAGAACTGGAAGGACTGTGATTATACTCACAAGGAGGGTATTGCTGGTGAGACAAAGAAGTATGACTGCACCGCAAATAGATGGACAGGATTGGTGGAAGACTGAACCCAAATACTCTTCTAAAGTTCTGATTGGAAACTGGTTGGAAGAGAGGAAAGGGGTAAGATCAGGAAAGGCGGCTGAGAACAGGAATAGTGTGGGTCAGAACCAATGCTCTGGGGATAGTTTACTACTGCACTCTAAGAGCCGAGGCTCATCTCAGAAGAGTAATGAAAGGGAGAAGGATGAGCATCTCGATTCACTTGCATCCATTCATTTTGTTCTTATGATCCGACATTCTTCCCCTTAAGCCAGGACGCAAGCAATGCCTAAGCATGGGGTATAATGTGTGGTTCACACTGGATATAACACTGGCCAATTAAAATGCTAGAGTTTTTTATAGTAATTCACCTCACAGTGCTATACAACAGTCGCTTAATGATATATACCAATATTATACAACTGAGGCTTCATTAGCCCTTCCATAAGGAATACTTACATTAATTGTATCTTTAATAATTTGGATGTTAATTTCATTTGCCTGTGTAAACCAGAGTATCTTTGTTAGCAGAGCAGCTGTATAGATCGTATGTCCTACTTAGAACTGCGCAAAATTCTATCATTACACATTTTTTTATTAAAACATACCAGCTGGCTTTAATATTGGACCTGTTAGGACAATTCCTCCTGACTCCACTAAAACTACTTCCTCTAGATTTTTTTTTTTTGCCTGACATTTATGAGATCCGATGTGATCAAAGCAAATAAAGATAGTTTAAGGGTGTAAACATCACATAGAAAAAAGAAATCCTTAAAGTATTTCATTAAATTATAAATGAGGATCAAATAAGAAACAGAAAAGCAGTTAGAATATTAAGAAAAAAACCTTTGTGACTGAAAAAATAAGCAGGGGAATGGTCTTCCATAGAAAACATCCCATTTCTTTCAACTGAGCTGGGGCAAAATGCTAGACACTGTACTGCAGGGATTTGCCTTTTCAGGCACTAGTTCACTCTGCAAGTGAAAGGATGTGACACCAAACCATGAATGATTTTTCAAGGGCTGTACAGCATCTTATATTTACACCAAGGAATCAATCCAGAATTTTACTATGGCTGATTATAGTAGCGGACTTTACCATTTGAGAAAAAGTATGCAGCACAGACTTCTTTTCAAGYAAGTGTTTTTTAAATACATAGATGAAGAAAGTAGCACTGGAACAGACTTCTAAAATTATCAGATTGCCTTAGCTATACTGAGTGTTGTATATCCTTTTAGTTTATAAAAGTCAGTGAGAAACTCAGCAACAGCACATACAGAACAGACTTCATTTACTTCCCGAATCACAAACCAGACCAAACATCAAGGAGAACCTTTCTGAAGAGACTAGAGGTATGTAAAAGAAATTTCATATGTAAGGTTGCGTATGCCAGCACTCCAAACAGCAATGAATTAGGACTAATACTTAAAACCTATTTTATATTCTTAAATGAGTATGTGTGTAAAAGAAAGCACTGCACCTGAGTGGCTGGTTTAGAGGATCCAGAGCTACCTCATCATCAGGGGATCAAGGTAGGATCCCCTTCAGAGTTAGAGAAACAGCATATACCCTATGGTACTCTGGTTGCTTCCCAGTATCTCCTTCTTAGGATGACCAGTGCACATGAAGAAAATCAGCTTGTTACTGGCTGGGGGGGGATATAGTGTTCTCAGGACATTCTGTGGCTTACCAGGAGCTTGATAGCAAAAGAGGATTATTTTCATCACTGCACCCCTGATTCACAGGAATGAACTGCACATAAATGAGTCCCAGATCTTTCAGAATAATACTTTTCCCACAAGCATCACCTGCTTGAATATCCCTTCCTCTGAGGTGCATCTCCATCCCCAAATATTCTGATCACTCCCTCCCGACAGACAGTTAGAAAGTGTATGCAATGGTAATGAACAAAAACATTTCAGAAGCACAACATGATCAGCTTTTCAGTTGCAGGCTTAAATGTACCTGCAAATGCATGCTGTATACATTCAAATCAGATAAACRTGTCTCATGACATACAGACATAGTTGCTTAATTTTACTGGAAATTCACCTTATTTTAAAGGTAAATGCCTTGGGGACTATATTATAAGTAATTTAAGTATTCACAAATTATTATGGTATCACTGATGGCACAATCTGACTTAAAAGCATGCTAAACTATCTGAAGGCTATGCACAGAGACAAATAGCATGGTTTCATATACATCTCATTTCAGGGCCTCCCAAAGCAGCATTTCTTCTCACATCATGAGGAGCCAAGCAGCCGAAATTTAGTATCAGAGCATGATGATAACTACAACAGACACGGTCACAACACTTTGCTGCCTCCTCTCCGCAGATGGAATGGGCGTAAGTTGGCCTGGATTCCTGAGAAATCAGATTTCCCCATTCTTGGTAGTTTTTGGTATTATTAATTCCAAAAAAAAGGAACATTGTGTAGTGGTCAATGTATAGGCTAAGAGCCAGGAACCCCCTTCAGTTTTAAAATTCATTCTGAAACCAGATCTTTACAGTGACTTCTCACTACTTTCTTATCTAGTCAGTGGCTTATTTTTCTGCTTGATAAAGTGGAAATGTTGTCCATATAACAATGGATAACTTCTCTCCTCTATGCAATAACGCAAAACCAGCTGAAAACAAGGAGAGTTGTGAGGGAGGAGAATTTAGCTCATAATTTTTCAAATTTCTTAAAGCTAAATTTTTTTTCCATAGCAAACTGGAACAGTCACTGATTATTATTGTTTCTGAATTTAAGTCATATGTACAGGTCTGCTAATTTTTTTTCATATATTCTAGAGAGACTATGAGGAATTAGGACTGCTTACACTTGTATCATTACTGATGCCATTGATATCTAACAGTGATTTTCCCTTTCAGCCAAAGGGTAGGCACACATGCTCTGAGAGCAAAAAAAATCTGTTTCGTCCTTAACCCATTGTCAAACTAGTACAAATGCTCCCTATGAACATGTGGAGTAAATGGTAGAATTAAATTGATGGGTATTTTTATAATATTTAATCATTTCTTGTTTCAGAACCACCCACCAACTATGGCCTTCTTGAGCAGCTAATGAAAAAATGGCACAAGAAAGAAGCTGGAGTGATGAACAGTGTCTACACTGTTTCCTATGAAAAACCACCAGTTTCTGCTTTTGCTACTTGTCAAATTAGACAACCAGCTATAACTCATGACTTTTCTTCCAGCCAGGGACATCTTCCCCATAACGTTAGTACAATCCTGGACTATGAAGGGGCTCAGAAATATCCGCAAGTCCTAGGCCAGCTGGCCAGAGACACAACAAACTGATGCATCTGTGTAAACTGCTTATGGTGATCTCAAGTGCTACTTAAATACAGCTTCTTGCTCATATACTTAAGAGTGATCTGATCCATGTGGAAGGAATGGGAATTAGGTTATATAGGTGAACATCTGACTAGTTAGAAGCAGCTGCTGGGTTACATTCTGAACTGCAGCTGGCTGGGGATGTTTCTTCAACAGAAAATGTTCAGTCACTGAGAACAAAATTTTCATCTGTCAGTCTCTAGTCAGTGAATAGTTGCAGTAAAAAAAAATAGAGAGTTGGAATGATCCTAAAAGCATATAAATCTCTTAATTACTTTGTCCTTAGCTGTTATTTCATTTTTATACAGCTTGCTAGTATTTCTTTAAAAAACAAGGAGAAAAGAAACTTGTGTTATTCTATACGTCTGAATCATCTAAGAGTAAAGTAAGCATGTGAAAGGGCTGGCTATCTAAGCACAAGGTGAACCAAGGTTTCTCCCAATACAGTAAGCAAGCAGACCTTCATTTGCCCTTGGTTTTACTTACCAAAGGCACTTAATGGTAGATAAGCTGCAAAGTGAACTACATTAGCTGGCCCTGCATTACCAAACAGTAAACCAAGAGAAAATAGCAGTAGGTGGCCTTTATGTTGCTGGATAGGCCACCCTGACACTTTATTTAATTATCAGAAAGCCTGTAAATGACCTATACACAAAGTGCTGACAGAAGTCCAAATTCTTATTGTGCCGATGTGCAGGTTTTGCATTTAAATCGCGTTTTGTCCAGAGGAGATATTTGTAAGGTTCAGCTGCTATCGGTCTGAGGCTCACCAGCAAATCTGCAGCAAGTTAAAGACTTAAATGAAATATATCTGCAATTACTTGAAGTAATTGCATATTTATCTCTTCATCAATTTGGATCAAGATCAACAATAATGTAATTATTTTTAGGCAAAAGCTTTAAAGCATATTCCTTAGTCTTGGCATGGTCAAGCCTCTGGCCATGGTCAGTACAGAGTTCTATCTCTGCGCAGAGCTACATTTTAGTCACTGTGATTTAATTTTGCTTTTTCAAAGTTGAATTGATTTTCAGCTTAGTAACATAGACATATCTGTGTAGAGCAACAGTGGCATCTATTGGCAAAGTGAATATTTACTGATCTTTGTGAGACATCCCAAGACATCTGCCAGAGATGTAAGCAGACCCCCAGCTGGTTGCATAATCAGACAGCAGCATTGTTAATGAAATCATTTTGAGCTGGAAGAACCCTGATAATTAGATAAAGCATTATTTTGCTTCCAAGTGCCAGGGAGATCAAAGACACATTAAAAACAAATTGAAAGCAAAAACAGGTGAAAGTGAGCACTGAATCACAGCCAGTTATTGGCACTGTGTTATAAAAACATATTCTCTTTGAAAAATTATCTTTAAAAGACCTCAAAAAGAAGGTATTCCTTACAACGGGGTGAAATCTGGCAGATACATAAATTCTTGTATCCGCAAGGAATTCCATCCAGATTCATTTTATTGCCAATACAACTATAAGTAGTGTATTTTTCTGTTGGTACCCATGTGCTAATATTAAAGCAAATACGAATTAGGCACACATCATAATAGTAAAAGAAAGCCCATGTAATATCTGGAATAGAGATTAGACAATTATACAAAGGTATTCTTCATTTCACACAGCTCTATCAGTTTGTTTAAAAATCTGGTCATCATTTATAAATGTTAAATATTCACAGTAAATGAAACATTTATGACTATTATCTACAGTGCTTCTAAAAGCAAAGCTCACATATGGAAAGAAATGACCAGTTTGATGCACAGGGAATTACTGGCATGCACAAGTACCACCTGTGAAATTTGTATGACGACAGTCATTCCAAATCCACAAGCAGACTGGGCAGGGCTTCCCAAGCACAGGTCTAATCTGTCCAATTATTGAGCCATTTACAAGTAAAATATACAACTATGATGCCCAAAGGAATCAAATCATGCCAGCAAACTGAACGAAATGCATTTTCATAGAGAGCTTCTTAAATATAAAAAATGCACAACTCTACAAGTTGTCAGTTGTGATTAATAATACCCAGGAGCAAAGTATCTGCTTTGAGCTGTTTAACTGATTAGCTGCTTTCACTTGAGCAACACTAAATATGCATCACAGATATATAACTAGCTTTTTGGTGACTGAAGTTTCCGAGCCTGTTAACTCATGTTATGACAGAAAGAGTTAGGACTTCTTCATCTCTTGATCCGTGTTTGGTAAAAGTGGAATCAAACACTGGCTGAACAACCAGTAGCAAAAGGTGAATCCTGCATATCTAGTTTTTGCCAACAGGGAGAAGAAAGCATATACACAGAATTTTTCCAATATTATACCGCATTTGGCATAAGTGCACTGTAGTGGAAAAGGCAGATAAAAATGAAGGATGCCTACAGCTGTAGTTCATAGATCCTACTTCTTGCTGTGGGTCAAACAATGATGTTTTACCCAATGCCCTTGATTAAAATATTGGTGGGATAAAGACTCCCTCAGTAATAAATACTGGGTCTGTATCTAACACAAATACATTTCACAACCCCCTCACGTCTTCAGCAATTACAAGGACTTTTATTCACTCAAGGTGAAAACACTAAAACAGAGGTTATCTTCTCTGTGCTTTATCATTACCTAATGATAAAGATAATACAAAGTTATTCAATCAGATATTACCATTAAATATCATCATGCCAAAACAGGCTTTTTCTTTAAATGCAAATTATTTTTCGGATTTGATAGATATATCCAAGCTTTACTTCACACAGTTCTTTTAATCTCAGGGCCTTGTGGTCACTTATGACTGGAAAGCAAGAGTTCACCAATTTCTTCAATTTTTCATGCACTGAATAGACATTTTGATACAACTGTCTTTTATGAAAACATTCCAGACAGTCTTGATTGTGTGAAATCAGCCTCAGATTTGAACTTCTGTGACATTAGAGAGACAAGGTGGAAGTTCAAATTGATGCACAACTCTCAAAGCAAGCATATTTCTTGCCTTGAAGGAGACTGATGTCAGCCTAGATGAGCTGCACAAAAAAGAAGCTGGATTCTTTGGACTGAGACTCTCAGTCAGGGTTGGGATTCAGACAAGGAACAGTGATGCTGGCTGGCAAGCCCTGCAATAATTTGGGAGTGTGCATGCCAGCTGYGAGGTGAGGGTGGTCACAGAGACAAAATGGCAGGGTTTCAGGGAGAAGAGAAACAGGGTATTGACAAGAGGTTGTTCTCATGGTCAGGAGGCCTCTTTTGGAAAGTTATAAATACGCCTTAAAAGATGCTTAAGAAGAGCTATTCAATAGCCAATTTGCTGTTAAAAACGGCTTCACTGGTCTGAATTTAAGCACTACCTCATGGGGATACAACGCCTGCTAAGTTCTGTCCTCCAAATCTGCACATGCCATGGTACTCAGTTCTCCGAGTAATACCTTTAAGCACATATAAGGATTGGGATCCAGACTGATCCTGCTCCCACAAGAACATAGCAAAGCTTTCTTTGATAGCCAGTACTCTATGCACGCATATCTGACAAAGGTTGCCTGTATATTTAAACATGCGTTTTTTATACTAGTGATGAAATCTCATGATTTAAAACCTATTCAAGCTGAAAAGGCTATCTGTATGGAAATTACTTCATAAAGGAATAACTGGTATATTAGAGAGCTGCTGTTGAATAGAATTGTATTTTTCTATATGTAACTGCGAGGTAACTCCTCATCTAGTTGGTGCAGAAGAGAACCCTCTCCTAACAGCATATAACAGAAATAATTTTGTAGTTGCTTTGACGGTGCATTCGCTTTGAGTACTGAAAGTCCCGAGTTCTATTCAACAATGACCCATAATGGGATTGTTACATAAATAAGATACTAGCTGTTCTAGGGCAATAATATTTGTTAAGAAGGAAAAAATCTCTAGGCACAGTCATTTTATAGGGAGTTGCTCTTTATCATCACATACTTTTATTCCTTCAATTGCAACGCTGCCCAAGGACTCCAGCCTCATCGTGCAGAACTCTGCCGAAAACAGACAATACAAAGACAGCCCCCGGCCCAGAGAGCTCCCAGGTCTTGGGCTGGTTAAACACACCAGCAGGATTTTAAAAATATATCGAACAAGCCATTCCAGTTCTTTAAATAAGAAGTCTGGATTGGCTGCATAAATATGTACTTATCTGCTTCAGTGCTGTAAATATGTAATTTAGGCTGCTGCCTCATGACATATTTTGTGTCTAATTTAAGGAACTGTATATTTGGACTAGAGGGTCTGGATGACTGTCAGGTAAATATTACAAGCTGTAAATTTTCACAGCAGATTTACACTAAATTTAGTTAGCACTATATTTAAAGAGAACATTGACCAGATGGTAGCCTTTGTCCTTGACAGTGTTTGGACTTGGAGATAGTTAAGGGTCCCTAGAGGAATGCTACTGGAGTCTCCCTGAAGTTATGAACAACTGCATTCTGTCATGGCAACTGTGACATCCTTTATTTGAGGGCTCAAGTCCCATCAGCTGGCACGGAGCCCTGTCCTCCTTAGTTCACCTCAAGATGGGGAACACTCATGCCAGACAGAAAAGTGCTTACGGAGAATGGCCTTAGAGGCTGTGCGTTGTCTGAGCTTCCCCTGCACCTCAGCCTATCCACAGAAAATCCTGGAATTTTAAAAATGAAAATAAAACAATTTTGAACCCTTAAAGCAATCCAGAGGCTATGGCTTTGCACATCAGCAGTTGCTGATACTGCCCACAGAGTCAGTGTTCTAAATTAAACTCTTCACTTTGAGATATCTACAAGATTGCTATAAAAATCCACTGAGCTGTACAGGCAAGCCTACATTTTTCTTCTGTTCTCTCAAATGCTTGAGCTCTAAAAGGGCCTTTAATTATGTTAATACTCTCACTGGACATCCCACTTTCCCTCAGAATTCCTGAGGTTTCATGTACTAGTAATTTTACTTTTAAATATGTACTTAGCACAATCTGCTAAAACAGTTGTGGACATCTCACCATGTCTCTCACGATATACTGTACAGACACTTTTCATTACTGCTGTTACTTACAAAGACTGAAAGCAAATCCCTTAATCTAGCCTTTGGAGTGCTTTAGGTCTAAATACTGCAATCCCACTGCTGAACGTAACGTCAGTAAAATCACAACCAGCTTAGAGCAGAGCAAGGCTTAGGCTGTACACCAAAAACAAGGACAACGTAGACACATAAGGCGACAGCAGGTGGCACGCTTGCCTCTATTTTAGCACTTCCTCAAGGCTGCACTAGGGTGTCTAGGATCCCCTGGCATCCAGCAATTGCTTAACAAGAGCGATCTCTGGGCGGCTGCTCCGCGAAGCCCTGACCGTCTGGGGACACAGAGGCTCAGCTCATGGTGTGCAAAAGCGCTAACCAAAGGACTGCTGGCGCTTGAGGTCTGGTATCCTACTTAGCCTAGATTCCCTCTTCAATCTGAGAGAAACGAGCACCCTCTCTCCCTTCTGGGCAAAATATTTCTACATTTTCCTTAAAAAGGTGCCATGTTTCTGTTCAGAGGATGCAGCTTTTCCAAATATTTTGAAATCCTTGGGGAGGAAAGGTGCTCCTGATGCTATTCTTTATCCCTACTACAGTACAAATGTAGGATAGAAGGCAAACTGAACTTGGTTCTCTACAATCAACATCACACGGTGACACAGGTGGTGGCTAAATGGTACGTGACTGACGGACAAGGTGACAGGAAGCCTCTGTTTCATGAGTAATACTTTTCTCTGGAAATAGTCTTGCTGAAATCAATGCAGTACAGAGCACGTGGAGGGTGGAAAAAGTCAACACCAGTTGGCCTAAAACAACCTGTAGTGTTTTAACACGCACAATTTGCATTGCCAGATGAATCTGTATGTTTTACACGCTGGCGGCTTTTACCTTTCATACTCCATGATGCAACACTTCAAGATGCTCTGATATTGTGGAAGCGTTGCTCCAGCAGCTTTCGGGGCGAACTGGCCCGTCGTCAGTACCTGAGCCGAGTTACAGAGAGGGAAGGGGATTTGCCTACAGCTACTCAGTAGAAGAGCTGGAGAAACCACACTGGCCGTTTGGTCCCTACTGCCGTATTTTAACCACTTGACTAAACTTTCTCCCCCACAAAATGTTAGCGTATACCAGCCTATTCCGCTCGATTGCTCAGGCAGCATTGTCAGCCTGTGTTTAAGAGATCAGCGTTAGGCRGTGTTGTTGGTCTGTACTTTTCCCCCCTGATTAATGAGTTTTTTCTCTAGCTGGTCATTTCACAGAAACAGCCTTCTTATTTTCTATTTATAGGGAATATTTGCAAAGCCACCTCAGCCAGCAGCATAGAAATCTCATAATCGGCAAACTGCTACAGGCAAAAATATGTTCCAATTAATACTAAATCAGAAATGTGCTGTTTTTTTCCCCTTTTTTCAGAGCTGCTAATGAGGAAAATCAAAATAGCATCTTCCAGTGAACTGGTGACACAGCTAAGGCGTTAAAAGTTTAGATATTAAAACAAACAAGGCACTTTCAAGCCCCCAAATATCAACCTTGCAAATGGAAAAAATGTCAAAAATGCCTGCGAGGTTTGAGATGGCCTTTTTTTAAAATCTGAACATTGGCACCAAAAACCTGAAATAATGGGCCAGCACGTTACCAAGCTGGAATAAATTGCACTTTTTTAAAGTGAATGTAGCTTTGGCTTATGGCACTAGTTTGACAGTCTTGGAGACCGCAGTCATCTGCTTCTGCCTCAAGCTAGGACAGCAGGCGCAGAGGCAGGGCGAGTTTATTCAGTGCTCTGATTTTATTATTTGTTAGAACAAAAAAGTGTATTTACCTCCAGACAGGGAGAAATAGCAGCTTCTAAATCATTTATTTTATAGACATTACCACTGTGGAATCAAAATGGTAGAATTTGCCAGTTTCATAGTCAAAATAGCATTTTTCTTTCCTCAAAGCATATTGGGTCATTTTTTAAGGCTTATTTTAAAGAGACCCATTAACGCCAATTTTTTTTTTTCCCTTTAGTATTCTGCAACAGTAATTATTTCCTTGTTTTTACATATGTAGTGGAATTCGTATGTCAGGAGTACCACAAATTGCCTGCATGAAATAAATATTGACACACAGATTTACTGCAGTATCATCCATTGAATAAGTTGAAATACTTGAGCATAAATTTGCTCTGAAACTAAACTAGCATCTATCATTGTAGGTCCATAAACTCTGCTGGAAATGGTATCATTATATATCACAGCAGGAACCTAGACCCTATTATCAGTTGGAAATTAGGAACTGTACAGCATGATACGTGTTACATACAATGTGGTCCAAAGTCAATTGAAAACAGTGAAAAGACTCCAACTGCCTGTAAAACTGACTTACGGTCAGGCTGTTATTAGTTAGTTCTTAGAACTGCAATTCCATACTTGGAATTAGAAATAAGTCTATTTCTAGACTGTGATGATTCATAAGAATCCCCCTTTCCTGTATTCACTTACGCTTCAAAAGTTTTGGGGGAATTCTTTTTTGTTATTTTTTTCCTCTTTCTTTTTAGAACAAATCACACACTTAGTGTCTGATTAGCCAGTCTCAACCTTGAAACCAAGAATTCTCTTTACCAGATTATGGAGGCAGATAGCTGAGTTGCATCACCTAATGTTTTTATTTTGGTTTCAGAGGAAGGGTCACTTTGGGACTTTCCATAAATGATCATAAGATATTTTAGCAACAGATACCGACTGCAATCCATCTGTGTTTAATTACCCAAGTAACGATGTACTGGCATCAGTGTGGACATGGGTGGGTCCATAAACGAGTCACTGATGTGAGTTTGGTATTAAGTATTAGGAACATAGCAACTTTTAAGTAGCTGCCTTGGGTACTTGTGGCAGTCTAGCTACAGTGCACGGGGCTCAACTTTTTGGTGGGTTTTGCAGCTTACGCCATGTCCGGTGCAGCTGTGACTAGACAACTTCTCTGCACCTAAGCTGGCCAACATGGCAGTCTTTGTTTGGCACAAATAGTAAGAGCGCTTGCTTTCCCAGCTTGCATATAGCAACATGGCATTGCCATTTTCAGTATCAGCATTTATTTCTCCAAAGATTGTAAGTGAAAATTGGGCCCCACTGAAGTCAGAAGTGAAATTCTTGTTTATCCAAATATCTCAACTAGACATGCAAATGGAGCCCCAACATGCCCTTAGTTACAGGGACAAAATGTTCATTGTGTTAACCCAGAGGGAGTTACACTGATATAAGTACAAGCACAGGTGATCCTATCTGGGTTGAGTCCTGCTCAAACAAGTTCAGTCTGATAGAGAATGCTGCAGAGACAATTTGGCATTACTTCACCTCTCACAGATCTCTCTAGGGAAGGTAATAACCATAGCCATTTGCTTGCACCAAAGCTTTTGCCATCACAAATTTGATTTCAGAGACAAGTACTTTAGAGCCTTACAGCAAAGTACAAAACATGTTTGAAAAGGTTACTTAATCACTTGGCTTCCTCATGGCACAACATGCCACCCGGGAAACAAATTCCAAGAACATGTCTTTAAAAAGTAACCTTTAAAAGAGACAGCTGTTGATGCTACACATCTGACCTCAGACATTTGGTCTGTCAGCCTAAACCTGCGCCAGCCCTTGGTCACCTACATATGGAAGCCATATTCAATCATCAGCTAAATATATTCACACTGCTATAGTGGCAGAACACAAAAATCCTGCAAGTCTCCACTTGCAGAACTAAGGGATTGATTTCCCTAATTCAGCTGGGAAAAGGAGACCGGGATGGACACATTCCAGCCAGCAGACAAACAATATTGTATTGGCTACACATCCTAAAGAAAACACCACATGAATGCTCTACTTGGCCACGAAAATGGAGGTAACTAGGAGAGTGAATCTGTTTTTTATTAAAAGTTGGTATACTGATATATATGATATATCGATTGATGTGCTTTGTTCTAGCTTTCAAAGGTGCTAAGGTTGCAGATGTTTGGGAACTTTCTGAGGCAAGTTGTCTTCCATTGATTTTCAGAGAAGTCATATAGATTATAGGAGTTTCTACCTAAACTTTAGGGACTTCTATATTTTTTATCCATATTTACAGAGATCAGGTGTATTTAAGCAGTTCTGCAACTGAGGGGTGAAGAGGGAAGGCGAGAGAGACATCTAAATTTGCCATACTTCAAATTTTACCTGCCAGGACAAACATGTTTGCCTCAGCAAAGGTAGACAAGGCTAATGAAGTAGCTGCTTCACTGAACGAAGTATAGAGAAATTATTAAAATTCCTAGCTCTACAAGCACATATTTCTTGTTTATTACAAATAATCTTGCTTAAAACAAAACTTATTTGTCTCAGTATGTCAGAGCTGTAATAAATCAGGGACAGTCAAAAAAATGCTTTTCATAGGGCTTTTCGTAATTCAGCATCCTAATAAGACTGATATGCCTGATGAGCACTTTACTGTATCACTTTAGCTGGAATATAGTATCAAAAGAACAATGCTCCAAAACACTGCTTAAAAGGTAGCAGAGTCCAATATTTCTGCCTTTAGGGAGGCCTGAATGTGCTTAAACTGAAATTTAACAGGAATGCTAAGGCTTCCCAGTACTCTCACTTCTATGTACCACATGATACCGCACATGCTCTAATTAAGGTGAGCATTCAGAACACTRTTTACAAATACAGTAATCACAACTTGCTTGTATTACAGTTAATAAAAATAAGAAAACCCAGTTAGAGATTTGCTTGGGCTATCATAAGTAAAAGCTTTAACAGAAAAGTCTAGAAAAAACAAGGTAATCATACCTATTTGTTAGATAATTGAATAAAAAACTATTTCACAATGAAGCCACCTTCACGCCCACCAGCATGATAAAAATTGTGCCATGAAGCTAAGCCACTTAACCCTTGCTGTTTTTAATTCTGCCAATTGAATTACGCCACAAATAAGTTTGACAGGAAAGTCTTTGGGGCAGGGACAATTTACCTCCATGCTGTAACACGCCCTTGGATCCTGAAAATAACGCAGCAAATAGGTAACTGCTAAGTTTTTATTTTGCAAAATRTGCTTCTTTTACTGGTAACTTTCTTGCTTTCTTAGCCCACAAGTTGTCTGTTTCTCCCCCTTCTGCTTTTGTTTTAATTTTTTGACTCTTATTCTCTAACTTGGGCAGCGTACAGACAAACGAGATYCTGATCTTTGACTGGAATAGGGAGGCAGACAGAACAACAACTACAACCTCCTAAAGCGAACGAGTGTCAGAGGGGAAGGAGAACCTCAGTTTGATGATCCCCTTAGAGTGAATCTCTAGAAAACACATTTCATCAAATCACCAAAAAAGAAAAAAGCCTAGGAAATTTTGCTGAGAGTTTTTCCTTTGCAATTTAGAGAAACTATTGAAACTACTTGGCTGGATATAGTCAGCCAAATGTTTTATGAACTGGGAATCTCCCAAGCTTTTTTATTTAAAGAGTTCTTGATATTCTTTTCCAGCACGTCAGCATTACTGCAGTAAACAGTGGGCCTTTCGTAACCTTGCTGTGTGATCCCTTCTGAAAGTCACACCGCAATCAAATGTACTGGGCTTTCATAATAGTAATTTGCCACACTGTCAGAAATAGGCTTATCATGCTGCTGTCACTGCTATCATGTGAACATCACTCAATATGCTGTGCCCTTCAGATGAAAGCCAGTGCTCTGAGCCAGTGACACAGAGGGAAGGAGAGAAAGAGAAAAAAAAAGGAGGGTAAGAGAACATTAACCCTTCAAAGCTAAGTACAGCCTTAGTCTGAAGGAGGAACCTGCTCAACTACTGTATATGCTGTGGGCAACTGTTTAAGAGCCAGTAATATCGACAGAGGAAGAATGTTAAATTTCTTTTGCAGTCCAAATGATAAATCTGTGCCTGTTGTCTTTCATTCTGCGGAATGCGGCATCTGCTAGCTTCCAGCTCCAGCAGAAGACGTCATTCCCAATGCCCCTGCCTGAACCRATTATCATGTGGTTTCACTACTACAAGGGGTTCTGCTATACAGTCTGACAAATCTACATACTGACTCCATGATGTGAGATGTCTGACCTCAGATCCAGGAACCACTTAAGACTTTGTGCCCTTCTGTGGCAACGATGACACGAGACATGGAAAAGGAAAGTCTGTGTTCAAAAAAGAAATGGGACTCTTACTTGATGCCCCTATCTGAATAAAGATTCTGCTTAGGCATCAAAATAATGCAGAAACTGAGTAAACACTGATTCATTTCAGCAGCTAGTTTTCTAGCGTGATATGTAGTGTTGTCAGGAAGAAAACAGGGCTAGCAATTGCACGAATTCTCCAAAAACTGCTTGCTGAGCCTGACTACTTGTTCAAGTTTTTTAAATATATTTGCATCCCTTTCTGGTTTTGATTTTTTGCAAATATTTTCCTGAGTATTTCCCCAACTAAAACCATGAAAAGTCTTATTTAAAGTAGCAAGAGATAGGTAACATCTGCAAGGTGTTCTCACCTGCATTCACACTGTTGCAACAGCGCTTTTCTCAAAACGCCTTCTCCTATAGAAGTCATGCACCTAATAAACTCTTCAGTCATATCTCCTTTTGCAAAGGTTGTGTCAACCAAACAGGGAATAGAGAACTATCACGTAGCTTAGACTGATCAAACCAACTTGACTGAATTCTTACAGTGACAAGCTACCAGTCTCTGCCACTGACAGATGTGGGTACTCTTAAAGATTACAAGAAGCCTATTTTTATTTAGTAGATAGAGAAAAAATATTAGTCTGGCCAATTCCACAAACTCTAGCAACAAGCATTACTTACAGGCTTAATACTAGAGGATTATTTGGGCTATGGATTAGATGCATGCGTCTGAAGTAGATATATCTTGGTGATTAAATCTTTAACTTTCATAACTATCCAGGCTATTTCTGAACAGCATGGGAAGGAAAAGAAAGAAGAGAAAGAACTCACTAAAACAACAGAAACTGGAAAAATAATAGTGGTAATGACTACAGTGTTTCAGGTTACATTTTTAAACTTTTTTCCCCACAGGAACTTATTTTATAGAAAAGATCTGGTCTCCAGGTAGAGAGCTAAAACTAAAGACAAGATTTAGGATTTTCAAACATGCAGAAATTATTTGGATACCTCCAATTTTTAGTGATTTCCAGATGGTAAGCGCTCAGTACTATGTGAAGGTCAAGTCCCTCAAGGTGTCTCAAGTTGCACACTCAGAATCAGTAGTTACTTTAGAAAGTGTTCGTTTGATGATCACTATTGTTTGCTTTTTTTTCTTTCTTTTTTTTTATGAATTCATTTCATACGTTGTCTGAGACACCCACAGTGATATTTAGATGCTTTTGTGGGGACTTCCTTTAATGAATCAGCAAAGTAACACAATCAAACTAATGCATTTCGTATTGGCAGAATTGCCATTCAGTGTGGATGTCTCTTTCAGTGACACTTTGTTTAATTTAGGCCAGTCCAGCTAGGTTGCAGTTTTGTATTTGGAAAGTCTAATTTTCTAAGTGATTCTGAAAAAAGGTAAAAAAAATTCCTAATTAATGATTACATCTACTATAATAGCTTCATATCACATTAAGGTGTTTTTTATGACCTTATTATCTACAGCCTCAAGAAATTTCCACAATTYGACCCATGGAAGTTTCAGGCTGTACTTTTGTCCAGTCACAAGAAAATAGCTTTTCTCTTGTAAAGTGTGCACTTTTGGTTTGAGGTTCTGGCATGCCACAAAGAAGGAAACCTCATAAAACCATATATACAGTCACTTCTCATAGCAGAACTGTACTTCAAACACTGCACCTCCACTAATGGGGAAATGAACAGTAATTATAGTAATTTAGTGTGGGTTTTGTGCCTGCAAAGCACATACACTGTCAAATTTGCTTTCAAAATAAAAATATTAAGTAAGCCTTGAATACTGTGACATGTAACAGGCAATCTGTTCAAATACAATTCATCCTTAGTTTCTGTGTATGTTGGTGGTTACATATAAGCAGTATTTGACCATAAACATAACTCCCAAATGACTCGATTACTTTATTAGTAAAATTAGGTATTTTTGTAATCATTTTCTGAAGCTGCTGGAGGGCACAGAGGTAGAGGAGTAACATCCAGAAGGGTACCTGGTCACATTACATGGACAATCAGCCTGAAATGTAACGCCAGGGCCTTCCACAGCAATTATTCATAATGAGCGGCCCGTGCGGGTGTACCATTGCTTCCTGTTCTCTCACGGACGCAGGAAGTCTCTTTTCTTGAGGGCAGTCTACTGTGTTTGTTACAGAAATGCCTTCGACTAGGCTGTCCAGTTCCTTCAGATCCTGGGGTTAAATTAATTCAAAAGACTGCGTGCCAGCACAGAGGTCTGAGGTTGTGTCAACATGTCTTTAGAAATGCATTAASAAGTTGCACCACATGTATAATTAACAGGGACGAAGGAACCCTAGACTGACAGAAAGTCTGCACATCTCTTCTTATGCTTCTTTAAACTTTTTTTTCCTCCTTGATATTGTATCTAAAATATTGATATAGTTTATATTATATTATCCTTGGAAAGGTAATTCTTATAAAAGCAATAATAAGGTAATAAAACTATTTTGCTTCTCAGCACACCTTTTGTACAGTGAGCTCRAAGTGTTTTACAGAGCTTGATTAAAAATTAAGCCTCAGAACAGCTGTGTCAGGCAGGTAAGTAGTATCATATCCATTTTACAGATGGTTAAACRCAGCATAGAAAGGTTAACTGCCTTGTCCATAGCTGCTCACTAAGTCAGCTGAGTCATTAAGTCACTATTGGGAGTGGAACCCAGGAGCAGACCTGAATAAATAATGGATTTCTTGATTTGGTAGTTGATGCACAAAATCAGAGGAATACTGCCTTCAGGTTCACTAAAAATAATTTTCCTTTTATGATTTTTTAAGTGAAATAAGACAAAAAATTYAACTTTTGTCAACCAAAAAGTTCAGTTTCGCTCCAAATGAAATCTTACTGAGGTCTTTTGCTTAGCTCTTTTCCTTAAATTCTGGCCAAAGTGAAAAAGAAAACTGCCAAAACTTTTTTTCTGAGATGACTCAAAGAGTTGGAAATAATTTGTTTCACCAGTGAGAGTTCTGGCAGGTGAACTGGCTGGTTCCTAGGACTGGCTTAAAGAGACAGTGCTAGCCTAAAAGTCAGTAATGACAAGTCCTTTTTTTTTTTTTTTTTTAAACCTACCATGGTCATAAAATATATTTAACACAGTTAGGACTTCTGCCTTCAGAGCTACTCTTTTGACTCCTACAAAACCAAATTCCAAAGTGCCCTGCTTTGTAGCTGCAAAGTACACAGCAATACACTTAATAACACGTTACTACCTGTATCTTGCGTAAGATGAGCACAGTTTTAAGCCTGAACTCTTGTTCTGTCTTGATTTGGGGTTTTAGGAAGCATGTTCCAGGTAAGGCAAACGCAGCCGCGCAGTGCATGCTGTACYGACAGCTCAGAGTAAGCGATTTTCCTTCTCTTGGCTCCCTGGCAGAGCCAGCTGTGGACCACAGGAAAGCGTCCCTCTGCTGAGTTTGCGCTGTGGTCCTGATGAAAGGGCAGGAGGTACAGAAAGCAAGTGCAGTGCTGTCAAAAGGGGGATTTGACTAAGTGATCAAGTCTATCGTCCGGCTGGCGGACACAACAGCATTACTAAAGTCCTGATAAGTACTATATGCATCGCCATATGCAGGTGTGCTACGTCACACACTGCCATACGAACTGTGAATCCAGTGGTGGTGCAGAGATAAAAATAAGGTAACAGTAACAACCCCATATCTTAAAATCACTTCCACAGGTATCTATTAAATCAAAAATCCTCCAAAAGCAAAACAAAACCAAGCAATCCATCAAAAATCCCTGTCATTTGATATAACATTTGGAGAAGTAGCAAATTAAATCAGGATGGCAAAGCTACTCCTCGAAGAGAATAGTCCAGACAAAACAATTATCTCTGATTCTTGTTTTAATCAGACCATCAACACCACGTGCAGGAAAATCCCTTCCTCTGTACACCATAGAAGTTAAACATCACCATAACCTAACACATCCCTTGAGATTAGGGTGTCGTCTCTGTGACTCAGCTGAGAAGAAATAATGCTAAAAGTTGGTGCACGTGTCCAGTAATACATAGCTCTGAAGCCTGCAGTAAGAGAGAGGCAACAAAACAGGAAACAAACACCTGGTTCTCTGCCCTCTTCATTTTAAGGAGGCTCACAGAAAAACGTCTGTCCGTCTCTACATAATTTTACCACTGCATACACACGTTTTCACATACTTTCTACAAATGACCCCTCACAAGCCTGGCTAATTTAATCATGACTCCAGCCCCTCTGCTGCCCCTACTGAGGACATACGTATGCCTATACTACTATCTCTGGCAAGCCTTTATTTTCCCCAACGCAAAGGTTATCATCGTATTTGGCTGTGGTACTCTCTGTGCAACCTGTCCTCCCTACTGGGCATTYGCACCGAGGTAGGTTACAATTCTGCTTTATTCTGGTGGGAGGAGATGACTCACTGTTTGTTCTGTAAGAAAACAAGGAGACACCTTGAAGTAAAAAATGGCTTTGAAGTGTCAGTTTGCTCCACAGAGCAGATGGCTGGGCTAGGCTGAGGTTAAAGACATTCATTATAAATCCATCATCAAACTAGGACATGGATGTACAGTGATTATCAGATCGAGAATGTGCTTAGAATGGCAACAACCACATTGCTGTCTTAGCAACCCAGACAAGACTGCAGTCGCRTTTTGATAAGCAGGGCCAGATCCTCCTTTCACAGACCTGAGAGCAACGCCACCAAATTCAGAAAGGATCTGTAAAAACTACACGGCTTCCCTTGGCACAGAAAATACGCAGTCTCCAAATAATGCCACCTGTAAACCTACATAAAATTAGCAATCWCCCTCCAACACAGAACCATAAACTCAGGCTACTAATGTACATACAGACCCCCACTGTAAAAGGCCCACATAACGTTGGTTATTTTCTTCCTCCTTCTGTGAAAAYGTAGAGAACATTTAACACCCCCAGAAAGCTGTAGGGTTTCCATTTTCCAGGCAGTAACCTCTTCGGGTAAATCAGCAGAGTGCAGTAGTATTAAAGTTAATGGAGCCCTGCCAATTTTTACCAGATAAGGACTGGATCCCACATAATTTAGTGGTGAAATTAGAACTGAGATCAACATACATCTAAAATTTTGTCAAAGCATACTCCAGGTTCAATAGAAAGCAATTCCTTCCTCTGATGCACTCGTACACACTCTCACAAACACACCACTACTCAGGGTGAATAACCTGCATCCTATATGGAAATATTGAAGAAATTAGCTTGCATGAAGTATTTTTTTCTGAAAACAATAAAAACTCCTCAGCCTAATGACTTCTGTTCCCTCAAGGAATAATATAAATTAGACTATGTTAAGTTTGTAGTCATTTTCTTGTCATATAGTATAGCATTCCTGAGTTTATAGTTAAGACACTTTTTGCTTTCATTTAAAATCCCACATTGCAGGGTTTATTTTAATTTGGTTGTTAAAAAAAGCCATTCCAGACTGAATAATCGCTAAAGCAGCTCTTTCTTCCAATTTTGTTTTAAAGAACCTTTTTTTGAAGTTGTGGACAATGCATCTAGCTTTGGACTCACTTCAATATTATACCAGTCTTGGAAATGTAACTTACAATTAGATTTTAAGAATTTCCAACATCAAGTTATTCTATGATAAAGGGTTTCTAAAATATTTTTTATATAGCACTTTCCTGTCCCTTTTATCAAGCAAACTCTCCTCTGCAGTCAGTCGTATAATGACATTTAGGACTTGGCATATGAAGAAAACAGTGAATTCACTTACAGTGCAACAGTTCCTTGTTCCATCTTTTGGAGATGCAAACCATATTTAAAAAAATATGAATACAATCACAAAGCAACTGAATTATACTGAATAAGATAAGGCTCTGCAGAGTGAGTCTGCATTGCTAGGTAGACATTTTAGGGTTACTAGTTAGGACACTGGGGCTCTAAATCCATAACTAGTACTAAAATATTGCCAATATTCCACACTGCCCTGTCAGGATGTAGGCTTTAACATCAACATGTTATAATCAAGATAAGTACTCAACAAAATAGGTAACTCAAAAACCCTTGTCCCCTATGCAAATACTAGTCCTCAATCTATTTATGCCTCAGCTTCCTATATACTGATATTTATGGTACAACTGTCTCATCTCTCTGCTTAACCTTATATTTTCAAATCCCTCAAACGCCATATTTATGAGAAATCCTTTGGATTTCAGAGAAGTGTTGCCCCATCTTCAGGTACATGGTTCATATTGTTAATAAGGGCATCTCTAATGCATTTGCCCAACTCACCAAAATGACCTTTAGGAATTTTTTCTGGTCATTTCTTCCTGTGACCCAAATTCACATTTGAAGCCAGATCTTCAAAGGATGAAGAGTAATACTTTAACCCACTGCAGACTGCAAACCTAGTCTATTCTTGAGAGGGACAGTTACTCAATTTGAGAGAAATTGGTGGGTAAAAATAGACTAGAACTGYCTGTCAAACGTGTTTGCAGGCATTTTATTACCTATTAAAAACCATGAAGACTAAAAATCATTTCTACTGCAAAGTCCTTCAATAGTTCCCCAATTTAAAGAGAAAAAGTGCTAYATGACAACACCAAGCTGTGCTTGGACTGTCAGTCAGCTGTACTGCATCACAGTCAGATTTGAAGCAAAGTTCTCAAAGCTGACTTTGCTGCCCCATGGGAAATTTCCCAACTAAAGGGAGTTTCTAAGGTTGCATACAACTCCTGTATCTTGTGCTTCCCTTAGCTATTTGTGAGTAGTATGACAAGGGGAAAAAAAGGCAAAATCAAAGTCCAGCTGCTTAYATTCCAGTGATGCCAACTTGAAACAATGACCTACATATTGATGAAACAATTTAAGCACAGCTTGCTAGTGCCATAGTCTGGATAGGGGTTTTTTACTTTCTTAGTTTCAGGTTGCTCAGATGAGAAATTTTTGTACAGTTTATTGCACAAGTGATATATCACACTTCAGATTAAAAAAATTCAAGCTCTTAAAAAGGTGAGTGGTGATTTGGCTGGGAGCAGTAAACCTTTAGAAATTTAACTGACATCCATTTCTGCTTGAGATAGACTTTTTAAATCATACCCAGGTGCATACAGGCTAACCTTTACAATTCACAACTACTATCAGAAACTGGACAAAGTGGCTCTGTGATCAAAATAATTCTGTTTTGAAGCTAACTCTACCGAATAACTGGCCCAAGCTGTCTGCTTCACTTTGTATTTGCTGCTCACCTTCCTCCAAACTTTTCACTTTCCWCAAAACTAGAAGTAAAAGGCTGTTCTGAAGTGTTTACTCATATGTTTTTTGACAACTCAAAAAAAAAAAAAGCACATTATGTGCTGCTAACCCAATGTGACACAATTCCACATGACTTCATGGAGCTGCTGGTGGGGTGTGAGATCTGGTGCACGGGAACTAGAGAGACTCATCGTAATTCAGGCATTCTGYTTTGAACAGAAGGTCTCTCCTGTTGCTCTCCCTGTCAGCTTAAAATTCAACGGGTTTTTCCTGTTAACACTTTGCAACCACAGATGGATGATTGGTCACTATAAGCAAAACTGTTTTTCCTAGTCTGTTAATGAGTTACTGCTGTTAGTGATTTATATTACTCTACCACGCAGAGATAGTACCAGGCTGGGATTCTGTTGTTCTAGATGCTGTCAAGATACCAAGGTACAGAAACCAAGACACAATGGGGGAAGAAGCAGGCAAGATCAGAGTAGGAATCCAATTACAAACCCAAATAATTTTACTGGAAAGCAGCTCTGGGCAAATCCTRTAGCCAACCAGTTGCAGTGCTTACAGCAATCACACGGTGCCACCTGGAATACTCAGCTCTTTTCCACATTCACAAGGAATCTCTCATCACCCCAGTCAAAATGGCTAGAGTATTAAACTCGGTCTAAGAAAGGAATTACTGATGTGTATGCTTTTTCCACAGAGGCTTTTGCACTGTGGGAAGGGGTATTAAAAGTTCAAGCACTGGAGAATGATTAAATAAACAAGTAAATGATGCTTTGCACTTATTCAGCCTATACTTGAATTTTAAACAGAGCCCAGATCACATAATACCCTCTTTTCTTCTTCAAGTACAAAATTAGATTTTTCCTTAAATGTTGGAAATAACATAGGTAACACTGATCCTGTTTTAAGGAAGGCAGTGGATTAAATGCTGTATTTGAGGTTTGTCCATAGCTATTTTCTACAATTCTATAACAAGGTTGCATTGCACTCATGTTAACAGATGGGACATGAAATAAATGTTTCTGGTGGCTTACGAATATTACAGGCTGCTTGGCACTCAGAGTCCATGGCAGATCTTGCTCTCCAAGAAATTTAATTTCCTAAAGTATATTTCTCATTTCTTTTTGGAAACTGTARGTGAACATTCAACATTTTAACATCACATTCACCACAATGAATAACAGCGACTTACCTCCACAGTAAGGTGTCTCAGTTGCCACTAGAGGTCAGTAAAAATAGGTTACACCACAAATTAAAACATGGTTCAATGATACCTTTGAGAGGAATGGTCAGATTCAGAAATTTTCCCCAAACCTGCTCYTTTATTTCAGGGTACCATGGGTTTAAGTTAAAAATGTGCCAGCTATCAGCCCTGGAAACTAAAGTCATTTACTCACGTAGTAGGTAGGCAGCACATGCTGAATCAGTAAAAGGTCCTGCACAGAGTTGCTCCCAGGGGTTTGAAAGCCAGCACAGAGGGACCTCCGCTAGGGATGAAGGACTGTCTCAGGCTCAGCATCCCCATCAGGCTTCAGCTGTTCCACTGATGCTGTCTACAAGGGTAATAGTTACAGCAAGCTCTAGTATTGTTATACACACACTCTTTCCCTACTGCACAAGCGCATACAACCCTATCCACATATACAGGTTATTGCACACAGTTCTTCCCACAGTCAAAAGAGGAGACGATTTTTGGTTATTGATAAGTATGCCTGGCTACATTTCAGCTGTCAGTGTACAGTGGCTTGCCTTGTACCATACATCTGAGGAAGGCAAGCAGTATGCTCCTATTTACGAGTTCCCAAAATCATCCCTTCAAGGTTCTTTCCCAATGTCTTTTTATGCTGCTCCAAAAACTGACTCAGATTTCACAAGTGAATAAGAAACACAGCCAGAATGAAGCTGTCTCAAAAAGATGTTGGCTGACTGAGGATGAAATGCTAGGTTTGGACAATTGYTTCACATGATCTTTATTTCAATATTCTGTGCATTAGACATTTTTGTAAACCAGTGTGCATGCTTCTAAAGAGTCAGAGCCTGTATCTCAATTATATTATGCAGATTTGCTTTCTTGCACATTTTTTGGATCCTCACACATACCAAGATCCAGCATTTCATCAAGGAGACATATCTGCAGGCAATTTAACAGCTGCTTCCTGGCTCTTTGAGCCTGCAACATTTTATCTGGGTCATGCACAGTATCTTTTCTTCCCCTTAAAGCAGGTAAAATGTCTGCTCATTTCATGGTGACAGTGGGAGATATCACCACAAAAGGAACGCCATTTTAGAAGGGAAATTATAAATGAGGACAAACTTGCTACTGCACATTTAAAGAACCTACAGGCAGTGCTTCTCAAGCCAGCTATGTATTGTACAGGAACTAAATTCAGCTCTTATACTTGGCACTACTGTAACTTCACTATTTTTAATGGGGTTAATGCAGTCTGAGAAGAGAGTGCATTCTCACTGGATACGTCCACAGAAGCATCCTTTCATGGGAAGACTTCCCATTTCCACAAAGTCAGCAGAKGGGGTTAGCTCCATGCTACTACCTTTGTGGAGGTAAAGCTGCGAAGATAATGCAGCCTTCAGGTCACTTTTTCATTGGTTCTACTCATGGTGGAATTTGTTTTTAAAGTTTTGGAGGGCATCATCATGGTGATCCCTAGTTGGGCAACATTCCAAGAGGGGAATAATTTACTCCAAAGATTACATGAAATAAGAAAAATCCCACTAAGAACTAAATCCAAGTTCTCTCTCATTTATAGGTAATTAGAATTATGCAAAATCAATATTAATAGTAGGTAACTGCTGATACCTACAATGAATAAATATTGCTCAGCTATTGCTAGCTGAGATCAATACTTACTAATTATGCATTACTTAGCAGGAAGTATCATGAAACTTTCTTATCTGGAAAATAACATACTTTGAAAAATCACTTTGATGTGATGAGTATCCAGAATGACAGCTTCACAAATAAAGCTTTACTAAGCCTTGCTCTTCAGCTTGCACTGGATTATGTGGGTGTCAGCTTGGTCTGTTCCTTGCTGTTCTGAGTGGCACTTAAGTCCCAAATAAAATCAATGCTTTCAGGGCTTTATGTTGGGTTGAACAAAAGCTACAAACTCTCAACAAATTTAGAACTTCATTTTGAGGCACCACGGTAGGATGAACCTGCAAGTAAGAGCAAAACCCAGTCAAAATAGTTGAGTTTGAGATGCGACCTCTGCAAAATTACTAAGCCTCATAGGATCATGAAACAAAACGATATATTTGCTACTGATAAAAGGGTAGAAATTTGCTGAAATATTCACTGAAGACTCACTGGAAAGCTTGGTAGGACAAATCATTTGGCTAAYTGGACACAAGTTTTGAATGCAAAATAAACCTTGTAGGCAAAAAAGTGTGACCCAGTTTCTTGTTCCATGACTGAACAATTTGCACAGCTCTAAATATAAAACTGTTGATAACATATCCGTATTTGTTGCAAAGGGAGTGTACTGCATGAACTGCACAGGGCAGCAACAAAGTTGTATATTTCCATCCATACTGCAAAAACTTATTTTAAATGATGAGAGAATCAGGCACAACTTTTTTTTTCATATCCACATACAAACAAACATGAATGCCTATGTTGTAATTATAAATATATTTGTGTTATTTATAATCATGGCACTACACAGTGAAAATCACGTCATTTCATTTTTCTTGAAAGAGTAAGAATAGTATAAGACAATATTGATATAGCATATCCTTTTGCTGTCCGACTTAATTTTGTTTCAATGTGTTTTCAGAAATAATAATCTTATGTAGTAACATTGAGTCAATAAACTGTAGAGCTATCACAGAAGCATATACTCTGGTCCTGGTTTTGACCTCAGCATGGTGCAGATAAGTAATTCCACTGACATCAGTGAAGTCTCACTGAYGTAAGACTAGAATTACACCTACTGTATATCTTCTGCTGCAGCCTAACAYATATAATCATTGTATATAGCCCAGTRTAGTGCTCCCCCTGCTGCATATCTCAAAGCACTTGAGAGTCATTATGATCTTCATTTTATAGGTAGGGAAACTGAGGCACAGACAGAGAAAGTGATTTGCTGAAGGTCATCTAGCTGATCACTGTTAGCTGGGGACAATACCCACATGTTCTGACCCTAAGCTTGTACCCTGTCTGCTGGACCCTACTACCCCTTAACGCACAAAGTGAATTCCACTCCTGTCTGCCTGAACAATTAGCACACTGTACAGACACAAGAAATTTGGAACCAACTGTCCACAAAAGTCCATTCATATTAACTGAGCAAGGCAATATTATAACCAAAGAGAGGTTTTTTAAGAAATAATAGCATTGAYAGTAGATAATAAATGCTACTTTTTATCAGATCTAATTTTACTATAATAGTATATAGTCCTTAGATTGTTTATTACTACATGATATATTACTTTAAGCCCTCATGGCTATTCTAGACAATACTTTAAATACTCAGAGTTTTAAAAAAATATTTCCATTACAAATATTTTAAAAATATACTTATCCTAAAAAGCTGTCCAGCACTATTCCAAAAATCTCTTGTAGCAAATGTCTTTTTTCATTTTAACAAAAATATCTACCATTATATAGAAGAGCTCAAGTGTTGACAAATCTATAATACAGTCAAAATATCTTAGGGCCAGATTCCACTCTTGTTTATACAGTTGCTAGTCTGGAGCATGGTGTTCATTTCAGTTATATTAGTCTGGTATAACCAGGAACAGAATACAGCCCTTAGTGTTTTAAAATGATTAAATGGACTGGATTCTGCAATAGTTACTTATGCCTAAGAATATCAGGGAAGGGATTTCCTTTACTACACTGCATTTAAAATGCAAAAGAATGTTATAGTTAGTATTTGTGCCATGACCATGAGAGGTGTCAGGCAGCTGCTGTACTGCAGTTGATGACTCAGATCTAGAACAGTGTTCACTTATAGAAACCATTTCTTTTTTTTGTCTGAATGATGCCTGTAACTGTCTTTAAATTGAGGATGAATGTATACAGAGAACATTTGTAAAGAGAAAATGCAACCTTCCTATAATGCTTTCTACAATTCCAGGAATCATTTTAACATCACTTTGTTATTCTGAAAGTTGAGCGAGTTTACTAGAGCATCCCACTACTTATCTCTAAGGAGGACGCTATTTAAAATTGTTTCCATATTTCCAGCTGAAATACTCCCACATAGTCAGTACTTTTCAAAGTGCATTTACAATGATCTCTTAAGCACTTATGGGAATCCGCAACTGATCAAAAAACAATCTGGAAACTGTCAGTCTTTCAAAACACTGGAGCTTTTTTTTTTTTTGCCATTCCCCCTTTTTCCTCCAAACCCCAAATTTAAACTCAGTATTTGATTAAGCATTATAGAAATCAATCCAGTCTCACTGCATCAGGTTACACAGGTAAGCAAAACTGCAACAGTCTCAGATGCAAACTGTAATTCCTACCCATGACCTTCATGAGATTAGACTGGAACCTTATATGTTGATTTCATTTAATTCATGTTTAAAGCTTTTACTCTATTTGTTTTCTTCCTAAACTTTGGCTACTGATCTAGTAACTTATAAACCAAGACAATTTAAATATATAGACTAAATTCAGTCCTCGCTGTCGTCTTCATCATCGTCATCTTTACTGGGAGCACATCTTTGGAAGCAGTGTACTAGAGTTGCTAAGAAGAAGCTTGATAGAATAGCAGCAATGGAGACTGCGACTCCAGAGAAGATGATGATAAAAAGGTCCGTCAATGACAAACTAAATTTGCATTCACTAAAGCTGACCTCAGATAATTCATTCAGAAAGATTCTTCTATTTTCCACAGGCAGGGAACACTGGATTTCATGTAGACCTGCAAGAAAGAAGAAAGGGAAAAACCAGAGGAATATTAATGAATCCTTCTGTTGCTCAGGACAGAGACCAGTCGGCTGAAGAAAAAAGTCTGAAGAAAGCAATTATTTCTAGATTCATGAATTTATATACAATTCAGGAAATAACTGAACAAAATCTGACATGCTCCAAGGGCTGCTACATATGCCCCCCAAATGGCCTCTGGAGATTAAGTTATTTCACCTTTAGCCTTTGAGATGATCATGGATGACCTGGGACCATGATTTTGAGGATTTAAATATGAATGTTGAACAYGTGACTCATCTAAATCTGGACACCCAGAAGCACTTCCCCAGTATGGCATCTAAGCATGCATTCTGACTTCAAAACAGGGTTACACTCAGGCACGTGCCAACCCTTTCTTCCTCCCTTGCACTCTGACTTTCACAGGGGGAAATCCAGGAATACGTTCCAGAGGAGAGAAATGATGAATTCTGACCAGACTTCTGATCTTGACAGTGAGGAAATCAGGGCTCTTGAATATGCTGCAGCACACATTTGGAGATCAGTTTTCACAAAATCACGACAGCCTTGAGCTGGTCCTCCACACGTATCACCTTTTACAACGCTTTGGGGAAACCAAATGCTTTTCCTTTAAGAATAAGGACCTGCAAGGTACTGCCTGGTGTTACTCCCTCGATACTGATGTTCCACACCTTAGTACCTTTTATACTACCTTTTGCAGGCACAAAGCCACACTTTTCTTCTTATTCTGATCAAAACCACAGGTTAGGGTACTTGCCTGTGATCTTCTTTCACCTTTTCTCTCTGACTCTGTTATAAGGTAAGCTGACTGGCAGATATTATTCCTCCATGCATTATTGAAGAACACCTGGAGCTCAGTTCTTTATAGTGAAAGCAAAAAAATCCAAATTTAAAAACTGGTGAGATTATAGTTTGGTATTGGTCAGTAAAAACACACAATTCACTGTATAACCCCACTCCTCCATGCACAGCAGGGGAAAAAAGGGGATTATATTATTGGGGCTTGGATGGAGCAAATAATGAAGTGAATTAACTCTGTATGGCTGTTAGCAAGACAGGTTTTATCTTGCTATTGAGGATATGAATGTAAAAGGGAAATATGAGAAYTGAGTATTAATGACTGGAAAACTGCTGCTGGTTTATTTGATACACGCTTTCCTTTGTGCGCTGCCAAACGCAGACTGGGCCCCCAGTTTTGACTCGCATTGTTGTGTGTGCACAGCGTACCGGGCACTTCTGCCACGGCTCCACCATGTAAGCACTGCGTCGCTTTGTGCGAGGGACACACGATAAGGTTTCTTTCTGCTTTTGTGACTCCTGCTTGTCTTGTGGCTGAATAGCTACACAGTATGATGTTTTATCAGTAGGCCCACCGGGTTAGTAGTGTAAACCTGAATTGTTACCTGGATCCAGCCCAAGTGTTATGTTGACTTGAGAGGGAGTTTTTAGCTGATTTGAGAGGGGGCCCAGCTAAGTCTGCTAGGGACCCATTTATCACTCTGACTTACCTGACCCTGAAACGATGATGATCACACTACATTTTGATCCCTAAAAGCCATCCAGTATCTGCCTTATTTGTCGAAAGTTCTGCTGATTCCCTGTTTTTCATGTTCCTCTCACCCACAACATGATGCAAGCTGCCAGCAGAACAGCACAACAGCCAGCGTGCCCAAGGCTGAACGGTTTCCTCTAGGCAAACTGCCACCTGAATACATGCTATAATTTTTCTCTAAGCCTGGAGTGTACTGGAGATACGTGCCAGATGGCGAGGCAACTTGCTTGGCAGACCTTTGAAACCTCCTGTCTRTGGGCTTAGTCAGGAAGATAAAGGAGACTGGGACTTGCAGTATGCAAATATATCATGTCCCGTACGCAGGCTGACACACAGGAGCACTCGTGTGTCTTTGTACAGAGTTTTCGATTGCAAGGTGAGTTAGGGTTGCGCACCGAGTCCATATTTTCTTTTCACAAAGACTTTGGAATACCCAGACTGGTCTGGTCCAAGGATATATGGCATCTAAAGAAACTCCTTTTCAGTTGTAGCCAACAAATGAAAAAAATTTCCATGCAACTTTGTTTCTACAAAACAAACCACTATAGTAACTGTTGAGAACTTACAAGAACCACTGTTTTCACAGCAGCTGTGCCATCTTCACCACATGCCGAAAGAAAGAGCATACAGGTGACCGCAAACCACTCTACATTTTCTATTTCTGGCCAGTTGCAAAAGAAATTGTCTGACCTGTGAGCTTTTAAAATGATCTCTGTGCTGGAGGGGCACTAAGCAGCCTTAGTGAGCAGAAGTATCAGATCTAAGCTAAAATACTGTATTTTTAGACAATAAGGAAGGAAACAAAAAAGAACATATGAGAGAAAGAGAGAGAGAGAAAAGACTCCAAAAGAAAATGATTGTTCTAAGCAGTTTTACTTCCCGCATAATCTGTTTCTAGAAATAACTCAGTACGGTAGCATCTGCCAAGGATTCTAGAGAGGGATATGTAAGAGCCGCATTACCAATCACACTTTGCCATGGGTCAAAACTGACCCTTTAGGCTCTGTTCCTGCTCCCAGATGCTTTCACCCCCATCACAGCACACAGAATACAAAGGGAAAAGAATCTGCAACGTACCAAGTCACACAGAAGATATCTTGTGCAATGAGAATCAGTGTACTGTAATGATTGTGAGTCTGATTACAAAATAAAGAGAAACAAAAAGCCCTCCTCCATGTAGCCATTGGTACTAGAATCTAGGTCATGTTCTCAAACCAAATGGATTAGATGGGAATTTTCTACTTGCTTTATTCTCTGACACTCCAACGTGCTAGCTTAGCCTCAAGTTTCTGCAGAGTTCTTAGGCATTGAAAATAATAGATGCCAAAGGGCAAAATACAGTGTCATAAACCAGTAGAGGCCTTGCCAGCTCCCAGTCACAGCCTCACCCACCCTGTGTATGCACCATCTTCTCAGCAGGACAGAATGAACCGACCTCTTCTATCCACACACACGGCAGTCTGCTAAAACTGTGCTGGAAGTAACCTAGAACAACTGCCGAGCTCGGTGGAAGAGCATGTCAGCGACTGAGGGAGAGAGAACATTTATTATTCCATCCAGTTCAGTGAACTGGGTATTTTGCTGCACYGTGACACTGTTGCAAAAGCCAATAGAGTCAAAAGGAGTTTTCCTTTGGACTCCAAAGAGAATTTGGAACAGACTATTTATCCATAACAGTAGCAAGACCAGCAGCTTTATTTCTGGTTCCACTAGGAATTTCTCCTCCCAAAGCTAATGCAGTGGGTGTTGCACCATAGCTACTAATTGCTTTCCTGAAAACACTAGCATGCAGGTCACATGTACATCTGTTTAAAATATACAAATATCATTTCATCTGCTTCCTTCCATAGCAACGTTACTTTCTTCACATTATTTTAAGGTAGGTTGCCCTTATCATGGTGAAACTAGACTCCAGCATGTGCAGAGAACCGATATTGTGTACTCCAGCTGTCCCATTACGTACACACCTAGAGGTGCCTAGAGAATAGAACCCAATTTTGTTCTTTTCTTAGGCAGAAAGTAATCCCAGGTCATCGTGCACCCTCTGCATGAACAGTGAACAGAATGGCCTACATAAAGGGATGAGTATTAATTAGAAGTTTTTCCCTCTGGGTGATTCCACYGCATATAGAGTGGCTCAATCAAATTACCTGTCCCCCCCACACAAGATGCCTGGAGGATAAGATAACGCCATTTAACTTTGGTGCTCTACTTTCACATGTTTTGACCACTTGAATGGCATTGATTTCTATAATATTTTAGAAAATTTTCTGTAAAACCCCATTCAATTTATTTCTTAAAAAAATAAAATCAACCAGACTTCCTGAAAAAGGGTGTCTCAAGGAAGTCTGATAYTTAAATCTCGGCTGCAGCAAGAAAACCTTCAATGATAGTTACACATCTCTTATTGCTCCCACAATACATTCAAAGAGTTGCTTCTTCACACCAAACAAATCTGTAAGTGAAATAAGTGCATTTTTATAAATATGTGGCTTATATTACTTTGTTCAGGGCCATCACATTATCTGTAAAAACTTCAGCTGTCCCGAGGTCAATGCCAGACGTTCTGCATCTTTCTGCCATGTCCTCTGAAGAGGCAGATGTACTACGTTGGCAAGCTGCGAGCTGTTGCTTGCTTTTAAACTGGGAATGCTTTGAAGTCCCAGTCAAGGGCCACGTGCTAGAGTCTATATAGACATGTCTCTTGACACGGAAAATAAAGATGAAAATATAGGTCTGTACCCTAGAGGAATAGGAATAGATAAGCTAAATAACATGGGGAGTGTGAAATTGCTGGAGCTCTAGAACCGTATCTTTAAAGGAAGAGGCATGCTTTGAAGAGTCAAGATACATGTTGTCTTTATAAAGAAGTGATGCAGAAGGGTTCCAGGGAAAGTTTTTTAGTGAAATCCCCAAATAGGTTTTGGAAGAATACGACTTTGAGATACCTTACTATTAGAGGCTGTTACACCTCCACAGAATCTAGGACTTAAACCTGGACAATAAATTGTACTTAAGCTGCAGGTAGATCTTAAATAAATGATTTTACATTTGATTGTGTAGAAGGACTATGCACAGGCCTACTTGTCTTGCAGAGTCAGAGGCTGAAATACTTTCCCTGTTAAARTGAAACTCTCAGAAAACAGATGCAGCCTGAAACCAGTCTATATAAAAATACATACAATTAATTTCATTGCAAATTAGTGAACACAACAGACCTATAACCCCAAGTTATGACCGTCCTGATCCTCCCATCTCAAGGGAACATAAAGGTACCAAGTTCCTTTAATGTTCTGCTGGCATTTTGCAGCCATGATTCGGCTCTGCTGGGCAGAGGCACCGTTTGGCCAGCAAGTTTCAAACACCCCCCCAGCCACCCTGCAATTGCCTGCTCCTGGACCTGCCGTGGGTTCTCCCTAGACACCTCGAGTGGTGACATATTGCGTTGTGCCTTGGTTTTACGCTCCTCTAGCTGGAGAAAAGCAGCAGGAGGCATCGCTTACCCCCATGTTTACTTGACTYTAATTTGAAGGACTCCATGTGTATTTCTGTCTTTACTTACTCCTACTACTTGGGATTTTTTAATATCGGTATCAACTGCATCTTTCATTGGAAAACTTCTGAAATCCATTCTTACTTCAAAACTCTGGTCTTTGCCTGTTAACCCTCTAGAGCTGGGAAATCTCTATTTTGGACACTGAGTTTAAAAAAAATACAGATATTAACTATATATTACACAGTTTCCTAACATCCAACAACATACAATGGTATGAGATAACACAAATGCCCCCTAATATATACACTGATACATATCAGAAATACATCCTGAAAAGTGTTTATGGGTTGTCTGAGAGCAGAAAATAAGTGGGCTAAATATACATGTTCATTACAGTCTATACAATAATTGTAAAAGGACTCTAATATGCTATTTTAGCTTCTCTGGGAAAAGTAAAACTGATATTTGCCCCTTTAGCTGCTCTCGTGTCACATTGTAGTTCAGAGACTCAAAGTGTTTAAATGTGGCATTTTATTTCTTGTATGGTATTTTGCCTCCAGCTATAGTTCTCTTCAGTCTACTTAAATGCTGTCACTAATGTTTTAGATGTGTTAATAAGCAGTGAGAGAGGCATTGGCTCTGAAGAGAGATAAAATTTCATTAGAATCTGCCTCAAGGTATCAGAAAAACATGGCTAAAAACAAAAAAAACAAAATAAACCAGAAAACCAAAACTGGAGCCTGTATTTAGACCCCTAAATAAACTCTTTAACAGCCAAGTGTCCCGGAAACTCATAGATTAACATTAAAAGGTATTTGACAGTTTGTCTCAATGCCTAAATATAAGTTAAGGCTTAACATCAGATGCCCACATCTGCAAATTCTGCCTTCGCATCTGCAAATGTGGAAGAGGAAAGTACTCCAAAAAAACCCTAAGATGGAAGGAACAGAGTGAAAAGCCAATGGCAGTCAGATCATTTTACTGAAAATAACCAGGATACCACATCATATATTTAAATATGCATATATATAGAAACAGATTTGATGAGCTTGTTGGGGAATCTTATTTCTGTTAAGACTTCTGCTTGAACAGAATAAAAGCTGCTGAATGCGTGAGATGTCTCAGAGCTTTTAATTCCTTCCCGAAAACTGGATATTATGTTCTGTACTAGTGATGTGTTAGCATGTGCATGATACTCAAGGAAGAGCTGAACGGCTGTAATGGACAGAACAGTCTGTCCTTTTTAGCTGAAGCTTGCTCTACTTCTATATTAGTACACGAAATTAAGGCAGTCTTCTCCACACAGCAGACGAGTAAATAGGTACAGATAAAGAATTTTAAGACAGGAGGCCCTACAAAAACATCAGTTGTTTCACTGGCTTTCAGTTAGGTTAGAAGGCAAATGAAACTTGTACTCTCATGTAATTATGATGTTTTTTTGAAGCCAATGTTTACCATTTTCAGTGAGCCCACAGGGGCTACAGTAAGGGCCTAGATACTGAAGCAAGATGTTATGTTTTATTTACAGAATAAATTTAAAATATCTTAGATGGGAACAAGATTACAGAAAAATCTCTAGAAGCAAGAGATGATCACCTCATTGCAGTCTTTCAAAACTGGCTCACAAAAGTCATTCCATTAGTCTCACTACACTGATTCATTTCTAGATCTAAGTGCTTTCTATCTAGTACTGAATTCAGTTTGAGTTTCCTGCTCTAGAAGGCTGCTCACAGTCATTTTCACCTGCTCTTGATTCTTTCCTACCTTTGCCTTCCTTCCCTCCTATTCTCTTGCATAGCCCATCTTTTCCTGGAAGCATGTCACTTTACTGGGGAGATACTAGCTACAGCAATTCTTGAAAGTCAGCTAAATCGAATTTATATCAGTACTGGCATGTTAAAGAAATACCCTTTGGGTCTCTTGAGGGTTTATGAAGTCTTGTGCACACAGTTTTCTAAAGTGGAGCAAAGAAGAGGGAAACATGGTCCTGGCTATGGCTGTTGTGCGGTCACATGGGATTTGCTGCCACCAATGAATTTTCTTCCAGTGAAGTTCAGTGATTACCTTAGCTTAGACCACGATTCTGCAAGGGGACCCAAGCTCTGTCTTCTTTAGGCATCTGTTACTAGCTCTGCTAGTTCTAGCGGCGTGGATGTAAATGGAAGTATGCGGGAAGACAGTGCACTGATACTGTGCCAGCTAATCCTGTCTGTAACAGTAAATCCAGCACTGAGCACAGTCCTTGCCTAAACTTGTGCTACTTTAATTCCAAATACTCAAAACCCTTCCTTTATTTATAACAAGGGCAGCATAACCTATTTGGAATTCTGTGGCTGGCCAATTCTGATTGAATTTTTTCAAGTCTTTCTGGCAATATCAAGGTGCACTGATCTGCCCACAATGCTCAGTCTAACCCTTCCCATTAAATTGCTACAAGTCTTTGTCATATTGTTTTAACAAAAAGGGTATCAAAATCTATCACTCATGCAGTGCATGGGAAGTGAAGTAGACTATGGATTAAATGCAAAAGGTTGAGCACGCACTGATGCATCTAGTGGGGAAAAAAGCACAGACAATGACTATTTCTTGCAATCTCAAACTCAATACAACTTCCTGAAAAGGTTTTTCACTGAAGAAAAAAAAGAAAGGGAAAATGAGGGCAAGATGATAGTAAGGAGACATTACAGTCACACTCCAAGGAATAAACTGATTAAAAGTAACAATAAAAATGCATTAGCCATTAGCAAACAAGGTCATACTAACAGCTACCCAAAGTTCACGGAAGGTAAAAATCAGCAGAGACCTCTACAAAAGCACTGAAGTTAATATGGCCATGGCAGACTGCTAGTATTCCTTTGATTACCTGAATTTTATCTCAATCCATTCCCTTCATCAAGACTGGATCCCTCAGAAGGGCTCAAGAAATGTCTTCTGTGGTGTTACACACTATGATTTTTAAATAGCATCTTTCACACAAGACTTCTCTTAAATCTTTTYGTATTTAAATGCTGAAATGGCAGAGCTAGAAGAACCTGTTGCACCAGCAACAACTTTTTGCCAGATGAGCCCCGAGTTTCAGATAGTATTACTGCAAAAATCATGTGAAGAGGCGAGTCTAGGAAGGAAAAGTGCAATTTTAGCTGAGATAAAATGTGAGACAGAACACAAGCTCTGAAAACAGAAGAAAGCTGTTCCATATAGTAGAAATTGCTGAATGTATTTTTATAGGATTTATAACCCCACTGAGGCAGAATATGCAAGAAATCTTAAAGTGACTCTTGGTCTTGAAAAAATGAAAGGCAAGTTTCCTTTAACTTCACTGAAAATCAAAATTTCAACATATCATATCTGAAAGTTAATTAACTCAACCTGTAACCATCTTTCCCTTTATTCAGTACATCTTACTTTTAGTTGCATTTTTCTTAATTACTTCTGTCAGAGGAGTCCAAACTCTCTTCCTCCTTCTCTGCTTTCCTGAATCCCCACTTTACAGAACTTCAGCCTTGTCAATCACTTTTGGTAAAAGCCAAAGAAGATGAAGAAAAAGGATACTACGGAGCAAATATAAGCAAGTAGAGGAGAGAACATAATCACATACATCTCACATACAAAGTTTCCTTGAATTCCTCAAACAGCATGTTCAAGAACAACCTAGGCCTTTGTCCTTTCACTTTTCATTCTGTAAGTTTGCATCTTCCCTTATGGGGTAAAGCCTTCCATGAAAGATACCTATCTTCTCTGAAGACCCAGAGGTCTTGCATCAACTTTCCTATTTCCATAAATTTATCCAGTATTCTTAAGCGCCATGCTCTTCCTAATGGGAAGCCTTTGATACATGTCATCAGCCACCATGCTGCCATTCAGGCTTACCAAACACTTATAAAATCAAATTCATCCTTGCACAGAAAGTCTTTAGAAGTTATATGTATATGGTTGGTTTTCACCCATAGCAAACACCTTCCCTGGAAGGTCTTCCCTGGAAAACAGTCTCTGTTGTGTACTCTCCACTTATCACCATTCCACTTCACTGACTGTTCCTTTGACTACATTTTTGCATTATACAAATTAAGTTTTTAATCAATTATTAATCAAATCAGAGGGTAGAAATGTAGTGTCATTCTGGAGTATGATGAAAATTGTTTTTAATACCTTTTTACACATGTAAAAATACATTTGCTTCTTTAAAGCAGGTAAAGTGCTGAGTTTAATTGCAAAACTTTTAGTGCAGATCCTTAGTAAGTCTGCCTGCATATCTAGCTTGAGAGAATATTCACTTATTGCCAATTAATACTTTATTTTGAAATTTAGGTTGGATGAACAAATGCTGGAATCTAAAGCGATTCAAATCCCAGCTGTTTGTGTGAAGTGACAAAGTTGGATTTGCAAAGGCAGCACAGCTGGGAAGAGGCTTTACAGTCAGCTAGTCAGACAGGTCAGCATAAGTTATAATTTTACAAGCTTTTTCTGGTAGCATGCCAGAAAGAAAATGGACCTGGCTTTTGCAAAACTAGTGAGTTGGAGAATGGCTTTAGTTCAGATCACTGAGTTTTCCAGAGGCCCAGACTGCAGAGAGACAGTTTCAGGATCAAATATTGAAATTTCAGTTCATATTGACAAAGCTTTTTTTTTTTTTGTCTCAGACATGCAAGCAGGGCACATTAAACTATTTTAAGCGCCATTCGAAGTGAAGAATAAAAATTAATTCCTAGAACCTAAATCTGTCAATGTTTTCCTCCAGGCCATTTTTCTGTTTCTTGCTACCATTTCTGAATCTTAAAGGACTACTGCAGTACAGTAACACTTGAAAACTGGAGCCATGGATCACAGTTCAGTCTTTAGCGGCAGCCACTAACTCTTTAGAGAGAGTTTCTTTCTGGCTTGGGCACATCCTTTCCTTTCTAATCCATTCTGAGCAGAAGACACAACAGGGTACAGAGCCTTTAGGTTCTTTGCGGTGCCTTTGTACTTTTCATATAAGGGCTGGGGATCACTGGCGAAAGTTACTGTCAGTCACTGCTCCACATTCTTTCCCTTCTCAGTAAACCCAGGTTACTAAATTTGCCATTAAAAGGCTGGGGAACTTCAGTCTGTTATGGAACAGCTCTGCATTGTTAATCACAGCCTATTCTCAAAGAACGTAAAGAGAAGAAAATCCCCAGCCAATTCCTTTTTCCATTCTGCTGTTTTCCATTAGTACAGGCCACACAATGCAGATGTTTGAGCTGCTACAGAATTATAAAAGTATGCAGCCAACATAAGTGAGCTTTTATCTTGGGCCCTGAAAATGCATGTCCCTATCTTTCTCTTTTGCAGTGTTTCCAGGCATAATGCTTGCTGCCCTACTTATCTTGATGTGCTTGCTGCAAGAATACCCTCCTCTGTCTCCAGTCTTGCTGCAGTACCTTGAGGAGTCTGAATGCTGAATCTAAGCGAGTTGCTCTTTCCCTCCCCCCAGAGAAGCTGTGATATCAGAAAGGCCAAGTGAATACTGCTTTGGACAAGTATAACCAGGCAAATACGAAGATGATTAGTTCCTAATGGGTAAAACATTTTGACATCACTTGAAATTGTGAAAAACAGGTATAAAATGCAATCAAATCTCAACGGTAAGATTTAATTTTACACTGACTTTCCAAAAGTTGCTTCGAAAGGTCCTCAATTGCAGCCATTGGTTTTAAAATGTCATTGAGACAGTCTTTCTTTTTGGGGTTTAGTTTTGCCCTCACCTCCTTGAATAATGCTTTTCTAGTTTATTATAGGAGACAGCCAATATTTTTGTGGCAGTAGCTCAAAACAGGCAATGAAAATGCTGAATTTGCACACTTTCGCATACATGCACTAAATTTCACTCATATGACTGCAAAGAAATCTGTGAACCTGCTCCCAGGAGTAAATGCAAAGCATTAGGCCACAGGGGGAAAAAGCCTCTGGACAAAGAAACCAGCCTGAACATTTGCACCTTACCTCCCCGTCTTCCCAAATCAAATCAAGCTGAAACTGGAATATCTAGATGGACTGGCGATTTTTCTTTTTTTAAGCTACTTGGCTAAAAAAAATCATCTCATTATTTCAGATGAGATAAAATGCTGTGAGAAAGAATCTCTAACCTTGGATGACACTGAGGAACACTGGCAATACCATGGGAAAGCTTAAATCACTTGAGATTTCCAGACATAAGTTCAGATAAACTTAAAAACACTGACATGGCAGAAGAGAAAAGAGACGGGCTGGGACAGACTCTTTCAGACTGAACAGACTGAGTCTGGATAAAGGGGAAGGAGCTAGTTCATTAAAAGGGAAGGAAAGAAGGGCAGAGGCAAGGGTCAGAGAAGGAAGAGAATATGATCAGAGCTTTTGCTTACAGAAAGCTTGGGGAGCAAGGAGTTAAAAAACAAATGAAACTAGGTCGAAGAAGAGGTAAAAGGAATTTGGTGTGAAGGCAGGGGGAAACTGAATTAATGTTTGTCTCAGAGTCCGCATGAGAGATGGGCAAATACTTAGTTCAGACAAAGAACAAACTTCAGCTAGAGCACTGGGGAAAGCAGGAGAACAGGTCCGGGTTTGGTTTAGGAACAGTAAAGACAAAAGTTGCAGCTGAGGCAGGCAGGAAAAAAAGACTTTTTCCTCTAATGACTTCTTCTCTCCTTAAACCAGCATGCTTTTTTGCAGCTAAGAATATTTAGGGCAGCCTAGATTAGTGTATTAAAATAATGCCACCTAAGGTCATGAGCATAGGAAGAGCTTAAATAAGTGATTATAGACTCTCTGGTGATCAAGAAAGGAGGAAAAAAAATCTCTGAAATCTTTCTGCACTCACTGTGTTTTTCTCCTCTTGCACCTGAATTCAAGCAAACACACAGTTCCTTGACCTCATCCTATTCTCTTGAGCTCTTCTTGCTCAGCCTTTTCCTTCTCACCTTTGCAGAGACAATCTCAGACAGAGCCCAGGCACCAGTGATTTCACAGCAGGTGATCCTTTGTACGTCCTCTGGAGCCTTGCAAACCTCCAAGCACAAGCAGTTTGCCTTCTGCTAGCAGCTGGGTGGCTCAATAGCATGAGTTTATGCCCTAGTGCTATGGGAGGCATGAATGGCGAGGTCATCTCCAGCTAAAGCTGGATTAAGAGAGGCTTCGGCATCAGGTGAGAAACATGGAACGAGAGTCTGGATTCCTTACACATGGCAGTTTGAATACTTTTTCCTCAAAGCTCATCTGAAAACTACTGGCCCAAATATCAGGATAAGATGTCCTGCATTTGGGGGTTTTCCAGAGCCATTTTAATTGATTCCCAAAATTGGAAACAGTGTTATTTCAATTAAAAAAGCCACAAACAAGCTGTGGAAAAAAGTTTCCAGCACAAACTATCACAACAAAACAGATCCAGGAAAGGGTCCGACAGCCACATTTGTATAAAATAGGGAATGGGGAGTTAACTCTTCCCTGCAGCTTTATAGAAGATGAATAAAATGAGAGAAAAATCAGTTCTCTTAAGGAGCTGGCACAGACTATTCAGCTGTTCAAAGGGCTTATTGTAGGAAATATATTTACCAGAGAGAAACCAAAGCCTGGAAGAGAACCAGTTCTGGGCTCACCAAATTTGAAAAAGCTCCTTTCACTACCTATGTAAGTTTAGTCTATAAATCAAAACTATTACAGCTTAATTTTTAAATTTTATTTCTTAACTGGGAGGAGGACAGTGCTGCTAAAGAGAAACCAACATCATTTTAATGGACTCCCAGGTTCAAAGCATGTAATTACAGTTTGACCAAAACGCCGTTTGGGTCACTGCAGGCAGCACACTCGGACAATTTGACCAATTGACTCTCTCCCTCCGAGACACACATACAAAGCAACACACAGACTGCACTGTAAGCCACTGAGTTTTACCTTTCTGGAGCTTGGATGCATTCTCCTGTATCCAGCTGAAAAGATTGGCAAAGTCACAGTCACAGACCCAGGGGTTGCCCTCCAAGCGTATAGTCCGCAGGGAGGGAAGTGCTTCTAGGGCAGCCACATTTAGGCTTTGTAAGTTATTGTCATTCAATTCTAACACTTGGAGCTGTTCCAGGTTCTCAAAAGCAGCCTCATCCACATCCGCCAGGTTATTGTTCCCAAGGCTCAATTTTATCAGTTTTTCTGCTGATTTGAATATCCCAGCATCAAGCTGTGTTAAATTATTGTAGCTTAAGTCTAAATACACCAGTTTGGTAGAACTGCTAAAAGTGCCCTCTTCTAAAGAGGTGAGGGAGTTATTCCTGAAGTCCAAATAGACTAGATCTCCATAAAATATAAAGAAATCAGCTGGTATTGCCTGAATGTTGTTATCAGCTATAAGAAGTTTCCGTACATCCAATGGAAACGGATTAGGAACACTGGGGAGTCCTTGATCCCGGCAGTCTATAGTGTGGTAGTCCATACAGCTACAGACAGCAGGGCAAAAATGGCCCACGGGTAAGAAAAGCAGGCAGACAAAGACAGAAAAAGGTAAAAGGCAGAAAGGAAAGCATGGCAACATCGTCAAGGATTTGAAAGCTGTGATGAGCACCACTTCTAAGAGAAGGACATTTTGCTCAGCTGAGCAGCAGTGCCTGGTACTTGTGTGTGTGTGGTTGTATCCAGGAGATCACATATCACAGATCCGATAGCAGCAGCCTGGAGAGGGGGGAGGGAGAGGATGACTGAAGGAAAGAGGGAGGGAGGCAAATGCGAGGATTTACACTGTCAGAGAATTATAATACTGTAGAACGTAAGGGAAAGAGCGATGATTGGGCAAACGAAGGGCCTTTCAAAGGACTCCCTTGTTTTTGTGAGCTAAAAAAAAGCTGAGAGCCTCTTTGCATATCTGCTGTATATTCCAGCAAACGGGAAATCACACCTGATCCTGCGACTCTGACAGCAACAGCTTATGCTTCAAAAGCCCTTCAGGTAATGAACCCTGATGAAATCAATTATTTTGTATCTTTTCATGCCCTGGCACGTACCTACATCAGTGATCACTGCCCTACAGAAAGGCAGGCGAGGGGCAGGGACCTGGTTAAGTGCTAAGAACCGTTTTCTCCTTCATTTCAAAACAGGGAGCAGAAGAGCAGCAAGGGGGGAACCAAAGACAAGGAGCACTGACCTGTGCCGTTTCTGGATGCCTTCTCAGCTTTTAGTGACGAGCACGTTCACCCTATTTAAATATGACACTAATTATCTCTTAATCAAGGAGTATAACCTACTGTAGCAACAAGGAATATGGTCTCAAAGGTGAGCAGTTTTCTAGTTTAATGACCAAAACAGCTGCTTTCTAATATGGCAGTGGTAATGTCCACAGTGCCAGGTGAAAGCATGAGTTGTGGGTCAGATCTTCAGCTAGTTTAAACTGAATAGATTTACTTCATCTTCAGGGGTTTGAAGTATTTGAAAACCAATGTGCCTGCCTCCCCTGGCACAGCAGCGATGATTTTGCAACACAGCATCTGTGTTTGTGACATCCCCAAATCCACACCAAGACATGTCCACTGCCAGATGCAAGCTTAACTCCATCCCTCTTCTTTGTGCACATCCTGTAAACAGACAGAAATGGGACTCTAGTGCTTGGGCCACACATGGACTATGACAGAAGATTTTCTATAGATACAAATAGTATTTGGGCACCTAATTCCTGAGGGTTAGAGCCAAGAAACTCAAATACCTTTGGAAAGCTCATTCTTAGGTCAGAGAAAGGCCAGTAATCTTGATTTAGGAACATTTTGTAACTGAATTGAGAGCATCTTTCATCTAGGACAGGGTACGGAATTTTCCTTCTAAGATAGCCTATCCTCCCAAGATATCCGGAGTTAAATTTGAATACTGAAAGCAGTATCAGCCTCCCCTTCAGTAAGTATGTGATCCTGTTTTGCAGAAACAGGACCCTCCTCTCCTTCCCGCTTCTTTTTGTTCAATAAGGACCCTTTTCCGTATGTAATGATCTGGAAGTGGGACTGTGCCATGCATTCTGCTACATCAGACGGTGCCAGGCATTACTGCGTCATTATGTTATTTAGCATTATTACAGATGTGTTAGAGTGAAATGCCACCATAACATCCGTTTTCTCATTCCACCTACGTTATACTGCAGAATAATTTTGCTTTGGGTTATGTTTTACAGTGCTACAAACACAGGGAACGTACCCCTTCACAGGCCTGCAGAAGTTTTTTTTCCCGTCTGCAGGCTTTCTTGATAGCCCCAGTACTTTGATTGTGGTGCCAAAGGTGCATCTGTCATGTCTTGAATTACCTTGACTTACTCTTAAAACACCCAGGAATAAATGGGCACAGCTGCCTCTATAGATCACTAGGGTAAAGAGAAGTCTGGTTAAACTACTGGGATGATGATTTAAAATATTTAYCTTTAAATTACAGAGGAAGTGGTAACTTGTTAGATTATCTCTGAATGAACAAACCGGAATCTCTCATCTGGTTGGGATTCATTAAATATATGAGCATCATCAAGCAACTCCAACTGATATTTCTTGTGCAAAATTGATGGCTTTTAAACTTATGCAAATGCTTGCTCTTGTTGTCATTTACTGTTTCTCTGCACCTCTAACTGGATTAAGATTTTTAGGTCAGAGATAAAACTATTCCTATCACCTTTAAGTAAGGAAAGCAGAATTGACTTGTTATCCTGCAGTAATGATATACTTCACTTAAACAGTGAGATGGTTCTCTATTCAGTGAGATTAGAAGAACATAGGATTTAAGGATCCCTGTGGCTCCTCACATGCAGGCCCACCTTTTTCTATCAAATGTAAAGAATCAGAGTCTAAAATTCTCTGTTCAAAGATGCCTTAGTGCCATTATGCCTATCTCACAGATGGGAGACTACAGACAATAAGCCACAATTTGTGAAAGATCCAAGTTCATGGTAGTGGCAGAGGCAGGAATGGGACTCGGCTTTCCTAAATTCCAGCCCTTGCTCTAACTACTGCTCCTGCTGTGAAAAACAGAACCAACTTTCCTATTGCTCAGTTGCTCAGGTATATTCATCACCCTGCAGGGGAGGTGCTGGTAACAACACAACATCTTAACTTATTTTGCATACTCATAAATGCAGTCTGCAATTTCTCCATAGAATCTGTGGAGATCTCCTGAGACACAGATGAGCATGGAGGGGTAGGCAAGAAAGCAGTGATTACTATCAAGCTCTGGATCTTTTGGGCTAGGTATCCTGTAGGTTTGTCAAACATTGGCCCCGCTCCCAGAGCATCCAGCCAAACACTGTTTCACTGACAACACGTAGCAGTGTTGATCTCCAGCTACACAAGGCCAGCCGGAGTGCTTGCCATCACAGGCTGCCTGCCGTTGTCTGACACCTTTCTTGGGCGGTCTTTCATTTCTGAGAGTTTCTTCGTGACCTCTCTTTCTCTGTATAACATTTCCTGTTTCAGTTCTGTCTTGCTCTATTCATTCCTTGGCTATCACTTATTCTTTACCTCATCTGTTTCCCTCATAGAACAGATTCTCTTTAATCTTTTTGAAGCATCATTCCCTTTCCACACATTTCAGGCAATTTTGCATAGCAGAAAGGAGATTCTGCAAAGCTTTCTATCTAGTAAGATATCAAAGCTTTACTTGTTTAATCTTTTATTTGCATCACTAAAATAGAGTAACCTGTGTTACTATATAAAGGGTTTAAGTCTGCTATCTGCTGAGTGCATAGCACCCTCTTGTGCCCTATAGGACACTGGCCTTTCCATAGCTTATGATAAGCTATTACCTCAACAGCTTATGATGAGCTCTTTGCAAGTTTTACTGTACTCCTGCAGTTTACCCATACTCTGAGCCTCATTTCTTCCTCTTTCAATAGTGTCCTAAAGAAACCCTGATTACTCCATGCAGAAAAATAAAATACATGATCTAGGTGGTTTTCTTTTCTCAAGTGCTGTTTTTAGAGGGGTGAATACCAAGATAGCAGTGCTGTCACGGAGCAAGCCTAACAGATGCACATATCAGCCCTGTGAAGCTAATGCAATGAATAAGGAAAGCTTCTCCGACTGCAACACTGTCTCTAAGCCCAGGGAGCCAAGCTGCAAACCTACCGCGTGTTGCAACTCCTCTGAAGTTTGAACTTCTCTCCATGTGCATAGTTCTTTTGGCTCCTATTTGTTGCAGTAATGGGGACACTAGATCATAGACAGCCAATCGTTTTTTAAAAAGTGGAATTGGGGGGGGGAGGGGGACACTAAAGCACAAAGTAGATAATGCACAACTTCAAAATTTTGTCTTTGGCCTCCAGTGACAATAAGCTAAAATACAGAATTGTTCCATCGGTGAGTATTCTCAGACATAAAGATTTGTTTATATCATATGCTCCTTCAGCACTCCCTAGCAAAGCCCTCATAGCTTTATCTCATATCATTCAAAAAAATATTTGCAGTACTAAATTTTAGTTCTTATAATTTTGAAAAAGCACGAGCTTCCCAATTAGAAATTGATGCCAAACAAAATACAAGGATACTTCTCTCCACATAGATGGGATCCCAACAGATGAAATCTCAACTATCAGCCCATTTATCTATCATTCTTGCTTCCAGGATTCCCCAAGGCAAGAGGGGCAAGATAGGCTTAGAAGTGTGCTTGTAAAACAAATAGGGTAACAATTTCCTAGTCAAAGTACTGTGCAATGAACTCTCAGAATTAGAGAGCAGCCTTAATTTATCCCTTTTTACAACATCTAGAACACTGCAGTCCCAAACTTGACAGAAGCTACCAGGCTAAGTTATAATACAATTATATCTTATAAAATGCACGTGAAAAAAACAGGCCAACTCATTTAACCCTACAAAATAAGCAAGGAGTTTTTATACGCCAAATCCTTTTGCAGAGGATGAGGAAGCAAAAAACTTCTCATCCCCTCCATTCCTCTCTCACTTGTCAGTGCAGTAATAAGCTTTGGATTAAGACAACATAAGGATATGGCTACAAGTCAGCTTTCCATTTGAGATGCCACTAAAAGTAGTCTCTAAAATAAAATAGGGAGTGACATGCCACACTGACCCCGGAACTTCAGATTGCTGCCGGTACCTACTATACCAGAGCACCTTCCACGGTAATCTGTAGCACAGCAACAAATAACACATTCATTTCATTACCTAGTATAGGAATATATAGTTTGGGGGAAGAATGGCAGAGGTTTCATCTTTCCTTTAGAAACTTTTAGCCCCCCACTTAAAAGTGCTCAAAAATTTCCCAAAACAATTTAGAGTAATGGAAGAAAAAGAATGAACAATTAGTGCAGACATACATGAAGGGCAGTATCTCATCCAAGAAATCATTACTTACAAGAGACTGAAACTGAAAACTGTCCATCCTCATTCATATTTGTGAACAGTTAATTGAGCATATTTTTCTGTGAAGGAAGTTATTATTCCAGGCTTATGCTTCATTGAATTAAGGTACATGTTATGTCCCAGGTTGCTGTACCAGGTGCACTTGATTGCAAAGGGTTTTCCTCTTCATTATCATACATTAGCAATGTGTCATGGGAACCAATGTCCAAATATGAATGGCTAACATCAAGTTAATTAATTAAACACTGAAGTCAAGTGCTTAATCTCTGAACAGAAATCCCATTTTTCTTTAGATATTTAACATTTTGGCTTTGGCACACTATCCTTCTGAGAAATATCTTCCCTTGCTATGACCAGACATGTTTTTATGAATACAGCCAAGGGGCACCTTTGGGCACTTTTCCCTTTGATCTTGCATCGAAGAAAGACTGAAAGAGCAAAAGAGAGAAAGAGGCAATCTTTCTTTGTCTCTTATGATTTATGAGGAACTGATAGAAACTGAAGTGAACTGAAGCTTGTATTACACCTGCCCAGTCCTTCACTGCTGCTGCTATGTCACTGGCAGGGAAATTACATCAAAATTAATCAATGTGACAGCAGCAATGATTGAATTTGAGAACTTTAGACACTGCAGTTCAGCAGCCAAATGAGTCGGGCCAAGCCCCATCAAAACGCTTCCATCATCTGCTCTAGAGAAAATGTGGGTCACACAGACACTATCTTATTAGCAGACCATTTACAATCAGTACAATCATTCATAAGAGAAGGAAGACGGTAAATCATGTGTTTCCTTCCCCCCCCCCCCCCGAAAGTAGTTTGCAAACCAACCGCTGCAATGTAGTTAACTGCTTGCCCTCTACATACTTCACATACTGAGACAGTATTATCACAGCTTCAGAGCAAATTAAAGGCAACTGAGAGTGAAAATTCTCCCATTGCTCCTAAGCCATTGAGCAGAGATGTGACTGTGTGTATCCACTGCTCTGAGATTTCCCATGCTTACGGAAACTGATGGGTTGACTCACCCAGAGTAAAAGGCAGGATCCTCATTACAGGAAAACCACCCTCCTAATCACGGTATCTCCTCTGCCAGCTAGGATTGAGACAGATTTAGGGCTAGATGGATCTTTGGTATGAGCCAGAATATCTATCCTTATGTATTACAAAATTACGTGTAAAGTTGGTCTCAGGTTTCTTCACAAACCCCATATATCTAGTCAGATTTACCAATGGGGCTGAAAGATCTGAAAAACCGAGGGGAGATTCAGAGAATCTCAGCTCTCTGGAACTCAAGTTTCTAAATAGAATTTCAGCATAAAATTTTTTGAGGAAAATTCATGAAACTCACTGACTTTAAAGCAGCAATTTGAGTTGAACATAACTTGCATAGCTGAAACTTGTTTCAGCCTGCTCCTAAGTTTCAAGCAGTGAAACTAAACAGAAGAAGTCTGAGCAAATTCTCAAAGCCCCATACTACAAAGTTTAACTTTTCATAAGAGTGGGATTAAGTAGAATGTGATTTTTAACCCATAAATGCCATTATAAATATAGCATTTGCTCAAAATACAGGAAACAAATGACTCTGGCGAATTTCCTCTAAATGTAAATCATGTGCTCCAAACTCATTCTAACTCTTCTGCAGAGAACTACTACTAAACACTTTATCAAAGCATTCCGAGGCTGAATGTGCCGCTGCGCAATCTGACTGAGCAGAGGGTAAAGTACGACAAACGGTAACGTTCCAGCAAACAGAGGCAGAAAACAAGGTCTTAGAGGAAGGTAAACAAGAAATGATTCAGGAATACCTGGGAAGCAAATCTCTATTGCTCTAGTAGGAGATATAGCATTTATTTGCATTCCGTGCCACCTGCAAAACCCTTTGGAGAGTTCTCTGTTCTAACAAATAGCTTTGCAACAATCGAAACAGCTTTAAAAAAAAAATTCATGCCAAATTACACACCCAGCAAGAAAACAGTTCCCTTTATAAACAAGGGCACAGCTAATTCAGTTGGAGGCTGAGGTCCTTCTGACAGTTCTTCAGTCTGCTTTCACAAAGGAACTTCATTAACAAAGACATTGCAAGCTGCCTTCCTTGGCTATATTAAATTAGGTTATCTGACATGAAACAACCTAATCACAATAGGGGGAAAAAAAGGCTCGATTTTTTGACAAGACAGTCAAATGTACTTACTCCCCTTCTCCCATCTACCATGCTGACCACTACTACTGCACACTCTTCACTGGTGCAAATACACAGAAAACACATTTGCGGTAGTGGGAATTCCAAGCATCAGATGAGTGGCAAAGAAAATTATTTTAAATCCCTATATGCTCTTCACCATGAAGATGTTTTACAAAATTATAACCAAGTGCTTAAAAGCTCAGACTGTACTTTCAAAATAGGGCTTGAAAACCAGCTTTTCAAGTGCATTGCACACTCATTAAATTACGTGCACCATCCCCGCAAGCATGCACTGCCATGTCTTTTAGGTTATTTCTGAACAACTGGATTTGTACAAAGTAGTTACTCCATGGAAACACATCCATTGCTTCCAAGGAACAATGAAACTAGTTTCAGACTGAAAGTGAAAAAGGAACACCAGAAACTTACGTTATGTTCAAAGGAAAATAAACTGACAGAAAAAGGGCATGTAAATATATACATTTGTGTGTCATCAATTCATGAATGAGTGTGTGCAGTTCCCCCTCGCCTCCCTTTTTCCTTCAAAAAACCAAATATGGGTGTCCAGAATGGGCAATCTAATGGTAACAACTGAAAACTGGGCTTGTATGCTTTGTAGAGCTCTTTTTAATCAACAGATTTGCTAACCTTTTTAATACTGCATTAAAAAACCCTACACCTCCTTTGTAAATGCAAGAAATACCTAATTCTTCTTTTATGCCAACATGATGAACAAAACCAAACAAGATGGTGATGAAGATCCTTGGGCCAATGGGATGGAATCCCCGCTGATGCAAAGGACTTTTTTCACCTTTTAAGTATGAAATAAATGCTGAAAAGGCCTGTACATTTTACAGTACGCAAAGAATATGTTTACAGAATGACCTGCAAATTCAGTTTAGTGATCAATGCCTTGATACAACTGTGAAGTAGCTACAGTCCTGCTCATGATAAGTGATGCTGGTCATTCATGTCTTCACTCTAAAACGATCTTTCTATCCTCTCACAAGTTGCTCTGGCTATACAAAAGTATAGTGCCCCTTAGGGAATGCAGCATATTTTGACTTAACATTTTCTGACATCTCACTCGCCTTGTTAATAAGATAGGTGAAATGTCAAGTGAAATTAAATCAATGAGTGCAGCTATCCCCAAAAAGCAAATATTCAGGGCCTTGTAATACTGCCTCTGGATTTGCTTTTTAAAAATATGTTGATAACCAATGCTAATTATTACAATGACTAGCTTTCAGAACTGGTTCAGAAATTACTTGTCTCAGTAACTAGGATCTGGGGATACTCCTCCAGTACTCAGTGATACTAGACACAACCTCTAGAATTTTATTACGCTTGCACTTTGAACTGGTACGTTAGTAATCGCTAGCACTGCTGCTCTAATGTTTAACACAACTTCTCTCAGCTTACATGCTGATAGTGCAGATGTAGTAGTTTTAAATACTACAACTTTAGGAGCACTCCTCATTTTGGGAGGTGGAACCATGTTAGGTTTTGGTTGCACAGTTCCAGCATTCAGCAGTTGGACCACGCTGCTACGCAGTGCTACTGCGCCAGGGTAACTCGCTGGTCTCTCCCAGGTGGCAGATCTGCTTTGCATATACAACCTTAATTAGTGTTTGGATTAACTTCTTTACACATCTGCTTATACTTTCATTTAGAATTTGTGAGGAAGAGTGGCTGTCACTCTTCAGAGATTTTAAAGCTGAGAAACACCAGCAAAAGAAGGTGAAGCTCAAAATTTCCCCCCTGAGGAAAATTAGTGATGTTAATGGGCATTAGTTAGTGCCAGTGGTAGCCGGACTGTAGTTCACAGCTATCACAGCTACATCTCTGGGACTGTTCTGTGTCAAAGCTTTCACAGGCAATGTCAAAAGCAAACCAGATCTTGCATAAAAATGGAATAAATTAAGTTTCTTAAATCTCTTAGAGTTGAATGGAATCCCACAGAAAAAGGAGATTTGTTTGCAGCTCTTATAATTTTTTCAGGAAGCAAATGTCAGAGAAGATGAATATAGTAAAAATATTATTCATGTGGTAACATGTGGAATGTATTATATTCTCCATTTTCTCAGGCTGTGCTATAAGCAAAAATATATTTTTAGGGATCATGGAACAGTTGTACATTAAAATAGACAAGCCAAACATGTCCACTAAAACATTTTCTAGCAATTAAATAAAATGGAAATATTAAAGAACAATCTCAACTGATAATTTGTTTTCTTGTTAAAAATGTTTTCAGTTTTTAACTAGAAATTTCAATTGTTAATTTTTACATTTTCTGCATAATTTTTCTCAGTATGATAATACCTTCCAAGTTTTCCAAAAAGTCATTTCCTAAAACTGAAGCTCAGAATTATCTTACCATCTAAGTAGATAATGAAAGGCTTTGATTTATTTTCTGACATGGTCACTTATATATGTAGGAGAAGCAATTTGTGTAAGTCTAGCTTCCTGCTTTTTCTTTTTCAACAGTTTTATTTGTGTTGAAAAGATGAAGATGATTTGAAGTTAACTTCTCAGAAGGTGCCTAAGCAGTCCAATTATTCAAAGCTACGAGGAACAGTGCTGTATCAGTGCCAAACATTTACGCGAGTACCACAGACGAAGGCATGGAAGAGGCATCAAGGCACTGGTAAGTCAGCTGGGCAGTCCTCCTTCAAAGTTACCCTCCAAGAAACCACAACTTGTAAGTACGTTTGGAACCACCAACAGAGACAAGTTTTGATGGTGGTGGGAGGGGCACTTAGTTTAAAATGACTTCTTGTTATATTTTGTTATATTGCTATTGTTGGGTCCCCACAAGGGGGATTTGTTTTCTCCAAAGCTACAGGAGAAGTTGCATGTTAGTCTCCTCAGGCTGTTATTCCAACGGGCAGACTTGTCATGCCTTCCAAACGGAGTTTTCTGATCACTTTATCTCCACAATCTAACTGCACTGTCTCCATCACTATCCTGCTTTAACCCTACTGTTTCTGCTGTCCTACCAGAAACCAGTATGAATCTCACCTTCGGGAGAGAGCATCTCCAACACCCCTGTGTTCATGAACATAATACGGTAAGTTGTTTCTAACTGAACAGAGTATTCTACTGCAAAGTCAGTCCTACTCTTCCTATGCACTACCAGGAAGCCACCTTTTCAGATACTGGCTGCACCTAAATCAGTTCGCGCTGTTTGATAAAACAGGATAGTAGCAAACAGGTGACAGTGGATTGTTATTTGGAGGCTTTATTAGAAGTAAGTGCCATCTTGGGACACCGCTTTACACATCTATGCTTAGGCCTCCAAATACCAATGCAACTATTCATTTTGAGTAGCATCCTGGAGAATGCAGACTCATTTCAAAGTATCTCAGAGACTTTCAAGATGTAGGCCCCAAATAACCAATTGTTTTTAAGATATTTGGACCCCAACATCAACTGGAAGGCCTCATGATAGTTACTGGGCATTGCATGCTATTCTGTGTGATGGTAAAATGAAAACAGTTACAAGCTGTACCACTGAAGTGCTTAAATTACTCTACTTTTGGAGTAAGAAAAAAAAATCATTCTACATGCACTTCTGATGCTCTTAAACAACAAAAAAGATCACTCAATGTACAAAAGATAAATTAATGCAAGTGTTCAAGAAAGGCCTACTGACTTGCTTGTTTGCAGACTTGTCATTTTTCAGATAATATAGTATACTGAGATATTGTCACTGTTAGCATGGCTACCGGGCATCATTCAGTAGGGCAGACATCTTACTGTTTTGATTAGTACCATACTGCTTTTAAAAAGCATTGTTTGGCACTGCCTGCTGACTTGTGGCAGGTCTTAATGATTACCTTCTTAAGGGACAGAGGGCAAAAAGCAGAAGGAATCAACTGCATTTTTGGATGCTAAATCTGGAAATTCTCCAGGTGCCTCACAGAGGTTTTGTTGTTGTTGTTTTTGTTTTGTTTTGGGGGGAGAGCGACCTTTGTAAGCCTCAGTGTTCTCAAAAGCTATAGGATACGAAAGTAACTTAGAACTTGATTTAAGTGTATAAGGATTAATGATGCAGGGTCACAACTGTTGAGCCTAAGAATAGAGCCCACAATTCCTGATGAACCTTCTGAAAGATCTGCACATAGTTTTATGCAAAATAAAATATTCTATGTTAGTAAAGTATCCACAGAGTTTAAACTATATATGTCCTGAAGCAAAATACCCATCTAGAAATATTTTGCTTATACTCACACTTATGACATAATACCTCAGTGCTTTTGTTTCCCTGTTTAACAGGGGAAAGGATAAAACCACTGTAAATCCTACGGGATATACAGGACATAAGACACAGCTCTAAACCCCTTATTTTAAAAGTAATTGTTTTCCTGATAAGTTGCAAAGGGTCCTCATTCTGAAGAAAAATTTCTTATTTGCTATGAAAGATGCTGTACGATCAGGATTGCTTGCAGGCAATTAAAATTGTTAATATTCTTTGTGTTGTACTTGGCATACAGCTGCCTACGCCTACAAATACATGAATCATGACCCTCTAATTCAGTTTCCTGCAGCGAAACCAAGAGATTTACTATGCAGTAAAAAAAAAGCTCTTAGACCACTACTCACATTTAATGAAATAATTTATAGAATAGAGATATTACTGGCACTGGAGGGAGAATTGGCATTTCCTATCTCCATTCCTCGTCTACTGTGTAACCTTGGAAAAGTCATTTCACTCCGTGCCTCAGTTTCCCACTGTTTAACACGGAAATAGAACATGCAACAGGATGGAGGTTTAAAGTTGCATGATATTCACCTCAAAAGCCTTCAGCATTTCCATTTTAAAAGGCATAAGCTTTTAAATATTTGCATTTTAACAATGCAATAATGCCTCAACCTCAAGACAAATGGAGGTGACTTGGGGCTATTAAAGTGGTGAGCAGGTCTCCAGGAGAGCAACTATCTAGTTCACCTTTGTGCCCAGAATTGGTTTAATGCAAAACAGGCCTTGCAAATACAAAGCAAAGAATAAAACATTTATTCCCTAATTTAAAGCCTGAATTAACTTACCCCTTCAACAGAAAAGTCTGAAGGCATTTGAACTGCCTTCCTTTCTCTCCCTCGAGTTATTACAGACAAACTAGTATCACAAAAAGTGATCTCAGCCAATGACTTGAGTAATGTAAAGATAAGGTCTCACTTTGCAAATTCCAGTTTAACTGCATTCCTCTGTAGAGGCCCACCCTCTATATTCAGACTGGGTCTCCATCATTCTCTGCACCTTCTCAAGTCATCATTTAATCTTATCCAGACATGAATCATGATTTGTAGTGTAGTTCAGAGAACAGTCAAACTCTGACTCTAATAACTGTTTTAGCTATGAGGAACATTCATTACATTTGTTTGGGATTCCTTGTCATTATTATTTCCTTTGCTATTATACCCACTGGATTACCCTCCTGAACATGTGAATGAATACTGTAAACAGGAATTATTTGTCAAAAATATTTTTAAAGCCATGCTTTTAGTCTAATACTTCTCCTAGACAATATGTTAGGAGTCATAGCAGAAACCAATCCCTTAAGCGGTATGGTGTTTTATTTTAAAAGAACATTATAGTATATTATTCAGCTACATGTCAGAGGAATAATATGTGAATGAGAAACCAGATTTTACAAAATAACTAAAACACCTATTTTTTATTTCAGTGTTTAGTTTGGTCTTGATTTGAGGCATGCTTTACTCCTTAAAGAATTCAAACTGCTGCTAACTGTTGAATTTGGTTGCCAGCCAGAAGGTGAGCTGGGGTCACTACAACAGCTGTCATTTCGAGAAAACCAATGGTTTCTACTGCTGGAAGATCACTGTCTCATATCTTTCACTGAACCCTTCACTGAAGCATATATTTTCATACCGATTTGGACATGTACCCAGGGTGGAAAACAACACTGCTGCTTGAAGATGTGGCAAAGAAACCGTGGCCCAAAACCTTGTCTGGAGAATATTTGTCTGCTCAATTCCCTCACGGGGACTGGGGAAGTGCTGGAAGGCAGCCCCGCAGCGAGTGCATTTTAAACAAGCCAATATTGGTGAATATCTCGCTCCCTCTGGTGGCCAGAGTACTATTCAGATGCTCTTTCTGCTCATTCGTTTATAGTATTATTTGCAAATAAATCCCAGTTACATGAAGTGTCACAGAATCAGGAAAAACAGTGCAACACATCTCTACTCATTCCTTCCCCACATTCATGAGCATCTTCATCCCTGCGTGCAGCCTGCTTTTCTGCCCCCCACAACGCTTACTTGAAACGCATTTTACATGTAACAATTTCCTTTCCATCAGCTTTTGTTCATCTTTGCACTTTCTTCATGAAGCTGCTTAATTTTCAGAACATACTTTGTACACAGGAAGAAAAAATTATTTTTTCATATGGGATTCCTCCCTAAGAACAGAGGCGGAAATGAGAGTTTTGCCATGGACCTTAATTTCTCATGCACGTGCATCTCATTTCTTCTACAAGACATGCAAGGTTATTTGTTAAACAGACAATTACCTATTTACAAAAAGAAACTGGCTGCACCCATACACTATTTCTGCCTTAGTCCATGCCTCTCCTTCATAAACCCAGGCAAATCCTGCCCCATGCAAGAGACTCTCCAGCAGACACCCTGGCTGCTAGGACACAGTTACAGCTTCAAGTAGTGCAGGCACTTCGTGCTGGGTTCTGCTCAAATTCCAGACAGGTGTGGTTTCAGCCACAATGTTACAATTAAAATGTTTTCTTGGTGCACTTTCAGCACTCAGCAAATACACTGAACAGCAAAAATTAGGAAATATAAATTCCTAATGACAGACAACTGTTTTATCTGTATAAACTCACTGTAAAGCAGTGAAAGGCTTCGAAACTATTAAAAAACGAACTCAGAACTATTCTGTCCATAACCAGTATGAAGAGGCTGAATACACAGTACATGTGTTTTTTCTTTTTAAGTTTTTGGGTTCAACTGCTCTGTTCCTTTCCTTATTTAACTGTCCTAGTTAAATGAACACTCCTGACCTAAGAAAACCTATGTCAACCTTATAATTTTTGGTTAAATACATGGTGGTCATCCACAGGTTTAAAAGTAGTAAAGAGTGGGCACTCCGTATTTAATTCTGAGTCACTCCATTGTATGTCACATACAGCCAACTGCTGGCAAATTTTGGAAAGACTTTTGCCGAATCAAGTACTTAGCGACAGAAATCACAATACCAGTGCATCCTCGGTAACATGCCCCCTCCCTGCAATTGGCTCTTACCATATGCATCCTGCCGCATTCAATGAAACTTGTCTTTGCAGGACAGCACCCCCGGACACCTTTACTCTCTCAGGAGAAAGCTTTAGCAAGAAGGCAGCTGAGGAGCATTTTTTCCCCAATCAGCTAAATGGGACTTTATGAATGACAAGACAATCTACATGTCTAAGAAAGGTAGTGTAGAGTGTCTACAGAGAGTGTGTCCCCTACTCCCCTCTTCACACCAGTAATTTGTTTTGGGTAGGCAGTGGAGTTGCTCTTAATTCCAAAAGGCTGCAATTTATGCTTTGGTGTTACAAGGCCCAAATTCAGCTGCTTCTAATGAAGAGCCTTACTGCATGAACAAGAAAATTTCAATTTGGAAATAAGAAAATCAAGTCACTCCAATGTCAAATCATAGGTTTTGAAACATTACAGAGAAGTCCTGACATTTTATATAGATCAACTTACTGTTGCATAAAACTATTGTGCAGATCCCTCTTTTCTTTCCCTCTCCCAACTCATCTTAACTGAGTCTTTTCAGGACAGATTGAAACAGCATTACAGAGAAAAGCAGCTTGTACAAAGAACAATCACCTGTATAGCTAAAAATGAAACTATTACACTTGTGGATGCTTACTGCTTTGCCCTTAAAAGGCACCTCTGGATTTCCTGGCTAGGTTGGATCTGGCTACTTCAGAGTTGCTCTTTTCCTCCACCCAAACTGCTGTACTTTCCAGGAGCCATGCATTTATCTGTGCTCAGATTAAACTCAAAAAACACTGCAGACTCTAGGGACTGAAGGCCTTGTGACTGTGGAATAGCACCTGAGAGGAGCTAAGCCCATATCTGACTATTTTCAGAGCACATTAAAAGCCTCCCCTTCTTGCCTATTGTAATAGCTGAAGGCAAGGAAGGCCTTAGCAACAAAACACAGTCAAATGGAGAAGTTAAAAGCAGAGGATGACCTTCCTGCAACTACTAGAGGCCTAAGAACTATCACAGATATCTAAGAACTATCATGCTAAGAACTATCATAGATATACTGACACCTTACAGAGGAATTTGCACATTTAGAGGAATCTACTCATTTAACACAAAATGGAAAAGTGCATTATGCATCTAGATTAAGGTCCTGCAAGACAGGACTGACCTCTGTTGTAGCTTTTCATTATTGCCTGTGAGCATATTTATTCTGATATTCCTTAAAAAAAAGACTACACTGACTCAAGGCACACAACTATCAGATAAAAATATTTTAGCTTACCTCTATGACCCACAGACTGGAACCTCGGTTTGTGAAAATTGGTATATATTAATTTTGGTGAAGCTATGTGGAGTTGTAAATTTAGCTGAAGATTTAGTCACATCTCTAAAAATGACTGAAAAACATTATTTACTATTCTATAGTTTAAGATCTCCCAGTTCAAGCACTGATTTAATTTTCTGATTTAATAATCTCTCCCCTTTACAACTGACAGCTAGTGTTGCTCAGACAGATCCGTGCATGTTACATTTTACAGTCAGGAGTATAAAGATTCATGGAACCTGATTTGATTTATAGCTGTTTATCTTAAAAATAGTTGCATAGTGTGAATACTTATGAACTTATGTAAATACTTAGGAAGAGTTAAGAATTACCAGTTTCTTCCTAAAGGATACATTTCACTTTTCAACTAGTGAATTCTTCTTCTGTTTTATATTTGCTCAAGTCTGACTATGCTTTAAAAGTGTTGTGTGCCTGTCAGTTGGGAAAGGCTGCTTGAAATGTAAATAGGGTAAAAGCATCCTCCAGGTTCTCCCATTCCCTGACACCTGCCTGATAGAAAACTTCTGGGTTGGCATTTTTAAAAGCTACATAAAGACTAATATGAAGTGATGTACACTAACTGATTTTTTGACTGCTTACCTTACGTGAGAAAATGCTCTGGAACAATTTGAATACATATACAAAGAAAGACAGTTGACAGTGTTGGTGAAGATACAGAAGGTACAAGTCCAAGACAAGACTTCCAATAGATTTCAGTGAGGTTTGGTTTACACTTGTAATACCTGGCACTTTTGTAGCCACCAGAACAAATGCAAATCAAGTGTTTTAGAACATAGCAGGGGCTGGCTTTATATGTTCTTGTGTCTTATACACCAAATGCTTTTTCAGAAATTAGAAACCAGTAGTATGGTGACAAAAAAGCTAGCACAAAACCATAGCTATTTAAAGCCTACGGAAATCAAGAGATTTGGACTTCAAATTTAACAAATTGTGAATAAGGGAAGGTAAAAGCCATTTCTAAGTGCAATGCTCTATTTCTGCAAAAAACCCTTCAACTTCTATGTAAATAACCAAGGCAGGAATATAATCAAATATACTATTTAAAGTCCATTACATAGACCTGCATGTGTCTGTGTGTGTACATAGATATATTTTTTATATACTTACACATGTATATGTATGTAAGGCCACACAAAAATGTTGACTCATCTCTTGACAGAGGAGGATCCAAATTAGCCCCCCTAATACCCTACAAAGTTCCAAAGTAGTCAGAGATTGAAGCATGATAACAGATTTAAGTGCCCTGACTGTCTGGCTTATTACGGTTTTTCATGAATGTGCAGCTCCATCTGCTGCTAGATTTTCTTTTTCTATAGAAATGGTTCCAGTGCAAGTAAAAACCTCACAGCTTAGCGTCTCCAGTAGACAGAAAGTAAACCTGTATTTCCCCCCTCAATGCTTTCAACAAAAATGCACTCCAAAAGTGTAAATGCCTCCAATTTGATATCCTTTGCAAAGCTGCTCTAACTAGAAAGATCTTTCTGTTGCCAGATTTCCTGTTTCTGCAGCCCAGGGCAGTTGTGGGCCCTGCAATATTGGTCAGAAACATAAAAGCTGTTTTCTTCAAGCTTTATTAATTTGCAAGTAATTTCCTGTTTTCCCCTCTGTGGCCAAAGCCACCCCTTTTGGAAGGTATTGAAATATGAAACCCTCAATTCACATTTGAGGAAATGTCCCAGTACTCAAAAGAAGAGACCCAAAGTGATAGCTACAATTTTTCACTACCTGTTTTCAACAAGGCAACTTTGCTTTACTGTGAAGAAATCTCTCAACAAGTCATGTTATATAGAATTGCCCATCTCAACTCTTGAACTGTTTAACACACCTACTCTTTTTAGAAAGCTTTGCATAAGTCATGAGCAGAATAGTGCTCGCAAAACAAACTCTTCTGGAAGTGTGAATAAAAATGAATTCTATTCATAGCTTATATTTTTCATAACCGACATTTAAGCAGGCTCTTCTATTGAGTTGTAACCCAAAATTTTCTCAAACTGGACAGAAACTAGTCTTGACATTAGGGCATTGGTTTGCAGAAGGGCCAAGCACACACAGGCTCAGATGAATTTTACAGGAGCTCTGCACGCTCAGCACTGAGCAGTCCTGGAGAAGAGCTGTCCTCAAAGGATTTCTAGACACAGCACACAAAAATCAGATCATTTCCACTAATACTGCCCCAAAACGCTCAGGCCTTGAGTTACTGAAGGTTGAGTTGTTGCTGAAACATAACACTGTGCAGGACATTCTCTGTTCTTTCTCCACATCCAGCTATGTTTCATGCTTTGCTTCTACTGAGCTAGCGAGACAGCCGGGGCCTCTCAGGAAGCTGCATAAATGACTGATAGGGTCAGAAGGAAGGAACAGATGAAATGAAAAATAAAAAGGCTGCTTGCAATCCAGGGCCCTTCTACCTCCTCCCTTAAATCACTGATTAAAAACACAGAGCAGCCTCCCCCCCACACCCCCAAAATGAGGTGACCTACATACTCATGTCCTGGCACACTCCAATTGGAAAGGGCTGGCTGAAAGACTTCATGGGAATTGCCATAACACTAGGAGAAGCAAAAGACACCTCTTACAACACCTTTGTATAGATCTAAACCTCAGTTCACTAAAGCATTTGAGTACATGCCTAAACCCATTACTAATCAGCAACAGCACACACTTGAATATAGGTATGTGCTTACCTTCCCTTTTGAAATAAAGCTTGTGATTAAGTGTTTCTTTAAGCAAACTGATTGTTGAGTTAGAACCTCAGAATATTTCATTTATTTTCACAAAACCTATTGGCTTAACAGGATATTATATAATGCACTATAGTTTTATTAAAGTCCTTACTTTGGTGGAGTTGAGAGAAAACTGCTTCCTCATCTGTCTGGTTCCACATCACCTCCCAAGGTTAGATCAGCCTTTCCAGAAGACTTTTTCAGATCAGAGGGGCTTCAGCAATGGCTTGCAGTTTTAGTCCCCTCATTCAGTAACATGTTGTCCTCAGTAGAAGACAAGCTCCTGTAACTTTCATTTCTAAGTTATTCCCAAGAATCAAAGAAAGGTCCGAGACCTTAGGAACAATTTCACCTCAAGACAACAATGGGTAAGACCCATTCCTAGCTTTTTCACTTGCTTGTTTTGCATTTTCAGGCAAATTTCTTTCCCTTGGTTGTACTTGGATACTACGATGTAAGCTGATTTTAAACTCTTCATAGTCTGATAAAAACCTTCTGAAGAGCTTCTCACGAGGAATGGTCTGGAACAGGAAGAACTATTCATTATTGGCAAGAACAATAAAAATGATAAACATATCGGAAGTACCACTGGTACTTGGATGCCTCTAATTCCTGAAAGTTCAAGAGCTTTAGTTCTACACCTAGAATGCAGTGCAGTTTAAAGGAAGAAATTATTTAATCCAGCTAATAGCTTGTCCTCCTTTAAAAAGGTTATTCATAAGCCTATGAAACAAATTTGTGCATATGAATGAGCATAAAGATGACAGGTCCTCACAGTACCTTGGAGGAGAATGGGCTGAAATCCTCTTTTTGTTCCTGATGAGTATTTGTTGAACTAAATCTTAAGTACAGTCATGGGTTTGTTCCAGTTTGTCTTTCGGTGTACCATGTTCTCCTTTCATTCCAAAAAGGCTTACAGAAATCCAAACATTCCCTTCTGATAAGGTTAAGAATGATTTGTTTTGGTTTTTGAAACTACATTTCATTAAAGCTGATGTATCCCTATCACAAATTTTAGTTTCAGAGGAATGGTATTTCCCAATAAGCAAACATTCTTTTAAATAAATTTGAAGCAGCATTATCCAGGAATAACTAATCCCAGATTTTTAGAGGATTCAAGGCATGCTGAAATTTAGCAACAGGAATGTTTGTTTTATTGGTTACCTGCAGATTATAAGCCAATAATGCCTGTTACCTCTTTGCATTAACACTGACTTCCCATGTTTACATTCTAGTCTCCTACTGGTCCTAGATGCAACAAAGAACACAGTTATGGCACCATAATTTAAATTGATAGCTAACAAATTCCTTTGGCACATAGTAGTTTAAAAAGTAAACAAAAGCCTTATGGAAGGTGTCACACTTTCCATTTACAGTCCTCTATATGACTGTATCACTGCTTACATTTAGACTTGCTTTGCTGCTTTGTATCCCAAAGTGTTGTGGGGTCTTAATGAAAGCTGACTCACACCCCCTGAGCAAAACAACCTAGCAATATACATATATATTTTTAAAAGACAACCTCTCCTACAAGTCTGCTGCACCTTTCTGCAGAGGTTACCTCCTCCAAAATGGTCAGCAGAAAGGGAACAAATCTATACTTCAGCTGCTCTGCTTCAGAGTCAGTTGTCCTAGCACTGCAGGACCTAAGGCACAAACCATGGGAGCAGAAGATCAGAGGCCACAGATTTCCTCCACTCTACCATGAGGCTGGAGCAGGCAATGTCTTCCTTTGTCAGCAAATGACAACTTGCACCAAGCCAAGGGACACCAGCCTGTCATTCCGTGCTCCAGCTTCCTTTGCTTGAGAAGGTCTCTTGGGAACTTTCGAAAGAGGGGCAACTGCTCTCACATAGATTTTGCTGTGGGCTTTCAGTTGCATTATGGTGTAGTTTAAGGGCTTGCTTAACACCACACAACACTGGTATAGTTAGTTCACGTTAGGGCTGATTAAACCTCAATATCCTTAAATAGTAAGTGAGGATCAGTAAATTATTACTTGCCCAAGACAAGGGCAGATTCAGAAAAGAGTTAACAAAAATCATTGCTCCTAGAGCTCTGCTTTACCCCCAGCCTGTGTTATGACCTTATTTGAGAGCATAAACTTTGATATCTTTGTTTGACATTGGTAGGAAGTGTTAATCTAGCCCTGCATACATGCTATTTGATGATCCACAGAAATGTATACAAGAAAAACCTACTACTGCACAGACAATTGTACAACTGTATTACACATTGTTATACACTGCAAGGAAAAATCCTCCATCTCTGTAAAGTGAAATTAGCACATCAGTGCTTGCAAGTCTGTGGGCAGATGTTAGAGCACAGGTAGGGTGTCACTTGAGGACATACAAGCTGAGAGACATGCACAGAAAAATTCAGACAGTATTTACCAGAGAATTAAATGTTCTCTTCTAAAACTATTTCAGTATCCCTAAATGCACATTTATTACCACATTTATTCAGATAAACATGGGGGCTCACTTTGAAATTAAAAAAATTTCAGTTCACTGCTGGAAATAACAGGGGAAAAAAAGATGTCCTTAGTGTTGCTCCTTAAATATTTTTAAGGATACTTTGCAAAAGGGAGGGAGGTCCCTGAACATCTTGCACTGGCTAAACACCCTTTCCCCCTTTGCTAAATAAGAGTCTTCTGAAACGCACAACAGCTCCTGTAACTTTAAACCTGGGCTGAGGTCATAATTTTAGTACTGACCAAACAGAGTGTGGAGGGCGGGCCCAACTCTTCTTTTTGAGACCACCTTAGACATGCTCCCACCCCTTAGCTAAAGAAAAAAATGCTGACTCCACTCCGTTACTTTTCTTTAGCTCTATAGTTATCATCTGGGAAAAAAAACTTTCCTGCCCTTAAAGGAATATTTCAAATACCAAAACATTTTCTGCAGTGACTACTTTGTGAAATCAACTCTCCTCTGCCTCTAAAAAAAATTGAATCCATCTGGTCTCAGGACTGAAAAGCTAATCTCTAACCATAGCAAAGATGTTTATTAAAATTCAGATTGTCATCTTCGTGCTGGGGAGCATGCCTTTCATAGCACTTGCCGAAGAAGGTAAGAAAAAGCTTGACTAAGATTATTTCCAGCGATTCCACATAATTAACAGTTTTTGTGCTTGCTTGTATGCAATATAGTTGCTCTGTCCTGTTTATAAGCTTCCTTTTGAATTCATAGCTACTACTGAGCATCTACTATGCTTGTATCAGGAGAGAGATGTCAAAAGCTTTCAGGTTGGTAGAGTTATGCTCTATTAAAAAAGACTTTCTGTGCGTCTGCAAGGGAAGGAGTAGTTTACGAGAAGTCAGTGAAGGCATTACATCAGCAGCTCTTGGAAATGTCTTTCGTTTCACTATGTAATATATGCAAAGGAGACTGCAAGCTATAATTTAGTTGTAACTGACATTTAGATGGTGAAACTCTATGAAAATCACATAAATCTTTGCAATTCTTTCCATTCAAGAGGTTAGCTTCTGTACTTTGAGGCATTACAACAGCTTAGAGCTCAAGCCCTATCCATTGTTTTCCTAATACTAACTTAGTCATAAGCAATACATGCGAGGGAATCTATTAAACAGGAAGAATTATTATGTAAGACAGATTCTAAACATGCTGGGTACCTACTCAGGAAAAGTTTATTTGGCAAACTATTTCTTTAAACATTATAAGAAAAATATAAAATACATTTAAAGTTATGCCTAAGAGTGTATCTAAAAATAAAGGGGAAAAGTCTGGTTAATCAACAGCAAACAGAATTACCCTGAACAGTACTTTATTCTAGGACCATCACAATCAAATTCAGCCTTCCTGTATATTTGAATCAATATGAACAAATTGGCAGCAGGCAACAGACTCAGGACTCCTGCAACAGTGGAATAGAGCAACTGTTGCTGCAGAACACTGGTGTTCCCTGTTGCAAGTAATAGTTTTCTGAAAATAACATGAAACTCAATCCATCAGTTTTCCAAACCAAAAATCTACTGGACTGATTTGGATTTTCAGACCCTAATTGAAACATGTGACCTGGTGACAATCAATACCACTGTTAGAAATACCAGAGGCATGCCAGTTTACTCTACAGGTGGATATTGGCTTGGGACTTTAAGTGGAATTCTTGGTCTTCTGTATGTGAGAATACAAGGCTTAGAGTTTTGAGTTTTGCTCCAAAACTTCACAGCAATCTAAAAATCAAGAGATGTTAGGCAAACACTTCAAGCATTGCTTTCTAGGCTTTCTAGGATAAACAGTTAGGGCTCAAATTGCTGTTTCCCAGCCAGCATACCCTTAAAAAAGCACCGGTATTTAACATACTAGAATTTCCAACCATTAAAAAGGAGGCAAAAAGACATCATTTTATATAATTGTCTTACAGAGTTTATAGGATATCAAAATACAGGAAAAAGATTCTTTCATCTGTAGGCTTTGGGGAAATTTTAAAGCACGTTTCCCCTGATTGCTGAGTTAAGGAGCCCAGCAATGATCAGGCTGAAACCCTATTAGCCAGAAAAGTGTTAAAATACTTCCTGCCTGCAATATTTAACTTGGTTTTATGGCCTGTGTAGCCTGCATTGAACTCCATGGACTGATCCAGAACTTGGCTTACAGTATTTAAGGCTCTCTGGCTGCCTGTTTGTGTGTCTCTAGCTAGGCTTTATGATTTTTCTTGAAGTGGGGCCAGCCATTAGGATAATTTCCTATGGGTACCCCAGGAAAGTAGACTCTGTATGTAACATATACAAGTCTCCAATATATTCCATGTGTTCCACTCTGCTGTTTGCCAATAACCATCAGCAATTATGAGTTAGAACAGACCTAGAATAGACAATGCCACCATTGGCATTCAGTAATTGCACTGGCCAGTGAGAGGAAGTATCTACAGATACCTGAACTTCTGGGACAGCCAATTTGGCCTGGATGGTTTTGAGAAAGTCTCCTAACCAGATTCTGATATCTCTTACTTCTGATCACACTAGAAATAAATCTGCAGCTACCCTTGTGTTATATCTGGTCACTCCAGTTTCTGGTCAAGACTGAATCTAAAAAAGCAGGTTTTGATAGAGAACATAGTTCCCATTTTGGGGACTATTATTCAGTTGTCTTTCTGGCTCACAGTTGTCCTGAAACAGTTTCTGCACCTCTGGCTTTCATAAAGTTGCAGCGACTCAGATGCTGCAGATACTAATGCAACTAGTCAAACTGCGGATCACTATCTTGAAGGGGAAGAATGCTGTGCTCAACTAGGATCAATGACTGAATTCACTGTTTGGCAATTCAAAGAGGAGGAGTTTGGAACAAATAATCCTTTTGGAACTATCAGTCAACTTACGAACAGCATTTTAATGAAAACCTATGAATCTTAAGGGAAAAGTCAGTAATGCCTGAACATGCTTTGCTCGTATACAGCACCACAAATTACATCTGAATCAGTTAACTGAAAATGAAGACTTCTGTTAAAGTCTCCTATTGTTTTGCATTAATCTTAACAGGAATTTTCAGTCCCATAGTCAACCTGCTTTCCAGTGGAAAGGATAAATGCTCTATTAATTGGACCATATAAAGCAAGACAGAACAAAATTGTAAAAGCCCAAAATACAATACTGATGGAGAAGATAATTGACTTTAACTCATTTCCCTCTTTCCAAGTGAATTTCCAAACAAAATTAATGGCAGAACCTAGCAAAAATCCAGAAAGCAGTAACAAATTTTACACCGCTTTAAAAATAATGTACACTGTTTGTGTTAACTCTTCATGGCTTAAAGACTGACCAAAATAGCCAAGTATCCTGTCATGTTTACCACCCAAAAACAGCCCTGAGCATTCTACATATAACCCTGATGACTTTCTAGACTGAAATATTTACTGTTGAAATGATTAATGGAGACATTCATCCTTCTGCAATCCTGTTCAGTGTACAAAAACCTCAGGCAAATCTTAGCACAAAGAGCCAGATCAAATGAGTTGAAATGGAAGCTGGCCTGAAGTTTTTCCAGAGCAGCATTAATCAATGAAAAGTGCAAGCATTCAAGTGTTTTACGCAGGCAAAACACTTCATAATTTGAAGCCTTACCTATGGTGTGAGTATGAGCATCATTGCAGATAAGGAGGTTACTCTAGTAGCTGTCACATAACATGAACAAAAATTAACATGATTGTTAACAAGTCACCACATGTCAGTTGAGCTGTAGCAACTGTCCATGTGCTTGCTCTTAACCAGATGCAAATACTAGGTAATATCTCTAAGCAAGTCTCAAAATGAAACAGGACTATACTAGATTATATAGACGTAATTTGTTTTGTTCTCTTGAGTGGGAAGGGAGAGAGGCTTGCCCATCCACTTTAAATCTGGGAGTTAAAAAGCAAGTTTTTGAATCTATGTAATTTTACAAGTGAAGGAAACCTTCACATTTAAGAACTCACAAGTGCACCCTTTGTTAGCTCAGGTTGCATAGTGAAAACTGGAAACAGCGAGGCCAGATTCTCAGCTCTTGTAAACCCATTTCCACTGAGCCCATGCATTAACCCCAGAAGATCTAGCTCTTGGAAATCAGCTGCAGAGATATGCAGCTGACACCCTAATGAGATAAAAGAATAGATAATCTACCTAAAGGGTAGATAATCAAAAATTTGTAAAGAAAACTTAGTTCACAGCATGCAAGCTGTTGGGCTCCAACAGAAGTGTGCAGTGTTTCTTCCTTGTGTCACTGAGGCGAACCATACGTGTGTCACAGAAATGACTACTGTCTGCCTATCCGTAACACATGGTGCGTCTCAGCCACATGCCTGCTTTGGTGGTTTGTTTGCTTTTTGTCTGGATGCGGCTGGGGGGGGACTACTGGATGGAAACATCCCAGACCCATGCTGCAAGCAGGCAGCCTCTGAAAGGGCCTCCGCAGATTTGTGTGCACACATACCCTCAGTTTACATTAATGCTGCAGCAAAACTCAGAGCCATGTGGTGCACAGCTCAGTACACACTCTCTCATAACAGGATGTAGGATTGAGAGTAAAAGGAATGTTGGGAAGTGCTAGAGACAAATATGAGGAAAATAAGAAACAAATTTACTATTTATTTTCAACTCACTGTCTCAGAAGCCTGGCCAAATACTCTCAAAGGAAATAGAAGCTTGACACCACACATTCTCATGTTGCTTTATCATTGCCTCATGTTTTTCCATCTTCCCATTTGTTAATTAGCATAAATTACATTTAAAAAATCCTTTACAAAGGCACAGTTCAGCTGTGTGTACTATTTCAGACCAAAGTGCACTCTCAGGAGGACCCAAGTAGCACACAAGCTACTGCTAAATCTTTAAAGGGGATACACTTCATTCTCAGCACATATTAAAATGCTTTCATAACTCAAATACATCCAAATATTAGCTAGTATGTTCTTAGCTAATATGAATGTCAGACTAAATGTATTTGAACATCTCCCTTGCTGTGTGGCAATATACAGCAAGTAGTGAAAAATCATTGTGTGAACAAAATTAAAGCATAACCTGTTTCCAGGTGTAGTGTTTAGCACGGATATTTCAAGCAGATGAGTTAGGAAATGATCGTGCAAACAGTTCCTCTGGCAGATATAAGGGGATAGTAACCTTCATCAAGAAGGTGGCGATAAGCCATCACAGGAAGTAACCTCTTCAAGCTGACAGCTGTAAAAGGGCATGTGTCTACAGCCTCAGAGTTTTGGGAGGGAAGTGATTCAGGGAAAACCTTCTTTCATTACAATACCAGAGGTCATTTCTTAATTCCTTTCATCTGTATTCACATATCCCTGTATTTGTACACAGATTGTCCGTTACACAAAATTGTTTTGTACTTTCCTCCTTGTGAAACTGAGCTCATTTGAAGTTTAAGCTCCAACACTCCTACCTTTCCAGCCACACAGCGATAAACACAAAGCACTGTAATGCTGCTGTTTTAGGTGCCACTAACGGAACAATGCAAGAGACTCACACCTTGATCACATTATCTCCAATCTTGTTGCCCCACTCAAATCCTTACTGCACAGAGAAAACAAGGTATTGCTAGTAAGATCACAAACAGGGCACACTGTGGTCACAGGGCAGCAAAATCCATTATTAAGAATTCTTTTTCAGCCAGATTCATGGGATAGCAACTGAGGCCAGTGTACTTAGACAAGAAATCTCAGATTTACACAGCAACATTATTAAAAGCATAAAACTGAGAAGACTTATCCCTAGTTCTACAAGGAATTTTTTGCAAAGGAATAGCCCATAATGGAGTTAACCTTTCCTTAATATCCATGGTTCTGTGACTGACTTTTATCCTGCATAATAGAAAAAGCTTAGTAAATTATCACCATTTTCTCCTGTGGCTTTGTTTCAGACCTTTGCCTATTGGTCATGAGCATATAGCAAGCTCTTGAACTGCAAATTTTACTCTACATCTGCCCCAGTTAAAATATTTTGTTTTTCTGTGGGTATCCCATGTATGGGCATTATTAAATATAATATTGAAACATTCAGAAGACATGCCAATTACTTTAGAAGCAGCTGAGCTGTTCTTTGCCACTCAGCACTGTAGATTTAAATCCTGGCTTTATTCCTTTGGCTAAACCAGCCACAGCAATAGAAACCATCTGCAATAGGGTGTGGTGACCACAGGAAATGTTTCTGACAATTCAGCAAAATGTTGTCATCAAGAGCTACACAGAGTAGCTGAACAAAGTCAGTCGTGCTCTGAAAAAGGCCTAACTAAATCTCTCCTTGTGCATCACAGCCTTGTTTAACTGGTAGATACTTTTCCAAGTTCATGGTATTTTGTCATTCAGCTTCCTCCACTATACAAAGAAAAGTCTGGCAATCTTCATATACAGAACAGGCAGTAGGCGCTTCAAGATTTAGACAGCGTATGTACTTTCTTCTGGACAAAACAAAGTCTAGACACTTAATATCCCAGAACACTTATCATTGCATGATGTACTACCTCAACTCCCCAAAAGAATTAACAAAAATAAAATAAAAAAGGGAAAAGGACAATACTGTGGCCTCAAACAGGCCAATCATACCAAGTTCTCAGGATACTGCAAGTGTCATGAATTTTGCAGGAGCCATAGGCACAAATGAGAATTTCAGTCCTTGTTTTAAGAAACTACTCCTAGCCTTTGAACAGTCTGAAAATACAACTGTCCAAAGGCTCAAAATCCAGAATGTAAATAAAAAGCCAGTATATGTTCTTCCTCAAACTCAAGTTTTCAAAATTAGCCTGATAAATTTTGTAGCTTTATTCATATTTGAGTGCCTGGATTTGGCAGTGTTGAAGAACCAATTCATAAGAAAAGGGACTCACATTTAATTCCTAAAAATGCTTAAGCAATTGTCATAGTAGGAAAAAATAGATAGCTACTCCTTCAGATAAAAGTAAGCTGATGAAAGAGGTTGTGGGCCTGACTCTGGAGTATGTTTAAATTGAGGATGAAGCCAAATTATGGACAAAATTGTATTTCAAAACTGGAGAGCTGCTGCTCAGAAGTTATGTATTCAAAAGGCAGCTATCTTATCAAATCACGCATTTTTGTTATACTTCCACCAACACAAGTTACCAAACTAAGCCTGAACAAGATTCCAATAATGAGAGAGACTGCAAGACTCACTTTGCTCACAACCAAATTAAGGTCAAAAAGTGAAGCATGATTCCTCAGAAAGGGAATTCTTGTATCAAAACATAAATCCTGAATAAAATATGGCCAGAACAGCACGGCTAGCACACGCAGAGTCCTTCAAGCACTGCCACTTTGTAGTAGTTTAAGAAACAGACTTTGAAAAACCCTGATCAGTCAAATCTAACAGACTAGCTTAATGGTAGTTTAATATCATCTCAAAGGAAAGAGTGATACCTCCCAAGTCACCAGTCCCACTAAATGCTGTATCTTGCTGTTCTGGAGAAGTCTTTAAGGCTAGCAGTTTTCACCTACTCATCTCTTATCTCAGGGACTGAAACTCATTCCATTTTGAAGGCTTCCTGTTTCAAGGATAAGCTGAAACATGGATATAAGGCTGCCTTTGCCCACTGGTGTCTGGGATTATTCAGACTGCTGAGAAAGAAAGATGATCCTCCAACATTTTTCATTTTCAAAAGCATCTTTGTTGTTTTTGGAGATACCTGAAAGAAATGCTAACGGCCAGAAGTTTTACAACTCACTCTCCTGCCCAACACAACCACTGTGCTTTGAAAGCAAACCTAAGAGGTTTTTCTAGTAAACCCTCACTCTGAATAACAATGAGTAGTGAGCTCATCTTTCCACAAGTGGGTCATGGGATGCTTAACCACTCAATGTTTTCAAAGCAATATTAAACTTTTAAAGACATCAGATTTTCTCCTGGTGTGAGAAGTTGCAGTCTGATAGCAGCTGGGGGCTTTGAACTGAAATGTACCCAGCTGGAATTCTGGCAGAGAGAAATGCAATGATTAATTCACATCTGCAACAATGTATAACCGCAAACAGAAAAGGTGGCAGTACTAGCTGGAGACAATCACAACACTGAGGCAATGCTTTTATTTACAGGCTCCTCTGAGGTAATATTAAAAACATATGCATAAGTGCTACTTAACCCTCTGTTTTTTTCTACATTTGGGCCACATCAGTGAAATCAGCTAAAGGCCAAAGTACATGTACCCTTGTGTCCCATTTACATTCTCTTTGGTGACTTCAGTGGTAACAGACCTTGTACTGGAAATAAGAAAAGACATGCTACATGCTGTAGCTTCCCTCTTAAGTCTCTTCACTATTTCAAGCTCATTTAAAGCTTAGGAAGTTTGAAGCTTAAATTAGATGCCTTTTCCCAGAGCATTTTTATCATCATTTTTCTCTGCATGCTGTATTGCAATACAGCATTAGTATGCTCTGGAAGTGTTTACCTTTCTTCTCCTGACAACAGAGGGAGATGTGGTCAAGTACAGACCTTACTTTGGCACTTCCATTAAGAACCTAGAATTAGGTGAGATAAATCTGGGCTGCTGCCTTTGTCATCCACTGTATACTAAAGGCAACACACCAAAACAGATCTTCTACATGTCATGTGTTGCCAAGGATCTTTGATATCTTTGCCACACAAAGAATAATTATTTCACTCTCCCTCACGCTTCTTTGTGATGTTTACTAATTCTCTACACCTTGTTCTGGGACACCATTTCCTTTCACACCTTTACTATCAGTAATTCTTCAGGGCAGAAAACTACTGCCATGCCAACAGTATGATTAGTTTCCCTGAATGAGTTGCTAGCTGTTCATATATTAAACTCACTTTACTTTCCATTTGGGGTTTTTCCTGCAGATAATTGTTTTTCTCCATCTGTGTTTATTCTGTGACTGGTGAATAAGGATGTTTTTTCAGTTTTGACAGGGATTATCAAACTTAACTGGTCCTTAAAATTCATGTTGAGCTCTAATGCAATTTTCTTTACAATTAACATATATATACACACCATAATCAAAATATTACAATTAAAAGGCATTACTTTATAAACCAAAGCTGAGGATTTTGTCACTGACTTTGCAGCCCTTAAGAGTCTAAGGTAGCTATATTAGGCCTCACACTGGCATAACATGAATACACTTTCTTCATCTGTTGGTGCCTAAAGTGCGACTTCCACACCCTTCTGTTTGCTCTTAAATAGAAAGTATCTATACTCAGGCTTATAAATAAAGGTATATAAATATAAAATCCTATTTATAAAATTCTATTTACTTGAATAAACGTGGAGTCAGAAATCTAAGTTTAGATTATTGTGTTTGGTTTCTTGGAGAAGGGAAAGATCTCAGCCTTTTGTTAGAGATGGATGAAAAATTCAGTTTGGCTCAAAAATGAGTTTGGGGAACAAAGAATATTTGCAAGATGAATTCAGTGGAGAGTTCAAGCAAAAATGGAGTAGTATTTAAAATGTCAAATCATTCCTCCTCTGAATGAAAACTTTCCTTTACAAAAGTTTTTACTCCTTTTAAAATTAAACATTTGCTTTTTGGTTCAAAATAACATTTTTCACTAAAAATGGGCATTTAAAGTGATATATGCACAGCTGATCCAAAGTAATTCTAACTTGTTTTTCATTTTCAAAAGTCTATTAAAACTCATTTTTTCCTGATTTTTCAGTCTCTGAACCAAAAATTGTTTACCTGCCTTTAAATGATATACAATGCAAGCAGAGTGTTTAGAGGTATGAATAAAGTCTATTTTCTGATAAGAGATCAGAACAGAAATATTTTAAATTCAAATGCAGAAGGAGTGAGAATGTTTGTGTCATTAAATAAGACAGGTGAAATAGTGTGATATTTAATAAAGCATTATACAGGACATGCATATTATTTCCCTTATATAAAATATTCACATGGTATGGTAAGTCCCTGTTTTTAAACAACTCATGTGAATAGCTGTTCTCATCAAGATCACTGCACAGCACCACCAATTTACCACTTAATATTTTCCAAGTCAGAGATACAAAGGATGTTGAATCAAAGAATTCTATTCATTAGCATTAAATAGCGAAGTGCTACGGAACAAACTACCTTGCAAAGGGAAAAAATAAATCAGATATTTTGTGGTCATAACTAATCAATCAGCAGCTGACAACTGTTACCTTACATAAATCATAGGTCAACACAAGTGTGTGAGCATCCAGGGTTTCCCCCCAAACCCCTAAAATCTGTTATTTTAAAGGAACAAGCATGGCTCTCATTAACAGTGCCTTTGGGTATCAATGCAATGTTTCCTTGTAGTAACTCAGCACTGTGCTAGAAACTGAACTGGTGTGTTGGATTTCAAGAAGAGTTTGGACAAACCTTTGCTCAGATCACTGAAATAAGTAGAAGTCAGGTGCTAAGTTTGATTCCAGGTAAGAACTTTCCAGGAGTTTTAGGGTTTTACGCATGAAGTTTTTGTTCAGGTCTGTGCCTATTATTAGCACTTAGCTTAAATTTAAACACTAGTATCTGGAATTAGCAGAACTTATGCCTCAGGCTACAAAGTAACTAGCAGTCTCACCTAGCTTTATAATCATGACAATTTAGAAACTCAAGAAATATCATACTACATTAGTATCACACAATGTGTCAGTTTTATATCAGCATGAAACTTAAGTATAATTTGATTATGTTTTCAATGGTTTTCATAACTGCCAGTTATCTTCACATACATATACTTTTCATGTTCTACCTCATTCCATCTCATTTTCCTTATTGAAGGAATTTGGCCATACTTGTGAAGAAAACCAAAGGATTGGGCAGGCCAAAGTTTTAAGTGTTTGTTGTACCAAGGAGTAGGGATGACATATAGGTCTAGAATGAGAAAAGGAGACCTTACAAAAGTATGGCAAATTAGGTTTGTAGTATTAGAAAAAACATCTTAGAAGATTTGTGCATGAATGTTTTCCAAACTATAGCTACACCCCATAAACAATAATGGTAGTTCAAAAAAGTTACACAGCTGGGACTGAGTTGAAAGAGGGGAAAAGCTCTTTCTATTTTAGAAAGCAGGAGTTCAAAGTAGCATAAGATAGTGCTTAACTTGAAATAGGGAGTAGCCACATTCACCTAAAAGGAGGAAAAGACTCTTCTCCAAGAAAGTTTATCAAAAAAGTGTTTATTATTCAACCCTGGTCAAAATGTGGCACAACCTTTAAATATTCTAAGTGATGTGTACTTAAGCTCTTTGCCCTACAGCTTTGTACAAGTATAGCAGAACCCAGAAAGTTAATCCTAAGAATCCTGTACACCTAAGTGGGCAGATAGGCAGATAGAACACTGAATAGATGGCTCATTTTTAACATACTTTAGAGGCCAAAGTAGCCAGAACATGGGATTATCAAATAAAATCCTAACTTTCTTTTAAATTTTATTCAGCAAGCTCAGTTCTTGAAGGAGAAGAAAGTGCAACAATTGATTTCAGGGACAGAAATGACACAGAGTTTGAAGAATTACCAACCCTGGTGAGTACCATTCTAAATCAAGGTTCCTTTAGATTACTCTGAAATTATATTCCTAGTATTATCTTGTGGCTCAGATTTTAAATGATCTCTGTGATTTTAGCAATGAAATAAAGGACAACTTTGAGTTCTAAAAAATTTCTAGCAAGACAGACATAACAGTTCACTGATTTTTTTGGTCATTCAGCACAAGCAGCACAAAGATGACAGGCTAAAAATCCATCCACAGGGCACCCGGCAGACCAAGAAATTCAAATGCTTACTTTGAAAATACTGAGGTTTTTTTTCCCCCCTCTGCTTTTTGCCCAATCTTTTTAGCTGCCCACAAAACTACACGGTGTAACAGATTTCTTGGAGTTTGGAGAACTGATGACCACAGAAAGTTTAGTTGTCTCAAGCGAAGACAGTGAGAATTCTACTGATTACGAAGCTACCACTGAAAATGAAGGTAAAAAAATCATTCTATTTTAATATACTGTAAGTTATTTATCTTATGATGCTACTAGCACCTAGAGTATGTGGGAAATTCAAATACCAAATTTAAGCTGCTCTCAAGGTTGGCTTTTTTTTTTTGAAAGGGAAGATTTAATAATACTTCTCCATAATCACTTAACATCTTAACTTAGTAAGAGATGTGTGCTAACACAAGGAACCAAAAACCAAACCATATAGTTCATCACCACACTGCCAGTTTTAACCCAAGACAGGTCAGTAGCCCTCTGAAGCCTTCACTTTTTCAGATGAAGCTGTCTGATTTTATGCAAGTCAAGTAATACAAGCTACCATAAAATCGGTTTGGGCCAGCCAACAGAAGAGATCTTCAAATGCAGAAAACTAACAACACAGTCCCCCTCTGGATTTTTTGCTAGGTTGTCTGTTTTAGCTTCCCTGGAGATACACAAATTGTCATGCACAAACAAGGAGAACTGGACCTATATCAATACAGTAGTCAATGAATAATAGACTGGTGCAAAAGGTTTGAGATATTCTGACCTGTTTACCTTATGCCTGCTTAGCTGTCTTGCACACAGCTCGCTGAGTACCAGCACAGTTGTGCCAGATTGTAGACAGGAGAATGCTTGGGCACAATAAAGTGTGCATGCTCTACAGAGCACCTTTTGAACCAGAATTGCTCTTACTGATTCATTGTGTGTACACCAATAAATAGTAAGAGTGCAAACACCTCATTTCCACTCCAGTAGCTCAGTCCTGTAACAATATCAATGACTGGACGCAAGTTTAATCAATCTTGCATTAAAATGACTAAAGGAGTCACTACATACGTAATATGATATTGCCCTCCTACGTTTATTCTTTCTGGTCACCTCCTGGATTCAAGTTATTTAGGAATCAACCGGTCACTTTCTAGATCCAATTTATTTAGGAATCAAGTTTTTTATAGCTAATTGCAAATTTATTGTGGCATCTAAGTAAATGAAGCATGGCTTCTCCAATTCTAAGTTAACAGCAGTAGCTATTGCTAACAGTTCCTCAGTGTGCTTTCTTCAAGAACAAACTCAAAACTCAGATTACAAGCCCCACTGAAAAGTTCTGCATGGCTCACAAATCTGTCAGATTCACCTATCAGAATTCATTAGTGACTTTGAAATTAAGCCACATGAATGCCAGGTTTCAAGTCAGTTTGCTTTTGGCATGCAGACTTTCCTTCAAAACTGGAAAATCAAATCTGGTGGCAGATTATTTCTATGAAGTCCTGCAGTATGTATATTTATTCTGTCCTAAGCATCCCAAACCAATTAGCTCTAAACAACAGTTATGCACAAACACTTCTTTGGCTAGCTTCCTTATGAAGTTTCCATGCTCTACAACAGTTTCATATCCCTCAATAGATCAAGCAAGTTTGTTTAAAAGTGTATGTGCTTTTATCTCCTTTGCCAACTTGCTTGTCTGCTGAGTGTGGGCCTCTTATCTTTGCTTACTGTTAAATAGAAGTTATGACTATTGGATTTGAATTCTACAGGTAGAATTTTCAGACTTCTTCTAAAGGATATACAAAACATTTGGGATGAGGTACTACTAATGAAGTAAGAGGAGCTTTTTTATTTCATCTGTGTTGGGAACTCAGCTACAAGTTTATTGACTGGTTGGAGACATGTACTGAACAGATTTTGTACGAGTTTCCATAAACTGCACAAGGAACCTGAGAAACTTCTACAGACAAAAAGTTTTCTAAATGGATAAAGAACAGTTTACCAAATACACCAAGAATAGGACAAAAGTTTTATTACTGTAAAACTATTCCTCAGGCAATTAAAATCTGATTTCTAATTTAAGATTATACCAGGTATATTCTTATTGATCTTGATGTGGCCAGACTGAAGTTTCACTAGTAGGTATAGGTCACAATCACTCTTATATCTTAATTTGTCTTAACTGTTTGAGCTCTTTTCACTACGATTCTGAATTTCATTTGCTCACTCTATCAGAGAAACAACTTATTATTACATGGCCCTCATACCACTGATGTAGTTAAAAGCTTACCTAGGATATAGCAGTGTGAATTGGGATATGAAACAAAAGGATCTAAATAATTATTTTGTTTCTGGCTTTACAGGTGGACCAGGTAGAGAACCAGATGCAACTGAAAAAGGTATTAAAAGAACTGATTATAAGGGCAAGAAAAATTAACTGCCAGGTGATAACACTTCTAGAGGTCACTAGTTATATCCATGCTACTTTTGGAGAGGAATTTTGGGAGGAGCCATGACATGCTCCCTGATCTGCCTCCCCCTGTTCACCCGGTTACCTAACAAGAGCTGTATCCATAAGACCATCTAAAGGGAGCCCTTCAACATGAAGGCATATATACGGGCCTGTACTCTATACAGATAATGTACCTTAAAATGAGGATGGCTTTGCAAGTCTCAGTACACTGTACAGGCTTACCCAGTGACTTCAGCAAGTTTTCAGTATGTTTTTTATTCCTAGCCTTTGTGCCAGACTGAATTACAAAGCCTACTTGAGAGTTCACAAGCTACAAGGAAGTCTTCCCCAAGGACTGAGATGCAGCAGAAAAGCATCTGTACTATCAGTAACCACTGTTTTCCATGCACTCCGTGCACAACATGCTAACAGTGTTCATTTCCTTGCTCAGGTGGTCTGGAAACAATTGCACTTGCTGGAATCATTACTGGAATCATAGTAGCAGTTGGAATCCTTGCAGGAATCATAATTGCTGTTGTAAGGAAAATGTCAGGCAGGTACTCGTAAGTAAATTACTAATCAGGCTTTTCTGGGTGTAGCTGAAGACAAGCGAGTCTTTACAGTTCTAGTAATTCTAGTAGTAGACAAACCCATAAACAGTTGGATTCAATAGCCATTTGAGTCTCTCCATTAAAAATCAAACAAGCATCATTCTCTGAGCAAGGTCACAGGTATCACTCAAAATTCCTAATACTTCCAGTTTGACAAAGTGAGACATACCCACTTTTGTTATACAGTGCCTCTTGATTCAGCAGGAGCTGCTAGTGCTCTAAAGCACCCTCACATACTTTGAAATCTCACAGATACTGTGTGCATGCCCTCATAACATGCATGGGTTTGAGGTTAGTCTACTCCACAGAGTGGAAATTCACTACAAAGTATTATAGGACCAAGTTCTGAAAGTGCTGGATACTATGTGAACCCTGACAGGTGGTCTTTATTTTACTTCAAATAGTTCTGGAAGCTATTTTAGTACCAGCAGGATTGACTAGTCCACTCACAGGCTAAGTGCTTTTGCAAGCTCAGAAGGAAAAAAACCCACACTACATTTAGCAGCTACTATTCACCCAGTGTTAGCCAGTGGGCAGGAAACAAGTTGTACTTACAGTAATTGGGATAGGAGAAAGAAAACATGAACTGGGAAGAGAAGTAAAGAGGCAACAGCAAAGACAGGGAGGGGGAGGAAAGATCATAACTAACATTTGGCTAACTCCATGAACCACAAAAAATAATGTCTTCCTATTTTTCCTATTTGTTTTGACAGGCCCTAAAAATAGTTGAAACAAGTGATCATGCCGTTTTATGCCAGTAAATACAAGTGCTTCTTATTTTATAAGCACTAGAGACTATTCTTGTATTTGTGTGAGAAGATGATCCATGGAAAGCACGGTTGAAGAACTTCAGATCTATGGGGATCCCACACAACTCTCCAAATGACTATTTTTACAGACTTACTGAACATGGAACACTTCATAGGATTTACTAACCAGGAATATATTAGAGGAAATGAAAATTATGTAGTAGGAATAAGAAAAAACACAGAAGCAAAGAGATATACATCCAAAGTGTGATTTGCAGGTAACACATGCTAGCTTGATTTTAAGCACTGCAGGCAAACCTTACACTGCATTTTATCCATTTCTCTCAAAAAAGAAACCACAAACCCAGATTCTTTTCTCTTAAGCTCACTGAGGAGTCAAGATAGCCTACTGTATCCTTCAGGGCTCTGAAGTGCTTGTGGCATGTTCATCTACCTAATGTATAGTTTAGCAAGATATGAAATTTCTTACTAACAAGGAATGAGCTTCAGAGAGGCTGAATTATCTTCACATTTCATAAACAAATTACATATCAGGACCTAAGTCTCCCCACTATCAATACTGATTTTCTGCTTTTGATACTTGCATGCCAAGGTGTGGTAGACCCAGCTGGAACTGACCTACCAATTAAAAGCTTGCTCATCTCACTGTTACATTAACAACTTCCTGTCTTCTCTTGTTGCAGAGATGCATAGGGATTGAAATACACATCCTGAATTAAAGGGTGCTTGGAATATACCCACTTTTGATGGGTCACTAGCCAGTTACTTCTGATGTGTAGAAGCTTTTGAATTAACATACACTTTTCTTTATATTTGTCTCATTTTCTAAGTGCAGAGCAGACTTGTTTGATCACACATTGTATAACACTAGATCAGAACACATTAATGAGATGTGTCTTTGAACTCTACAGGTTTTCATTATGGCATATTTAATGCAACACTACATAAATGTGCAGAGTTCAAAGAAAAGACTGTGCCAAGCAGCTGCAGTGTATCATGTTTTCCAAACTTAAGGCACTCACATTTGGTATGAAATCGCTATAATTCACATTGTCAATGAGCAATAAACAAGTCAATTTGGATTTGCTCTTCTGTTTTCTGTGCCATGAACTATTATATCAGTCTGAGCTTTGGAAATAAAAAGTTATATCAAACTTTTGAAAGCATTTTACATGCTATTTTTAAACTTCCTTTAACTTCTGAGTATTTTGTTACCTCTGTCTTGGCTTCTGCCATTCTGAGACTTAAATATTTGATACATTTCTTATCAAAGAAATGTAACTTTCTTAATCTCAATGGTCAAAACTAAACACATGAGAAAAACTTAGAAGTCTGTCAAGTGGACATCTCAAGCTCAGGCAGTGGGGCACTCTGGTTAATAGCAGTTTGTAGTGATTCTGATGAGTTTACAAAAAGGAACAAGAGTAAGAAGCAAGTTGAGCAATTAGTAAACATTGCAACTGAGCAATGTTTAGGTTGAACACATCATGAAAGCCTCCATTTGGATCTTGTTAGCTTGAACTTCCACAAGCTTTTCTGTCTTCAGACCAGCCCATGCTGAGAATGATTCTAGTCTGGATCTGAAGGCTGTGATATCTAGATGTATGCTTTTCCTGTCCCATCTATAAAAGTCTGATTTTCTGAAGCCTGGATTTAGACTGTTGCTATCAGAATTCAGACGTACTTGGATTTGGTTTGTAGCTCACTGTCACTAAGTATACTTTCAGCAACTGGAGATAGCTAATCTTTACCTGGAATGCCCTCCTTACCAGAGGAGGATTCTAAAGTAAGAAGTTTTGGCTTTCTTCTAGAATACTCTTTTCTCACCATATCCTGAGCAGTACCTGAGCAGCTAGTTTACAATGAAATGAAAGTATACCTTAATCTATTTTGGGAGTCTGCACATTTTTCAATGTGATTCAGATTGTTACTCTAGAGTAAAACTATGCAGAATGTTGTTATCCACACAGATGACACTAGCATTAAGGAATTTCTGGTCAGATGTTTGGGGTTAAGTACTAGTCTGATGCAGAACAATTCAGATCAAAGCATGTATCCTAGCATTTGCTGACAGTAATATAATACCATGGAATAAACTGAATACATTCATGTGTCACCTCCAGCATAATTTCATTTGTCTTGCTTACACTCAAAGTTTAATAAATAAAACCAAGTTGAAGGAAAATTAACACCACTACTGTACAAACCATGTATGTACTGTGTAAGTCTATTACACAAGTTCAGGCCTAGTGCATATTTTAAGTCAGTTCTTTACCAAGTAATGCTAAATTGGTATTAGGCATTTTTGAACTACTGGGGCCAGGGTTTTGCCCTTGAAGTAGGATGCAAACAGGCTCCAAATTTTTAAACTACCTTTACTGAAGTCTGAGCTTTACCCATGGGACCAGTTTAATCTACTTTTAAAAGTCATTTAACTTAAGGGTCAGTACAGTTTTTACCTATGATTCATTGCATTCTGTTGCATGACACACTAATGAGTAATGCTGTTTACCTGATCTTTTCTGAAAGTTCTGGTACATTGAAGCTGTTATCTTTCAAAAAAGTGCTTACTTGTAAGACTGCAGCCTCACATGAGGTCCCATCCCTGAAACAAGGTACACACAGGCCTTGACATACTTCCCTATTCCTTTGACTCAGCTCCGCTGAAGGCATTTGTCTGTCTCAACTAGAAACAGTTTATCATTTAACTTCCCCACTAGCATCCTTTGTTTTATTCCGTACTTTGTTATTGTCTTTAAGGGGACCAGACTACTTTGGCTAATGTGTCCATACATACCATTGTTTTTGAAAGATTATGACTGAGTTTCACATAGGACTGTCCCATGACACTTGCTTGTATGACTACTATGAATTAGCTGAAATGCATGTAGTCTTACTGATTTCACATGAGTTCAGCTTTTTTCTTACTGTGGCAGTAAGAGAATAGCAATTGGTTACTTCAAATTTAAAAATATCTTCTGTACTAAAGACTACCCTGTAAGATGCACTTGATGCCTGACCAAGTGTATGCTATATGGAATTATGAATTATTCAACCATTCCAGGTAATAGCACAGATGTCACCAGTTTCCACTGCACCAGCTCAGTCACCACTAACTTGCAAATAACAAAAGCCATAAAAACCTTTCTGTGCCAGTTCTGAACCAGACTTTCCATATGGAGAAATATTCATTAAGCCAAAAGTAACAAGACCCTATTTGAAATAGGCATGGCACTACAGCAGACCATCTTTTTGTGAAGCTTTCTGTGAATGATGCAGGAAGACTCAGTCAACCTGCATTCTGCTCAGATAAGCTGCATTTTGCTCTTACACCAGAATTTCTCATTAAGAGCTATTCTAACCTGACACACCAACTACCTAAGTTTTCTGGAATTAACTGCGTCTTTAGACTCTGCCCTTCAAAGAAGCTTATTAGTCTTAGGTGAAGTCAGCCCCTAAGCAGATGGCCCATGCTCCATTAAAATATGGCTTGGGAAGTTTCCAGCTTTGGTGGCTTCACTGTAAGTTTCATGCTGTATTCTGATGGAAAAGAAAATATTTCAACTTGAAATACCTAATTAGACATCAGATTATTTGTCCACTTAATTGATGGGCTTTTCTTCCTTTTAACATCTGATACCAATAATCAAGCACTGAGTTCTGACCTGCTACATGCACAGTTAGCAAAATAAAGTACATTTAAATGACAAGATCATTGCTGACATTGTTGCAGGTGTTGGAGAAATTCCACAGTCTATCCCTTGACAACTTTGGTACTGTCAGCTAGACTCTTTATCTTCTGATTTATGTACTAGGAAAACTTCTGCAAGTGAAGTTCAGGAAAGAACAAGTACATGGCACCAGAAACACCGGTGGCAAGAAACTTTTAAAATAACAGAATTCCCAAAGATGATACAAAATTAACTTAGGTTAGGCAACTCTGACTCCGGTTGAGTCGGATCAAGCCCTGAGGACTGGTACAGATCCTGGCCTGACAGCATGTAGATCTTGCATTTAAAACTGGCCATGACTTGCATTTACTAGATCTGAATTTGCAGAAGTATGAAGATATTAATCCCCTTCTGATTACCAGCTGGAGTACTGGATGTTCAGTATATGGCTAGAGAAAGTGACAGCTTTGAAGAATCAGAACACCTCCATTTTGATTATTCTGTCTACATCAAGACAACTCCCGCTTCTGCACTGCTACACCTGATGTTCTGACAATTCATACTGTCTCAGTGCTTAGAAATCTCAGCTGTAGAACAACATTCCATTCACCTTCAAATAAACCTCAAAAAACAATGACTTCTCCATGAAAAGCTTTGTTTTTTTTAATGTATTTTTATGCTACTGAAGAATTCCTAATGCAACTCCTTTTAACTTCATGATACAAGAGCTCTAGGAATAACCTCTAAGAATTTATGAGGACGTCTCTATTCTCTGTGTGAACTACAGCAGTGTTCTATGATTTAGCTTTCACCAACTTGAATAAAAAGGCTCTAGAAAACCTATCATTCCATTACTAGTTCAGTACCTCAGAGATAAAGTTTAATACACAAACTCCATGTTTTTCGGTGGAGTTTAGATGCAAGACTGGATCTTTTCTGCTTTACTGCAAGTCAAGCAGCACACTGGCTTGGGCAAATACTGCCGTAGCTGAAATCTATGAACAGTATACATGCTTGCAGAACCCAGCCCCCAAGGTCAGGGGTTTTCCTATAAATAAGAGCACATCAGGAAATGACAGCACCCTGCTTTGACCAGATGGCCAGGTTAGGGTTTTACTCACAGGGAATAACATTCAACATATCAACACTTGCTGCTGTTAATTCTTATTCCTGATCATGCTCATTCCTTTATAGTTTGTAACAGTAACGTTCCCTTTGCAGCTTGGCTTTGAGTCATGAATGTGGCTCTCGCCAACAGACAAGCCGGCACCAGGCTTCCTGTGAAAAAGTCAGATGTCACTAAAAAAACCATAAACATAATTGTCCCCTTATTTGTCTGTGAGAAAAATATATGGAGGTAGCATACCATTAGAGCAATGACAACTTGATGCATTAATATTTATAACACTTCTAGGTGTCAATACAACTATTCTTAAAAGCATTCATCATAAGGCATGTTTTCACCATAAGAACTGAAAAGAACTTGCTGTGAAAACTGAAAATGTCAAAAAATGAATAATTCCATGAATCTAGCAATAATCATGAAGTGTTCACCAGAAGAATTCATAAGGAAATCTCAAACTACTTCTATAAATCTGAAAAGTGTTATTAATAGTTAAATAAAAATTAAAATGCCCAGTAATTGCTATTTTCAATGCCAATAGTTTTCTATTTTTTAAGTACCTGTAGCATGATATTGCAAGTGTTCTCTTTACTTAACTGCATACTAAGATGTACATTACAAAAGAGAAAGTCCAACTTGGCACATCAACACTTTCTGTAAATTCCTCAAATAGCTGAAGAGCACTGAAATATCATTGGACTGAGAACAGCAAGTACTACCTCCAGTTCAGAAGGAGAGTATAATACACAGATTAAGTGACTTGCCCAGGATGATATCATGAGTAAAGGAAAAAGCCATCAACCCAGGAAGCCTTACACATTAGTCCTGTCACAGAGCCATATTATTACAGATGAAATAATGATTTCCCCAATAGGTTTTATTGGTAATATAAGCCTTTAAATTCTTTAACATGGTACATACAGGTAGCAACAAATGACACAGGAAGAAAGCAACTTAATCTGCCAAGAACCCTTAGGTCAGAAATATGCTCTCCCATTAATCTTAATCCTATAAAAAGCCACTCCCCATTTAAGACACTCTTCAACCATCTGAAGTTTTGTACAGTAGATACCATTGAAGCATTAGTGTTTAAAGCTAAAGCTTCAATTGGCCTACTTTATGCCTGAAGACATTATCACTATTCAGATTCATCTGTGTAACTGGACAAACCATTAGATTAACCATCACCATCCTTTTCCAGATGGTTTTCTAAACTGAAGTATTAATCATATTCAAGTTCACAGCATCCAGTTTTGTTAGATGGCTACTGATGGACATAGAATGTAGTAGTGAATGTGTAACTTAACACTGGGTGCCATAATAAGAAGTTTGAATTATGGCTTTGTACATCTCACAGCTGCAGCATGGGGCCATTTATGTATAAATAAACCCAGCATCACACTAGCCATGTGTCTTTGTCCAGGCCTTGTGGATTTAGGCATCAGACCAAACCCACAGCCCCCACCACTCTGCAACAAACAGTTGGACTACAACACAAAGATCCCCATTCAATCAAGTAGCTTGTTAGGCTCTTCCAGGCTGGAAAAGGCAGATTTTCAGACTCCTGTAAATGCTAAATTGGCTAGTGTCTTAACAGGCAAGGAGTGCTGCACATTCCACGCATTTTCAAGGTTGTGTTCTGTTTCCAAAAAGCAGCTGGCAAGGATGATTGATTTTGAAATTTTAAAACCAAGTAGTACCATCCCGAAAAAAAGATGTGGAAAATTGAGTAGGGAGAAGAGAACTGAAATTTTCCTCACTAAAATCTCATTTTCAGCTGTATTTCCAGATTGATTTAAAAATGAAACAATGGACTTGCAAAAAGTGTCTTTTAACAAAGACCCTCTGAGTTTCCTAAGTTTTTTCATCTTTTATTATATGATCCTTTCTAGGCTCAGTTTTCTAACATATTTTTGCTACAACCCTGATTTCCAAACCTCAACCCTGAAGACTGTAGTTAAGCAACAAGGGTACCAAATTCTTACTCATGAATTCTAATCTAGCACTTACATCAATACAAAACAGGGTCCTCAAACTAGGCAGCCAGCTTTGAAAACTTCAGTAACATGCAAGAATTCAGTCACATGAAGTGATGATTTCTGCTAAATATTTTCTGGATTTTAACAGGGAGTGCAGACCAGAATTAAATATACTTTGTGTAATGTCTCATCATGGACTTACTGCTGCTGTACACAGACCTTCTCCTTACTCTTAATTAAGGGTTGCATAAAATCCTAGCCTGTACTTTTCCACAAATGAAACTATTTTATTCAATAAAGATGGACTTTATAGCAGGTGTTTTGGCACATCCTCTCCCCAGTCCAGTGGGAATTTGTGTCTTAGCAAAGCTAAAGGGGAAGAGGTGTTTTCATGGCTCACATCTTCTTGAAAGCATAATAATTATCCAGTCATCATATCAAATTGATTTGAATCTTTCATGTTCTGGATCTGATTTACAACTGGACATTTTCCTTCAGAGATTGTATAGCAATGCTGGCATAAACCAAGTTTAGTTTCCCAGATGGAAGATAACCCAGGAAGACACTGCAGTAACAGTGATTGCAACCTTATCTTCCACTGGGAAAGGGAGCATGGTGAGATTGATAGTGATGCAATGCAGCAGCCAGTCCTATTAAAACCTGGGTAAAAAAAATAGAAGCTACTTCTAGATTTTGAGAAGTGTTATAAAAACCTGCTACAGGAATAATCAGTCCTATTCCTCATGAAGAATTCCTTTTCTCTGTGCAGAACCAGACACTACTGATGTTTTAAGGAAATAGATTCTCCTCCTGAATAAGTCCTTTAATTTATTCTACAAAATAACATTGCCATCTGGTAACAACTTAAAGGCAACACTGACCTGCAACTGCATTAAATCAACTAGAAATGGACAAACCTAATTTAACACCTCCCCCTTCCCTCTGGAAGGGCTGAACATTTTCTAACAAAGCAATTTCAAGCATACTTATGCTTATCTTGTTCTTGGGAACTAGTACTGTATGTCTCATTTGAGTTAGGAAGCAATTTCCTGCTATCAGGAACTGCATTATCCTCAAATACCACACTTCAGAGTCCTGTGGATATTTTGCCTCATAACATTCGAGTCATCATATCATGCAGGAAACAGGGAAAGAATTAGCAGGTTCAGCAGGTATATGCAGGGGAAGAGACAGGAATGTCAGTTCTTCCTCATTTCCTATCTGCCATTTTGGAAAAAGGCATGCAGGAGCTGAACAAGCAGTCAGCACATGAACTGGGAACAATATAGCACACTAGTTTGTCTTGGTGAAATTTGTTTTTTTTTTCCCCCCCTGTGCACTTACTATGGATGCTATTTGCTGAGAAATAAAGAACAGACATCTACAGAGAGCTTTTTTCAGTGTTTTCCTGCCTATACCCAACTGATTCTGCAGCTACATTGTCCATTTGCATTGTAGTATGTCTCCTGCATGCATAAAGTACACCTGGCATTATATTCATATGGTCCTATCTCTTAGGCAAAAGCTAGACATTATGGCAGCCCTCCATAATGAGATAGCAGAGGACACCAGGAAAAACTGTTTTAAAGAGTGTCTGCAAGCTTTTGCATATTCTGCTGGAAAGACAAGAGTAGACATGTAGATTTTAATGGGGTCCTGGAAAAGTCTTATTTTATTGCTCATAAATCATATCAACTTTATCTTAAGTTCTACATTCTTGTTAGACATTGGCATAAAAACTGCTGAAGAGACATTCTGTTTAATCCCTGCAATACTCAGACATGCAGCAGTAAGTAAAATGCAGCTTTAATTTTAGGGTTGTGAATGTTCAGGTAGCAATATTGTACTTCAGAGCGTTTGGTCAGCCTAGATCTACTATACTGCTTTCACTTCGTTCAGGGTATCTCACTTGAGCAATAGAGGTTAACAGAAAGAAGCCTGAAAATGGCAGAGATGAACCCATTCTTGAGTACAGACACAGATAACACTTGATTTGCCCAACTAACAAGAAAAATTAAGGAAAGAATACCCACTTCACACAATTTAGACACAGCTTTAGAGTTTGATGGTATAGGAGACACAGGATCCAGAAACAGCCCTTAAAAGATAAATTATATAAAATTTCATATTTCATATTTTTAACAGACAGCCCCTACTTCATTAGTACAGCAGTAAAAGCATTTTGATAATGTGAAATGCTGCATAAAGTTACCTTGGTGATTCAGAGTTGGACTTACCCCGAGGAAACTATGCTTGGCAATAAGATCTGGCTCTTTGTAGGAGCCAAAATATTAATGAGATCATGAAAACATTCATTGCTATTAACTACAAACCATGGGGAGGCAAAACCTGCCATCTGTTCATTTAAACCTAGAAGTGTTGGGTTTAGGAAATATTTAACTCTAATTGTGAAGTTACTCCTTGAAAATAGCTTTCCTGATAGATTTCTCTAGCTCATTTTGTCATGATTAATAATTAGCTTACTTCCCCAATAAGTATGCTTGATTACCTGAGTGGAAAGCAACAGAAGTATCTCAGAAAAGGCAGAGCATACTTGCATTGCATGCCAAAAAAATGGGTAAGAACCACAATAATGACTTAAGATTTGATATACCAGACAAGAAGCAATGGCTAAAGAAACAAACAGAATACTAAGAGGGAAGGACTCCTTACTGCAGGCTACCAATGCAGATGATTCACTGTGACTGAACATTCAGTAAACTGTATCCTAGCACCAGCTAGTGGCAAGAATTAATGAAGGCATTTTTAACAGGAAAAGTAAGAAATTTGTTGGTAATAGAAAAGCTTCAGATTATTATATGCAATCTTGCAGACATCAAGTCTATTCTTCAGGTTTAAAATACTTTCAAAACCAAAACTACATAGTGGTTTCACAGAGCATGCCTGAACTACCTATGTATAACATCTCAAACAATTTAAAATTATAATTCAGTTGCTGGGAAAAGTTGGAAGTAGTATAGACAAGAAACAGGCACTTTCTCCATATTCAGTACTACTTCATCTTCTCAGTGCCAGCTTGTCACTACACAAGTAGCAGTTAATTAGCCAAAATAAAGTTAACTTCTGTATTCTTACAGCGCTTCCACTGAGTATTACCAGCACATACACTCTCAACATAACCTCAACTTAAACACAAGAAATACTTGTGATGAATCTAGCCAAGGACCTCAGGATCATCCAGTTTCTGCACCCACTCCTACAGTGTTTGGATCCATTTCAAGAAGCAGTCCCAAAACCTGTAGTCTGCTTTGTCAATGCATACTACCCCATGGCAGTCAATACTACAAGTTTAAGTGGACCTCATTTTTATCCCTGTGCCATTGTTTAATAGATTTTTTTTTTTTTTAAAAAACACAAGTTACCAACCATCACTTGAGCAACTGCTTCTATCAAGTCCTACATAACTTACCACAAGGACTGAAGACCTCAGCAGCTGTCACAAGTTCTGGGGATGGCAATGCTGCTGTTACAAGTGTTTCTCAGCTCAAGATAAGCATGTCTGTTCAGTCTCAGACTGAAGTCTTCTATTCTGTAAAATGGAGAAAGTACTTCAAGTCTTGTGTTCCATGGCCTGTGCTCAAGAGGTTCTGAACTGATGTGACTGACTTTTCAAATAACTACCCTGCCCTCTCAGTTATACCAGTTACCTTTTTCTGCCAAAGAATCTTACTGGCACTGGGGGAAAGACATTTGGAGGGCCTACATGGAAGCCAAATATCTGAGACTAACTAGTTATGACAGTATCATCAGTTCCATAAGGTGTTCCCAAAAAGGAACAACTATAGAAAAAACAGCACTTGTTGGCTGGCAGATGAGGAACTCCATAAGTATAGGACAGGCAATCACAGAACTCTGAGAAGAATTACAAGCAAACCATGTAGTATTTAGTGTTAATGAAACCCACTGATAAGCTTGGATGCTACCTTGTTACAAAAGGTTAGATATTTAAATAAAACCTGTTACTGAGAAACTCAGACTACAGAAAGTAGGAATAAAAAACAGGGACTGCAAAAGATCTTTGAGGCTAAGTTAGAAAGGACTATCTAAACCAGAAAGTGAAAGAATGAGTACTTGAAATACCTGAGGTTTTTAAAAAGTCAGCCTTAGTCCCCAGGGCATTTGATGCACAAGTTACCTAAATATCTCAGCAGTTCAGCCAATTCTTCCACCTTATTCAAAAAATGCTCCTTCAGAAAAAACAGGTAGTATTACTTAAAATAGCCCTGGACTGCACTGCATTTAAGTACTCCAGAACCCAAACTGTTCAACTGTATCACTCCCCTGAGAAACTGATATAAGCCATAACAGCACACTGGCTCCTGTGTTTATAAGGACAAACTAGAACAGCACAGAAAGTTTTGATAAGACAGACCTTGTTTCAGTTAAGGAGAGAAGAACTGAGCATATTTGTATCACTTAGGTCAAGCTGTTTTCAAGGCCAATTCAGACCCTCCAGTGAGAAAAATCCTTTTTGGTAACACTTCATTTTCCTGCCATGACTCCCTAAGACTTCTCCGTATAAGGAAGTTACCTATCTCTAGTTAGATAGGAATCACCTTTTAAGTCACCCTGAATATATTTGGTCAGATTTCTGAAAAAGCTCTTGCTATTACTCTCATCTTTACTGGGTACTGTATATTATGTGTCTGCATGTGTGTTAAAGCACACTTATGCAACGTGGAAGATAAGTTATTTTAGAGAGCACAAGCACAGCAATATTGAAATTTTAAGAACAAAAAACTGTTAAGAAGCTTAATCAGCTGAAGATTTGTAGGCTTTTCTGACCATCAGGAATAAAATGTAAACTGAAGTGCAAGTCCACTGGAACACCACCAGGGGGTATATATTATCAGACAAAGTAAATGAGGGGAAAGCAAGGTGAATTTCTTGTACACATTGGCCGATTCACCTAGATTTCGAGCAGAAGTAAGACTACACAATGTAAAAGACACAACCAAAACCTTCCAAAAAAAGCAAGTAGTAGATTCTATCTTGCAATAAACAGGGGCAAAAAAAGGCATCAAGTCCAGCACAGACTATGCTGAAATCAGACAGCTTGCTCCTGCACAGGGTGGTTGAGTGATCAGTTCTGCAAAAACAGTATTAGAGTCACTGGTGTACCCTGATGCAGGAGAGAAGATTAATGCAAGGAAGAGGCTGAATTATAGAACTACAGAGAGGGTTTGAGACCAGACTGATACAGCAAGCTCCATTTCCAATGTTTCATGCACCCTGACACTTAGCCCAAGAAATCCCTCCCCTGCCTCTTCATGCTGCCAATCTGTTGATCTCAAGGGTTTGGGATACCTCTGAAGACAAGATCAGATTAGTTTTTGGGAGCATTTCTTATCCAGGTAAGGTAGAATTTCACATGCTTTGTAATTTATAATTTAAACAAGCAGCTTGAGAGCCCTAAGATTCCTACATGGAAGACTTCTACATCAAGAGTGAGCTGCTAAAATATTTATAAGTGATGTGTTTCTACTATGTAATAACTCCCAGCTAGTGATATTAATTCCAGGCAAGAGAAAACAGTATTCCCTACCCCGCAACCTTTTTCATCTTTAAAACAGATAACTTACAACAACATTACTAAATAAGTCCTTATGACCACATAAGTAACTCCATCTGTGCAGTGTCAAGGACCTTTGTTATCAGTTATAAATATTAATTATTTCCAAAAAGGAGTATGGCTTTGAGCTTTGATAAAGGTTCTCCCCAATGTTGAAGGCTACCATAGCTCTGAAAGCATACTGTCCGTACTGCATAGATCTTTGGAGCCCCTTTCAAATGGCAATAACACCTGACAGCACAAGAGGAGTCATTTAAGTTCTCTTCAGTAGCCTTTCCTTTCAAGGTGAGTAATTAAGGCATAATATTCTACCTATGAAAAGCAGTTATCAAAAGTAGCAAATACATTTTTCAATGAGAAGGACAAATACCAGCTTCATGTATTTGACATAGCTCTTATATTTCTTTAAAGGAAAAGCTGTCAAATAGCAGTCAGTGTCTCTCCAGTCTACCTTTCAACTTTCAAAAGCTTTTTATTAGCTGAATCACAGCAGCACAAAAAACATAAGTGATTTGGAAGTTGAATAATCAGCAACAAGAATACAGGAGAAACACTGCTTGACACACAGGATTGTAGGTCTCATTATGTTAGAAGCTTCTGGAAAAGCTGTACTGAAGAGGTATTTTACCCATACTAGTTTCTCCAGAGTATACAGACCTAAATATACAGAACCTGGTTAAGGGACAGATAGTTAGAGGACAATAAATGCCTATTAGTATTTGAGCAAAGCACAGCTACTTAGAGCAAGAATGACAGGATAAAACAGAATACATAAGCTGAGAAACTAACAGTGATGCCCCTAAGAGAGGATAACTGGAATCCCAGCAGTTTAACATATGTAGTACCAAACTGACAAGTCATGCATTATGATTCAAGTTTCATGCTCAAGTTTCTTCAAATCTTCAAGTTTACCTTCACAGGTAAAGTGACATGCTCAGTTTTGTTGTTTGTGGAGATCACATTATTCCTTGTTCTTGTATCTTAACAGGAAGGAGGAATTTGTAAAGATTTTCACAAAACTTAACCCATTAGAAGTTGTTGCATCAACAATGTAAAGATCATCTACTAAATGAACAATTTTACTGGCTTTTCTTGTCTATCTTTTTTGTTTAAATAGTTCAAGTGACCACTAAACAGATCAGTATTACTTGCACATATTAACCAATCTTCAACATAAATATTTCAAAAATACACATTTTGCTTTTGGAATTAAGTGATTTGTTGTCACACAGCCAACATGTTAATATCCAAGAGTACTCTTAACAGGTTCACTGAGCATTTGAAGTAGATGCTGTATGCTTGCACTGTAGCTTATTTGTATCCCTTGCAAATTGATTTATGCTGTTCTGTACAGAAGTTCTTGTACTAACTTTGTCACTGTTGTACCTAAAAACCTGCCATTACAACCACATAACTAGTATCATAGCTGTGCTATTATAACTAGTCATGTGCATTCTCTCATCCTTACCCTAGGGAGATCTCAAGTGTAGATAATTTTTGTTCTCATATATATTTTATTATTAAAATATTGTGATGCACAGGTCAGAATATGAACGAACAACTCCATTCTTGCCTCATCTTATTTACTAGTTGCAGTAGCTAATGAAATACAACTCACCCTTCAACTCCAAGGGATAAACAGGCAAGAAACTACAGAAAAGCCTCAGCTCTTAAATTAGTTACAAGTTACTTAACAGCTTAAACTGGGCTAGTAGGACAAGATAAGAGATCATTGGAAAAGCCTTCCATACAGTACAAAAAGTTAGTAAAACAAATTATTCAGGGATCAATCAGGAAAAAGAAGAGCACTTTGAAGACTACCTCTTACACCTTTAAAGCACTATACAATTTAAACCCTCATTTTCAATGTAAATCAATACTAGATAGTGACCAAACCCCAAATCCCACTCAATTTCACTCAAGTTGAAAAAGTCATCACAGCTTGAAGTTTGACAAGCATTTCCCCCCACCCCATATAGCACTACCACACCACAGAATACATTATAGCCTTAGCTACTTTGAAGTTAGAGTTTTAATTACAACTATAACACCCTCTCTCATTTCAAGCACATTACATGCTTCCAACCACTTGAGCCTGCCAGATAATACAAATTTCATTTTCCTCGATCCATTTTAAAACATGGCACCAGCCATACAGACAACAATTTCAACAGATTTAAAAAGATTCAGTGCAATATTTCAGAAACATTTGGTTAATCTCCAGCAGATAGAGCTGCCCTACCTCTTTCTTCTCACTTTTCTTTCATGTTTCAGCTTTCCTTAGTATTTCTTCTGTCCTCCCCAGATTTTGGAAATAAAGAATCCTGCAGTAGGACAAAAAAAACCTTTATTATAGACTACTAAGTGAGGATCTTTTACTGTGCATAATAGTGATTCTATGCCAGTTTAAGTGCAAATTCATGTCAGAAGTGACTTCTTTAAGGAGCTCTGTGTATCCTCTCATTCCTCAAAAGATTGTGGAAGACTTTTCAAACAAAAAATTGGAAAACAAGCTTAGAGACTGTGCACCCACTTGCAAAAGAGAATGGAATAACAGTAGACAAATAGGACACCACTAAACAGCACATTTATCACCAAATAGTCTGCATGGTAGAGCAAATGACTTAGGAACACCTACTGGAAGACCAGAACTAGACACAGCTCATTCTACTGAGATCTTAGGAGTGTTAATCATCAAAATTACTTAGGGAATGACAGCACCAGACAAAGACCTTTTATTAAAGATTTTTCCACTTTTGTAAGCATATGTATGTGCTCATGACAACTGCATTTTAAACAGATATGGAAAGGATACTGATGCTTTCTACTTTGAATATTTTAAATATATTAAGAACAAATACTATTTAGAACAGCTGCAAAGAAGAATCCCTCAGTATGGAGTAATTAAGGAAAAGCAATCCAACAGCCCACTTTAGCTGGAATGACTAGTGGAACTTTTCAACATCTAGATTCTAATTTTGTGTTTTTACTTAGTTACTCCCTTATAGTCTAATTAAAGTCTTCTTAACTAACAAACTTAAAATCAATACTTGAAGTATTTTAGCTTCTCTCATTATTATTCATTTTTGGTCACTTAAAATAGCATAAGCTTTCCTTCTAAGAAATCACTTTTAATAAAAATTATTTTGAAAGTAGCAATTTTGTTGTTGTGATACCATAATCACATATTAACAACAGTTACATTCATGAAATACAAGAAGTTGGAATAAGCTCCCAGAAAAAGAGTCTTTTGCACTTAGTTTCATACTTCAGTTTTTCAGAACCTAATTCAGAAGAATTCCTTCTGCTTAACCTATAACACAGTATGAAACAGAAGAATAAGAGAAGTGCTTATGGAACAAGAAGCAAATACTTAAAACAACACAAAAATAGATAACACTCATGAATACTTATAGAGACAAAAATACTATGATATTTTTGCATTATACCTCTGGGTAATAAACAGCAAAGAAGTAGTCTTGAGCAAATAGAAGTAGCCCAAGGCTTAGATACACTCTACCACAAAATTGCTTAACAATAAGTATTTAAAATAAAATCACCTAAAGAAGAAAACTTACACAGCATATCCTAAAACAAAGGATTCAATTTTGCTATGTAACTCTCCTACTACAACACCAAGGCAAGCAAAAACCACAAGCTTTTTAAAAAAAATTAAATAAAATAAGTTAAAAAAACCCACAAAAAACCCAACCTCCCAGACCACCAACTCACCCTCACACCCCAGCCCTCAATCACAAACCACACCTCCTCCCATGACTTTTAAACTGGCATCCTTCAATCAGCAGCAGGGTGAGCCTATAAATTAGGCTTTTAAGGGGTTGGTGTAGCTTTAAACAGGAAGAAATAGAGTACTAGTGTTAGGGAGTTTGTGCCTGAATGAGTCTTTATTCATTTCAGCCCTAAAAAAAGTGAGTAAACAATAACACTGAAATAAAATTAGATGAGACTAGAAAAATCAAAGTAAAGCAGTTAAGGTGTAATGAAATGCTAACAGCATTAATGTTTTGTAGTTAATGTTCTTAAGTTGCATATGGTAGGCTGCTGATACCTTCCTGCCTAATCTGTAATCTGAATACCAATAATAATTCTAGGCATCAGAAAATAAAGTCAAATAAAAGAGAATAGGCTAATTTATTTTTAAGAAGAGGTGTTTTGGAGATGTTTTTTTAAACTTTTTCTAGAGCTATAAATATGTTAAGTAGAGAAAATGTTGTAATTTATATTAGGGTTATTAGCGATAATTTCAAGAAACCTTAAAGTTAATATTTTTAAAGGTAGAAAAGTTTGTGCTCTAGCTGATATAGTATGTATTTTCTTCTGGTTTTGCCTTCCCTGTTATCAGTATAACAAGACTCTAATTTGTCAAGTGCTTGGTTTGGTTTGTATTAAAAAAAATTTGCACAGGTGGAATTAGTCTAGCTTGTTTATAAGGTGTAAATGTTAATTCAGATGAATTACAATCAAATTAATTTAGTCTAATAAGTTGAAGTACTTTAAGCATGTTTATATGAGGATTTGCCACTACCAAAACCAGAGGGCTCAAAACTGGTTTCGGAATACTTAAACAATATTTTAATCTATAAATATGTCCTGAGTATTCCAGGTGGGAGGATGACTGTGTCCTTATTAGTAGTCTGCTGTTGCTTCGCAAAATTATGCATGAAAGGAGAGGCATTAAAGCGCTCTGGCTTCAGAGCCTGCATTTTCCTTACGTTTGGAAGGTTGTCTCATATTGGTTGGAAATGTGATGAAATGTTTTAGAAATGTTTTAGAAAGCTTCAGTTCGATGAGAATGGATAGTTAGGTAATTTCCTTGCTTATTTGCTAAGGAAACCTTATGATTTACCTCATGGAACAGGATTTTTCTGTCCCAGTACTGAATGAGCACCTGGTGTGTCCATGCCTATCACCAATTTTAGTGTTATGGCTTGTCCTATGTGCACAATGAATATGAAAACTAAATAATCAATTTAAAACATTTCTGGACCTTAGATATCTAATCTATAAAAACTGTATTAGTTTAATGTGTCCCATCGCCTACTGGGGTTAAGTTAAGGCTTCTTTCCTGTGTGTGGAGAGCAAATTCTCCATGCTTTGATGTAAGAGAGTTCCCAGTTTCTTCCCAAAAGACTACATCGCTCTGACAGTATTATGAATATAAGTTTCAAACGAGGGTCAAAATCATTTTACTCTGCAAACTGAACACAGGGATAGAGATGTTTTTATGCCCTGTGGTATGAAGACACGTTTCTGAGGAGATAACTTCACTTTGGTGGGGGTTTTTTTCCCTTCCCATCAGGTAGTTGGTCAGAAATTACCTAAGAAGCCTTTTATGGGGCAGCACAATATACGCGCAGTTTTAAATTCTCAGTACAGTCCCCAAAATGGGTCTGAAGCAGGCGGGATGTTAAAAACGGCGGTAATCGCCCACGGCTCCCTCAGAGGGCGAAGATCTGCCCAGGTCGGTGCCCCCGGGCATCTTCTCCAGTTATTCGAGTTATTTCCCCACAGCCACCGATTTTTTTTTCTCCTCTCCTCATTTCTCAGTCCGAGGCGGGAAAACGGAGCTGCGTCACCGCGAAGGGAAGAAGAAAGAGAAAAGGGAACGAGAACCTGCTCCGTCTCTCCACAGGCAGCTCCCTGCCGGGGCGCGAGGGCGGCGGATGGAGGCGGCGCGATGGCGGCCGGCGCCGGCAGGTGCGATGAGCTGAGGCGGCCTCGAGCGGCCCCGTGAGGGGGGGCCCTGCCCGCGGCCTTCCCCCCCCCTCCCTCCCCGAACGTCACTTCCGAGGCTGGAGACAAAATGGCGTCCGGAGGGTGCCGGAGCCTGAGGCTGCTCCGCGCCGTGTAGAGCCGGGCCGCGGGCGGCGGCGCCGCAGGTACGAGGGAGGCAGCGGAGCCCGCGGCGGAGGGAGGGACGGACGGACGGGGGCGGTGGGCAGAGCCGCCGCGGGGCCGCGGCGAGGGAGGAGGGCGGCGGCTGGCAGGGCAGGGCCGGGCCGGGCCGCGCCCGGGATCCTCCTTCGCGGAGGAGGAGCCGGCCCGGGGGAGAGGGGCCGCGGCGGGCCGGGGCCGGGTTCGGGGGGGGGGGGGGTGGCGGGGGGGGGGGGGGGGGGGGGGGGGGGGGGGGGGGGGGGGGGGGGGGGGGGGGGGGGGGGGGGGGGGGGGTTCGCCGTGGGAGGCGGGGGTGTGTGGTGGAGCCCCTCCGTGAGGAGCTGCTCCCTCCCGAGAGCTGCCGGCGGGTGTCCTCGCCTGCGGCGTCGCCTCGAGGTTGGCGCCGGTGTGCGGGGAACCGGCGGAAAAGCGCGGCAGCGCTCGGCGGGTGCCGCCGGTTCGGCCTCGCGAGGCGACGGCTCCGATCGTCGAAACGGTTCATAATCCCCTTCAAAAGTTTCGGCAGTTCGCAAGCCTTAAATCAAGCTTCAAATCGAGTCCGTGCCGAACTGGGTGAGAGGGGGGCGGGAGAAATTAATTCCCAAATGAGATTCCTTACTTTAAACACCCTTCTTAAAACATGCCGCTTAAACCAGAGGTTTCTTCCTAGTAGTGCAGTATCATGGGGAAGAACGTTTGTCCGTGAGTTGTGTGCTTTACTGGACACTGCTCCTTGCATATTTTTTGTCAAGGATTTACAAGCAGCTAGAGTTCATAAATTCATGCATGTTGAAACTTGAACATCTGTGCTGGACATGGGCTTTCCTTCATATTTCCTTCGATCTTTGTAGTTAGCATGGTCATCTTAATTCTTTCAGGTGCGAAATTGTATTATATGTTAGTCCCTTCTCATTTACTGTTTCATAAATTTTAGTGTTCTGTAACAAACCCAAATTTAGTCCTGTACATCATTATATTGGATGTACCTTTAAAATACATGTTTGAGTATCTTGCCTTCACACAATCCCTAGTGCACTAATTCTTCATATTTGGCAATCTTTCAGTGTGAACATAGTAATTCTCTAGCATTATCAATGGGCACAGTACGCTATAACGTCTTGGAAAAATACCTGTTTTAGTGTAGTGCTCTTAATCTTAGGTTTGCTCATTTCAACTTTAATCGGACTGTTATAAGGATTCTTTGAAGTATACATAGCCTTGATGAATATCAAGAGATTCTTGAAGAACTGATGAATATCAAGATGAACTTAAAGAACTTGATGAATATCAAGAGATTCTTAAAAAATTGTAATACGTTTGCATGCTAACAAATTCAACATGAAAAAGGCAGGCATGATCTTGATAATTAAACAAAACTCCCCAAATTAAAATATTTCTTTCACCTATATGTATTTTCTCTGATCATGCTCTAATCAGCAAAATTTCTTTTCTTCCTCTATGTAAAACATGCATATAGGCAAAAGGAGGGAAGCTCAATCTGTACTGTAAAAAGAAATGACTGAAACACTGTATTTTGTGTGCTAGTAAATCAGCAATGTACTTCCCCAGGGAGGTTTTAATTTAAAATTACTGTCATTGCAAGTAGAATTTAATTTAAAAAGTGTACTTATGTCTGAAGATTGGAATGGTATTTCTGTATATTTACAGTTTTTAGAGACTTATTTTCTCTTTCTTGACTAGTTACGGCTTGTTTTTGCAATGAGGAAGAAATGGTTTTCTAAAAAACTGTGTGCTAGGAAAACAGGTTTTATTTTAGTGTTGGGGATTTCTTAGTGTGGATACCTGTGTAAACCTTTTTAGGGTATATGTTTGGTTACATAGTAAGCAAAGGCTTCTTTTCTTTAATGGATAATAAACAGCAGGATTTAATTAGTGTCCAGAAATTGAGTGTCTCATTTATTTTTGCATTCCATCTTTCTCCATTTTTTTCTGGTAGTCTTGGGTAACTGAAAATATCTTTGTAATTAACTGCCCATAGACAGTGCTTGTTCTTTCTATCTTTCAAATACCTGTTTTTAATCTTTGGGGACTAACATGAATTTAAAAGATTCTTGCATGCTTTGTTTCACCTAATAAATTCAAAATTTGTGTATAGAATATTTCATTATTGAATTGCAAAAAAAAAAAAAAAGCCTGATACTAAAATTTTTTCATGTGCTGCAATTAAAAACCAAAACAAGGAAAAGACAATCCCCAAAGCCCTGTAATATCCCAGCTGAAACCACTGTTCGTTAGTTAAGTAGAATGTTGAGACTTTAAGTTTTGTTCCAGGTTTTGTCATGAACTTGTTTGTACTGGAGCAATGAGGTAATGTGTGTCTCATTTTCAGTTTCCAAAATAGAATTGATATTTTTGTCTTTTTTTTCCTTTCTCTGAATTGGCAGTAACGTTCTCTATGAAAGTGCTTTTTTGATTCTGGAATAAAAAAAAAAAATTTCACATATGGAGATGATAAATATTACTTACAAAGACAGAATATAGCCTGTTTAGTATAACCTAGAAGGTCCACTAAAATACCTTGTCGTATAGTTTTAAAAATCTGTAATGCTGCTTTTGTAATAAGCTATCTGCTTTTGTTTGCTTACTTCATTCCAGGTAAATTGTGTGTGTGTATATATATATTTTTTAAGGAACATTTAAAAATCCTTAAGTGTAGAAATCAGAGCAAGGTCAAATTTGTTTTTTAGTGTTTTGTTTTAGCATGAGTAGTGTTTCCTCCACTAAGAATGCTGCATACAGTCTCAAATAAATATAACTTGTTGCCTTTCTAAATGGACTTTTTTGACACTCCAAGAATATATGATGCAGTAAATCATCTTCCCCTTGTATTTGTTCTCCTATTGCTTTAATATCTTGTGAAACTACCTAGTAATTTTGTACTCATGGAATATAGTAGTAGATAATAGTTTGAAATAAATATGTCTTGGCAATGCTTTCTGGAAATTAATCTAACGAATTCAAAGGTTATTGTACTGGTGAGTGTGCTTCATGGAAAATGCTTGGTATTACAACCTTTAATTAAGGTCATCTTGAGAGGATCTTTAAGGTTTATTGTGATAGATTTTGTAAAGAGCTGGGAGGAAGCAATAACTGACTGTTCTGGTCTTTGGTAGATACAACTATATGTTGCTGTTGAACTTGGTGAAAAGGTCAGATAAAAGTATTTGTTACCTCTCTTTGGTGTAGCTGCTAATGTAACTTTTTGCAAGTACTAATACAGTTGTGGTCTGTGGCTAATGTAAAATAACAAGTTTAATGTGGTCATCCTCACTTTTTTAAACTTATACCACAATTCCTTGATTACAAATCAATGCAGTATCATTTTCTTTGAGTTTTTTTTGGGGAAATCTAATGGTAGACTTAATTGTATGTGTAGCTATTAAATCATTTTATCAGTGTATGAAGTTGAAGGCCTATTTGTTTGCTGTGAAAGGAGCAGATAAGTTGTTGGTAGTCATTGATCATATGGGGAACTAAGTCTTGCACAGCAGTTGCAGAATCTGATTCCTATTTTCTGTTTTTGTTGACCTTTGTGCACTGCAAGTTAAACAAATGTAGTATTACAAATACTTTGTCTTCTGTTCTTATGTTATTTTTCATTTAGGTATAAAGAAAGCTAGTGAATGTATTAAAAGTTTATCTACAGTCTTAATTGTTTTCAATTTTTTCCCCAGTGTGATTTATCTTTCTTTCCACACAATTGAGTTCATTGTTAACAAAATAGGTAACATGGAGGAAGGTAAAATGGAGAAATATTTTGAAATCATTTTTCAGTTAGAGAGCTCGTATGTGTAACTTAACTGCAGGCACAAAATTTTAAGATGAAATGTGTTTTACATTAATAGCTCTATAAAAACTCATGGCTTTGGTTTACTATACTTATTGTCTACTTGTATTTTATGACACACTGGCTCCTCTGGTAGCTTATAACTAAGAGTAGAGTGTAGTGCAGTCTGTTAGGAAATTCATCTAAACTATGTTGCGTATACACTTAAATATGGCAGTATATTAAGATTTGTCATCTTTTCGTCTGCTAGAAGTACCATCAAGCGGTTTGGATATAACCAGTTTGGTAAAAGTTGATTAAAAACATTAATTTCCCTTTATTAAACTTTTGAAAACACCAGGCTTATTTTTGGTTGGTTTTGAAAATTCTTTGAAAATACTCTTAATTCTAAACACAATGATTTTGAATTAGTATATGAAAAACAAGAGCTCTTTAATTTTACTGCACAGAGTAAAACAAAGTAGGAAATCTTAACATAAGTTTTTCACTGCTCTTTAAGTTTTAATAGTTTGTATTATTTCTTTGGCAATGAAAGTAAAAAAGCTCAGCTTAGAGGGAAAATATTTTCTGCTTGACAGAACTTTTCTTTTGCATTCACCCCATCAACCCATCACTTATATACTTATTGGTTGTCTCTGATACTTTCCATTTAGTGGCTGAGTAGTGATGCTGTTGTATATGTGCCTCTGTAAGTGTTTTAAATCCTTCTTGTTTGTCTTTATATATCTAGGGTTCTAGGTTAAATATCTTCCTTGTGCATTCAATGTTGAAAATCAGTTATACTTCAAGATTACAATGTCATTTACCATAATGTAATATACTTGCACTTCTCATAGTAGGTTTTCTAAATCACTTTCCAGAACCATGATAGAAAAAGGTTATATGAACAGTTCAACTGTCATCTTTGAGGGATGGATAATCTTCAGTGAGAGGGAGGAGAAAAGGTGGAAATAGACAGCTGGAGACAATATTAAACTCATGCTGCAGCCAGGAGAGTTCATCAGATTGAGCTCTAAAATCACGTTAATATAAAACTTTCTTGTTTGTTTTCTTTACATGAATAATTGTTTTTTGTTTTAAAGCAGAGTATAGAAAAAAGACATTTGTGTTACTAAACGTAAGTTGCTTTTCACACTAGGAAATGTGTTGATGCCTCTGTTGGTATCTGTATAATTTCATTTATAAATTGACTTTGTGCGGATATAGTCCAAATGGACAGTGAATAAAAGAATTGAATTTTTCTTTGTAATTCAGGCCGCATCTCAAGTACAAAAGTTCATAATGATTCTGACTTTTGCTTTGCATTTAATCCGCACTTCCATGTGCTAGGGCAACTTTCAGCAGATGACAGGCAGTCTATGGATCGTATTTCAGGAACCATTTGTCTAAAGCATTCAAGTAAAAATGTCTGAAGTAAAAATTTTATTTGTCAAGAGGGGAGAATGAGTTAAGGTATCAAGGGTGAGGGAAGTAAATGGTATGTGGAAGATGTCTGAGAAACAACTGTGTGCTAACACATAAGAAGTTTGGAGACAAAGGGACATTATTGTCATGGTAGGATTTAATAGAATCTTGGGAGTGGCTGTAAATAGTAATGAAAGCCCTTGAGCATTCTCTACTTGTTTGGTATTTTTTTGGTGTTGGCTCAGTGTTAGACAGAAAATTTTTGAAAATCAAATGCTCGGGATGTATCATCCCTAGAAACTGATTCAAATTTGTAGATGCCCTGAGGTAGGTTAGAAGGTTGTAATAGTACATCCCAAAAGGAAGAGTGGAGAGTGGGGACTCAATTACATGCATCTCGTTAAATTCAAAAGTGCACTTACGGTCTTTCATACTGCTTTGATACTAAATGCTAAAGTAGTCTGACTTTTAAAGTTTTCTAAAATTACTCAATGCCAAACAACCTAACTTGTCTTTAAAAAAAACAAATGAAACAATCCTAGTCAAGTACATTTCTGTTGCATCTTTGTTTAAAACTGAGACAAAAATTAATGGTAGATATCCCTCTTTAGATTATTCAAGTACATTTGAGCTATAATGACAAAATTATACCTTGGAGCAGATTTTGTATAAAGCAATACGCTGCTTTGTGAAAAATCCTTTTAAGAGGAGAAACTCTACAGGTCTGTATGTATACTTTCAATTCACTGTAAATTTTTAGGTAGGTACGTGTTACAATTGTCTGTTTTTCTTTTTAGGGCTCATGTAATCAAAGAAGTTTCTTTGTTGTGTGTATCTTTTCAGAACACAACAGGAATTCAAAATGAACCAGGTGAGTTTAAATGTAAGACTTTATCAAAATGCTTTACCTAGATGTTAGAACAGTTGATTCTTAATAGAAGTAAACCATCCACTAAAAATGCTGTTTAAAATCTTCAGTTCCATTAAATTCCATAATCCTCCTCTCCACATTGTGTTTGTGAAATTTATTTCATTTTCTGTGTGAATTCCCTTTAGTCACATGTAAAATATGGTGGCTGGCATCTTTTAGAAAAACACCTGTCCAGGAAATGTATTTTCTTCTAAGGCTTTTGATAATAATTCAGCTGCTTATGAGAATGAAAACTGAAGACTTCCCTCCCCATGCCCCACCGTTTTACCAATTCAAATGTGCAGTGAAGAGAATCTGTCATGGAAATTGATTCAACAGAAAGTTTCTCACTTTTCTAGAACCTAAACATTACTCTAGAATCAAGTTAAGACTTGGAAGATTCATTTCCTTTATGATGCAGTAATCTACTATATAGACACAAGAAAGATACCTTGAATATTCTAGAGGCTGTTAAAATCATGTACACCTGGCAATGATTACATTTGGTATTTCTCTATCCAAGTAAGAATAATAAATTTCTATCTATTGCACACAATATTATTAAAGATACAGAATGAGCCTTAATTTTTCTTATAAATGCTCTGCTTTCTGGAGGATGTAACAAAGTCCTTCTGGCAAGGGAATATGAACACAGGATATTAAACTGAAGGAATACCTTTTTTAAGTTGTTAAAAAAGCTGGCTATGAATAGAAGCTTCTTGTTTTCTTAGCCAAAAACAACCACAGTACACAGTGAAGTAAAATACTTTGTTGTACGCCTTTTTCATTGATGTCTGTTCCTGAGTGCTTTTATTGCCCTTAAGCACAAGACGTCATTTAGGAACAATATAATTGATCATCATTAGCATACAGTACAGTTAGCACTTTGCTGAAGTGCACTCTATCGCTACTGCTGTAGAAGAGTAAGTACAACTAGCTATGGTGTAGAATTGGTTGATGAGATAACTCCTGTTGCTTTTTTCCCTCTAATTTGAAGTGAAAAGTGGCCTTAAATATATACATGTATATTTAAAAATAATAATACGACCTATATCAGAGTCTTGAAATACATAGGTGTTGTGAAGTATGCATGTTAACGTTTGTATTAGCATGCTTTGAAGCATCAGTAGTCTGGTTTGTGATAGCTAGGATAAATAGTGTCACAGTTTATTTGTATATTGAGACTTCAAACCTTTTAACTTTTAAGGTTTGTTTTGAATGCACTCAAGGGAATAAAGCGAACAGCTTATTGCTCTATGCTAGAGTAGTAACTCTGCTCTACTGGTTGTTCTGATAAACTTTGAGCTCTGCTAAAATTCGGAAAGCTCTAGATTCTCATCTTTAGTAATTGTTATCAGTGGCTCTGTTTCCTTCCCATTTGTGTAGGTTTTTCTTTTTCTTTCCCCATCACTGATCTATTTCTAGAGTTAAGACTTCTCCACTGTGTGAAACTAAGTCTAAGTCTTCATCATTCTTGTTGGACCGCTAATATTTATGCAGTGTTGTGGTATGTGTCATCTTGCACTTAAATAATGAGATGACCCTGCCTTAAGGAATGATTACAATAGCTTTAAGTTTTTCTTGGCATCTCTGGCTTTCACATTTAGTTTCCAAGGTGTACAGAGCTTATATGGCTTTTTATTGTTCAGTTACCATTCATGTTAAGTGTGTATTTAGCATCAACCCTGTGGTGTTTTTTTCTTGCAGTGCCCTTGTCATTTCATTCACTGACAAGTTGTAGTGCCAGGTCTGTATAAGAAATGTCTTTGCCTCATGTCAAACATCTTTCAACTGTTGTCTTCTCATATTTCTTTCATTCTGCTTGTCTCTGCTTTTGGTGTGACTTCAGTGACCATGCAACTAATTGGGCATTTGTTAATTAGTTTATATGAAAAGATTGTTAGTTTTGTTGTTCACCCCATAGTATTCTTAAAGCAGTGAAGGAAAACCACTTCATAAATGCTTTGATATGGCCTCCACCTTGTAGTAAGGAGAAAAAGGGTTTTTTTTTAAAAAAAAAGCAGCTTTTATTGGAACTAATATTACTGGGTTTCTTGGAAAATTGCTGTCTCGGGAGAGATGGCTTGCATTGTCTTAGTATTTAAAAAAATCTTCCTTTGATATTTAAACTGCTTCATTAGAATAGTCTGAATAATTTATTTTAAAAAGCAAGCAAATATGGATTTTTTCATCAGTAACATCTGCTGTGTCTCAGACTGTATTAGATTGGGTAGGAAGAAGGTTGCAAGGTTACCTGGAAAATTGCATGGTTATTAAAAATGGTGGAGGCGTAAGTTAGCAAATTATGGCTATACTTGTTGTAACCCCCCTCCATTCCCTTCTGAATTTCTCACTTTTGTTCAAGATTTCAAATATTTGTAACATATCTTTAATCTTCAAGCACGCACACTAAAATTGCTGCCAAGAGGAGTGGCCAGATAAGGTTTTTGGACAAGCGGAGAACTTTCTGCCTCTGACTGACCTGTCTTGTGCTAGCTGACTGTTTGCGTCAGCAACCTTCCTTACTCTCTTCATCTCCATTTCACAGTGCAGCTACCCCTTCTAACCTCAGCTATGTCCTTCTCTCTTCTTGGCATCCTTTCGTTTATATTTTCATTTATATTAATAAAAACCTGTCTTCACCAAAACATGATACTAACTGAATGTTTGCCATTATCGCATTCATTTGGCATGATTTTTTTTGTCTTTTGCTCCAGTCTGTATCATCTCTAAACTCATTGTAGCAGGTACTGTTTCTACTCTGCTCTTAAATGTTGCTTGTAATATTGGAGTCTAACTTGTGATTGGTGTAATTTTATTGAAGGTGGTATACAAAACTGCTGGTAATTGCTAAATTATTACAAAATTGCAAAGTAAATGTGTTGAAAGGTGCTGTCAAAGTGACTGGACTCTAAATTCATGCAAACAAGAAAAAGTTTCAGTTAGGGTAGCCCTGCAGCCTTCAAATGATTTTTTTTTGTTGATTTTTTTTTTTAAGTCACTTCACCTTTGCAAGTTTGGTTGCTAACAGTGTGATATTTGTGATGAGCTTCAGAGTAACAGGTTTGAAAATAAAGGGAAATTCAGGTGCTCTTGTGTTCAAAATTGCAGTATTGGAGTGAGTGAAAAGTTAGGACTGTGTGAGTGAGTGAAAAATATTAGGACTTTATGTAAATGCATGATTTGACTGTAACACACTACCCTTATCAAGAGGTAAACTAATTTTTTTAACAGAAAAGCGAATTTAAATATGATTGTTCAATGTTGATGAAAGTGACTGAACTTGTAGTATCTCATTTGGTAGACAGACATTCCTTGGGGACAAATTCTGATCTGGAGAATCTTTTAAATAACTACATTTAAATTGCAAATAAAATGAGGTTGCACTGCTTTGACTGAACTAAATTGTTTATTTTATTGAATAGTATTTGGTTACTTATTAACATTTGTTTGAGGTGTGAAATGTATTGTGTTGTATGCAAGGCCATTTCCAGTTTTCTGGTACTTGTGAAATTGATATAGCAGGTTTTGAAAGGGTTGCAGTGCTGTGTTCTCTGAATGGGGTTGCTAATCTTTGATTTATGTAGGTAGATGAAAAATTAAGTTCTGATTGTCTGTTACTACATGAAGATAAACTTCTCAAATGACAACAGTTTTGGAATTTTTTAGGCTGAAGGGAGGTATGACTATTAAGGAATATGTCTGATGCATCCAAGTGTATGGTATAGTACAGTATATACTTCTGTCTAAATTGATTCTGATTTTATTTAATTTCATTTTTGCAAAAATGTGATGAATCAGATTTTGTGGGCTTGAGATTTTTAATTGCTTATCTAGTTATGGTTGTAAAGAATGCTTTTGTTAGATTGAAACTTAAATTACATTGTTCTGATAGCTGTTTTGCTCACTGTCTGCAATATCCCTCATCAGCCTATGTAAAATTTGTTAGTTAGAAACCACTGTGAAAAGTAAGGTTGGGGTTGTCCTAATGAAGCCATGGGGTAATGTACTGGAAAGATATTTAGGCTTCATAGTTCGGTATGCTGTGAAGACCAGGGTTTTTTGTTTGCTGAGACATGGCTTCTTGCATATCAGTTTAAGGCTAGCAGATGCCTGAAAATCAGTTGTCTTTCATCATTATTTTTCCTTTCTGATTTTTGGAAGAGCAAATTAAAACTTTCTTCTGTTTCAAATACACCTTCAGCTATTATAATTAAAGAATGAGATATATATTTCCCCCCCCCCCCCCCCCCAAGTCTCTTCACTTGTGTGGATGGGAAGGGATTTCTGGCATTCTGTGCCTTCCATAGTTTCCAATTTGGGGGTCTTTCTCCCCTACAAATAGCTCTCTAGGATTTGTCTGTGCAGCTGTTGAGGCTTACCAAGGCAGCAGTAGAATAACATTGCTGTGACTCTGGTTTTATCATTTTTCTCTCTGTTGCTGAAGAAAGCTGGGAGAAGCATAATAAGTATTCTGGTAACTTAAATTTACACTCAGCAAGTTGCATTCAGAAATGTAAAGGAGAATAATTGTCATATTCAGCATCCTCACAAAGAGTGGATGCTAAGTAGAAGAGGTTGCAAAGCTTTATCCATTTTTCTTTAGAGATAAAAATCTTAAATTTCATTGCATATGCAGATACAAATATATTTCCATTCAGCTTTCAGCATAACATACTTCATAAGTGCTCAATGAAAAATGCTTTGAGTGTTGTTCAGTATATGTAAACTACTATCACATCTCTGCTTTGTAGTTATATGTAACAGCTAGAATAATTTCCAGAAAGTTGATTTACTTGGACAGTTGGCTGAAATTATTGATCTGTTTAACACCAGCTGTCTTGACACCAGCTTCTTATTATGCTTCTTCAGAGTGTAAATAATCAGAAGTTACTGTTCGCACCACTATAACTTGCTCCTGACCAGAATGATCAAAGTTAGATGTCAAAAGACAGGTATTTATTTTTAGGCCTGTTGAACAGTGTTCAACATATGCCTAGTTTTCACCAGGCATTGCTCTTTTATAATGTGGACTGATTTTATGGGGAATTGTGCATGTTTAACTTTGAAATTCTAATCATTTTTATCAGGAACAAATGTTTTGTTAATTATAATTAGCTAATGAACAGCTAAGTACTTTATTCTTCTGACAAATGAGAGTGAGTAGTATTTGCTACTACATACTATATGAACAATAGTACAAATCCAGGCAGCCTGTGGAACCTGTTTCCTAAAAAATGACATTGAAACAATCACTTATTAAAACATTTGCAAATCATTTATTAGCTTTCTATTGCCTTTCTAGCTTTAATAGAAAAATAGATTGATCACCTTTTGTATTATTGCCTACTGGCTGAGGAGTCCAAATTGCTGATTTATTAGGGAATTATAATTAACGTTTACAATACTGAAGTACTAACTTTGAAGACATTATTTAAAACCCATTAATTTTTCTAAAAACTACCTTTTAGCTTAATCTATTTGTTGCAAAGCACAGCAGTAAACTTGACATGCAAATACTCTAATGTTGATCTTTGGAGTGATATGGCATGTTTATAGGTTGTAAATGGAGTAGTAGAAAGACAGTAATAGGCCCCAATAGCTTGTTTAGAATTTCTGCAGAGGTACCGCATATTTTGACATTTCAGAAGTTTTCTGAAAGCCCACTTCTTAGATGCATTCTTGCTGGCCTGATTCGTTGCCCATTGCTGGAATCAGTGTGCCTTCGTAACGTATTAAGCTTTGTTTTGTAGCCTGCAGTGCCCTTGGAGTAAAATGAATAGCCGGGTAAAGGGAAGGGAGGAAGAATGTGTCTGATTGCTTCTGCGTGCTGCACGCAGAGAGACCGTTTAGTTAAAGACTTGTTTGAATTTACTTGTTGTTACAGATGATAGTTAAGTTTGGGTCATGAGCTAGCTGCTGCAAAGTACATTTGAATAAGAACTTCTGCGTGTCAGCTACTCTACCATAACAGTCTGTATGAACGTTATTAGTCTCCAATAAATGCAAGGTGGTTTATCTCTGTGCCCCTGGCCTTTAGTGTTGGGTAGTACAGAGTATGTTCATGTATGTTCCTGGCAGGGTAGAGGATGAATCCCAGGTTCACATGCTAGTATACATTGTAGTCGTTCATTTACAGCAGTATCCTCTATTCAGCAGATGAAATAAATGACGACTTTGTGAACTATATGTACTTCAGAACTGTGTGTACGGTTTTTTCCTTGATCTTTCTCACGAGAGATATTTTCAAGTAAAGGCAGTGCTACTGAATTCTCAGTACAGCAGAGAAACTGCAGGATTGGTGCAATACCAGGAACTCTTTTAGGTTCTTTCTTGAGACTGATTAGATTTTTCTTTGGGTATCCCTGGAGGTAATCACTTGAAAAGAGGGGAAAAAATAAATTGCTAATATATGTGAAATTATGCTCAGTGTGGCTGAGCGTAGCTGATATTCTGGCTTTGCGCTGTGTTTCCAAGATCATCACTTGGTGTTCCTGGGCAAGTTAGTCCTGTTACTGAAACTTTGCTTCGTTCTTTCCTTTATGCATAGAGGCATACACACTTGTTTAGTTTGGAACTTTTCTGTGTAAGTTTAGGAAATGATTGACAAAATTAAATTGGAAGGCTGTACAAGCAGGACTTGACCCTCAGACTGTAAGTGCTCTGGAGCTGGAGTTACCCTTTGTTTTGAAACTTCAATATCTCCGAATACTTTAAGGTGAAATACCGGTTAGCTTTCATTATGAACAAAATATCAAACTAGTGTGTACCCAGGAAAATTGCAAAACATCTCAGGTTTCACTTAATTGAGGGAGTCTTTAAAAATGTGTAGAAAATGGCAAATACCTAGAATTGTGAGTGCTGAATACAAATAAATATTTTTAGAAGTTTTACACTTTTAGGCTTTAATTTCCTGAATTCTATTTCTCTGTTAATGGAGATTTTAATAGTTAAAGATTTTTCCTTGAAATTGGTCACAGGTACCATGACTTCTTATGGACAGATATTTATGTTCAGTCAAACAAAGTTTGATAGAACATGTTTCTCTAGTCATCCTTTTCATTAATCCTGTCAATTATGATAGAGAGAAGCTGCATGCCGCAGATCTGAAATGGATCCAAACAAGCCTATTTAAAATTACCTGTATTAGGGAAAAGTGATTCTACTAACCTTTACTGAAGTCCTCTTGCTGAGGGTCATAATGGTAGGATTGCTGGCTCTAGCGGACTTTTGATCCACATTTGTTCTATATTTTAAAGTAAAATTTGCTGAAGATTAGTCTCTAGGTGTAAAAAACCTAGCCTCTAGGTAATATAAAGCAGCTGCTAATATTTCAGTGCACTGTACTTTTATTATACCTCTACTTTAGGAACTTTTACAGCTTTATCCTCTGTAGGAAATCCAGGATTTAGGAAATTTGTCAATAGAATGGCTATGAAATGTTCTGTGTTCTGTTTTGCTGCATACCATTTTAATCAAATAAATGTGTTTTAGCACCATAGTTTATTTGCCTCCAGTTATTTTAAATTCCAGTAATATGCTTCAACTGTATGATAAGGACAAATGATGTGTCTGTCCTGAAACATCTCTAACAGCTTTTTTCATTTTTTGACTATTCAGAGTTCAAAAAGTATGCAGCTAATGAAGGCTTCTACAAAAGCATCATATTGCTCTTAAATGTACTAGTCTGTCAAAAGCAATCGGCAACATCCTCTAGCAGAAAAGATTGTATTTAAGATATACCCTACTGCTGAAACCTAAAATAATGAAAAAACCTTTTTTGTGGTTAACATTGAGAAAAGGCTAAGTCTGAATGTTATTCACAGCCCTCTGCATTGTTAGAGGCAAAATTCGTCTACCTCCTTAACAGTTTTTTAATTAAGACTTTCCAGACATGTTATGTAAGAGCTGATGTGTTCATCCTACATGTTTCTTTAAAAAATCTGAGTTGTCTAATTTAAAAAGAGTTTGGAAATAGTTTATTTACTCATAATAATTCTAATGCTTCAACAGAATGTTTAAGGAACTTGAAATTTCATGGTGGTAACAGCTCTTAGATGCTAAAATGCTTTCTGAGGCAATGTTTCTGTGAATTCTTATGTGATACTTTTTGAAGAAAGACTAAGTATAAGACTATGCAGATAGACTTGATTATTTTACAATATATTTTATCTGAAATTTGGAGGAACTTTGCTAAATCAAATAGTGCAAAGAAATAGTTTGCATTTCAGCGTAATGTAGCATGTAACAAAGCTATTACTTACGTAAAATCTAGTAAAGCGTAGTTTTTCTTGACATAGCTGTTTGAAAAAATAGTGCAATCTAAAATACCTCGTCTGTAGTTCTGTTCCAGGGATGAATTTTAGTGTACCATATTAATGAGTAGCACATGTCTCAGACTTAATGCTGAGCCTGAACCCATATGAAAACCATATTCTGAAAAATGAACTTATTCAAGTAAATTTAATATTATAGATATTTTCAAAGGTCTAAAAACAGTCCTTCACTCCTTCCATCTGCAGGTATAGTATAGTGATGTTGGCAGGTAGGTCGTTTAGGCAGGAGAGTTTGAATACTTTCAGCTTTATTCTCTGAACAACTCAAATGGAAGTTTTGGGGTAGATTTTAAGGAGAAGTCAAGGGAAATGAATGAAATGGCAAATGGCCTGTGAGATGTATGAAAACCCCTTCAGTTAAATTTACTTGCCATATACTGTTTGTAGTCAAAATGTACGCATTAACTAAAGCAGAATAGTTGCAAAAACTTCAGATATTGGTGTTTTACATGTACCTGAAAGACCTTTATGTATGTGGTATTAGAACTCTGCATTAAAGCATTAGCAGCTATTAATGAAAATAATAGTGAAAACTTTAATGTTCTGATAAAAAAGAGGCTTCTACATTAGAATATTGATGGAGGGAACCCTAGCTGAAATGACAATTTGGAAATTTTACTTCCAAGTCAAGTTTTTGTTGCTTCTGTGAGTGGATCATCTGTTTTGTTGTCTTTGCTAATAGTCATGGTCCTTCTGTTTTTTTTTTTTACTTGTAGAACACAACTGAATCTACTGGCAGTGTGGAGACCTTAGCTGATGTACCTGAGCATGTGCTTCGAGGGCTTCCTGAGGATGTGAAGCTCTTCCCATCTGCTGTCGACAAGACAAGGCTTGGTGAGTGCTACAACTGTGAAAGAGAATGGAGATTTTTACACTAGCTCGCACAAATTACAGTTGCTGTGAAAATATGATGCCTCCTTCTGCTGGGTAGCCATGAATTTCTGGTACATTAATCTGAAATTATTTATGTTGGAAAGAGTGGTCTGCTTCTGTCTCAGTTTCTCCCAGAGCCCAAGCTCATGTTCCCAGAACATCAGGATCTGAGTCAAAGGTAGGCCAGGATGCAGATAGATTAGGTTATGAAAATACCGGTATGTTTCTTTGCTGATTCACTTGCACTTGCAGCACTTTCACCTTTTCTAGTTTTGTTTTTTTTACAGCCATCTTACTGTTGTCCCTCTTCAGAATTCCGCATCTCCTTGCCTAATCAGTATTAAAAAGCTTAATTTATAAGGACAGCTTCAGTGCAGACTTGAAAGCTGCTATATGGGGCAAAGTATTGTTTCTGTAATGTAGGCAAGAATGCTTAGCTTTTTTTAATGGAGTTTGACTCAGAATTTTGATGGAAATTAGAATTATGGGTTTTGGTAGTTTATGTTAAGCTAGGAGTTTGATGAATAAGCCTGACTATAAATGCATTACTATTAGTAACAGGTTATAAACTCTTTGGAGCAAGGTTAATCTTTTCTAGTATGAACCTGATCTGATATGGTCTGAATGGGAATGTTATATCTGAATGAAGTCAGGTATGAGGAGTAAACATTCTAGAAAATTTTTACTACTTACAGTGTTTTTATAACTCTGAAAGCTAGATACCTTCAGAATATTTTTTCACCTTCACAAAGTCAGTGTTAAAGTAGCTGAAATCAAGTGTTTTCTTTATAGACCTGTAACATGCCTGCAGGAAATTCATTGGCTGTTTTCCACAGATTTGACATAAATATTGGAGAAATCTGTTTTTAGTCGTCTTGTTATAACAAGTGAAATGTAGTTGTCCAGATTTTCAGTTCATTTAAATCTTGTCGATAAACTTACAGGCAGGTACACATTTTCACCAAAATTGTGTGGTTTCCTTCTAATGTAGTATTAATTAGCTTCACAGCTTCTGTGGGGGCTTTGTTTGCCTGGCATTGTTTCGGAGCGAGCAAGTAGGTTTTTTTGTTTTAATAACGTGTTCACTCAGTAAAGCAGCTGAAATCTGGGACTTTACACTGTAAAACCTGTACAGATAACTCTTTCATGGTATTTTGAGTATCACTTGAGGTACAGGAGAAATCAGAGGTCATTTTTTGTCTTCCGACCTACAATAGCCTGTGAACAAAGAACAAAACCAGAGAAATGCTTAAACCTTTTACAATTGGAGTGAGGTGTGGGGAGTAAAGAGATGTTTTTGTGAATTCACTTTAGTAAACTTCAATTTACTTGTTGTGATTTTAATATTACAGAATGCTTCCCAGTCTGAGGCAGACACATATTTAATGATTTTAGGAAATCTGAATTGTGTAGAATATTTGCTTGAAATCAGGTAGATTCATTATAATTACTGATATGTATTTTTTCAGGTGTCTGGGCAACAAAATCAATTTTAAAAGGCAAGAAGTTTGGTCCATTTGTTGGTGACAAGAAGAAAAGATCTCAAGTTAAGAGCAATGTGTACATGTGGGAGGTAAGAAAAACCTTTTAAATGGAAAAAGTATCAGTCTATTTTGTTTGCTTCTTAATTTTTCTAGAGACTCTAGGTGTAGATGTTATACAGAATTATCACCATCTATCTATCGTTTCCCCTACAAATGTGTTTTTAGACAAGTAGTTTTAGAGTAATACTAGAGTAGTTAGAGTAGTTTTTTAATTTTTAGGGTTGCTTTTGTGCTTGAAGGCTTTTATAAAAGTTCTCAACTGTTGCAGTATTTGTGTTCCTCTGCAGTCTTCAACAGTAGGAGAAATTCTTGTATTTGGGCTTGCCTTAAAGGGAATACCTACTGTTTGGATAGCTGAAAAGCTCTTTGAGCTCCACTGATAGTCATAAGACTTATGTCTTATGACTGTGAATTGCAAAATTTAGATGTCTTAATCTGGAGTTGAATCCCATCCACAGTGTCTTTAAATAAGACAGTTCATAACTAACTCCCAAAGACTTCAGTCTTTAAGGCATACAGAGCCAGTGGCTTTAAAAAGTAAATAGCCAAGGAGGAGGATGGGGAGGAACTGATACTTTCTAGTTTACAAATTTTTAGGATGAAGATATTGATAGCAGTCATCCTTTTTGGCCACTAGCTTGCTAAAATAAAACTGCATGAAACACTGGATACACGTACAAAACTTAACATTAATCCCTATCAGAGAAATGGATCTAGAACAGTTTCCCATAAATGCAAATTCACCATCAGTAAAATAAGAAAGTGTTCAAGTAGAATGTTTTTTGTTGAGCTACTGCTTTCAGAAACTCCACTATATGTATAAAATATCTCTAATTTTTATCTGGTAAAAGAACAGTGAGTGAGATGAAATCAGTCCTGTAAATTATTGACCTTGCATTTCTCAGTGCTGGATAATGAGTGTTCTCACCGGATGTCTTAATATTCTTGAAATTTGTGTTGAAAAACTATAGTCACAGACATCCTGTTACAAAGTTTCAAAGTTTGCAAGGCAGGGAATGAGGAGGGTCCTTTACTGGATTTCAAAGTAGTTGCTTGTTGCTTTAATACTGGTTTTGGAATTAAAAAAAAAGTCAGCTAAAATGAGACTGCAACAGTTGGCTCCATATGCTGATATCTGAAACCACTCCAGCAGCTTAACTGTTAGAAAATGTAATTTGTAAAAGGATGGTAGTGTTTGGAAGTAGTCCTGTATGAGGACCTTTCTCTCAAAGGAAACAGCCTTTTTGCCAAGAATCCCACTTGTTTTTTTTGTTGTTTTAGTGAAGTTAATCTGAAGAAAAATTGGGGCTCCTGGGAACCAATTGGAGATGCTAGCTTAAAGTTAAAAATTTCAAGCTGTCATGCTACATGACTGTTTTAAATCAGATGGGTTTTGTGTGCCAATATCTGCTTGCTGTAGCTGAGGAAAGAAATATATAAATTGAACATATTTTCCTTTTCTGTCAGAGAAAAGCCACTGACAGGAAAATGATGGCAAGTGATTGAAAACTGTGAGGGAAATGCCACCTGCTGATGAGTTCAGAATGAATGGCACAACTGCACTGAAGGATCTTGATCCTGGTTTACAGGAATCATTTAAAGTCACAATATTATACAGAGGAGTTAAAACTATTTCCTTTCCCACAGTGCGCAAGCTCTTTAAACAAAACTCAGTAAATGAGAAGCTTTGACTGAAAAGTAATCAGGTATTATGTTTTGCCATATGTCTCATGTTTACTAACTCTTCCACAGCGTTGTTTAGCTGTTCTTTTCTTCCATTTTAACCAAAGGGATTCCTTTTACAATCTTGGTCGGTGAAGCTGTTTACTTTCTCATATTGCAAGGGTTGGGTGTGCTGATGAGCATTCTTTCAAAAGTCAGCTGATGAAATCCATGCTGGAACAGAATAAGTAAGGGAGATGTTTCCTTTTTGTTTGTTACTTGGAAGGAGACAAGATTTTGGCATGTCTATTGAAACATTTTATAAAATTCTCAATTGATAAAATTCTGTTTTATTAAATCAGCAGGATATCAGCACAAAAGAAATGAACTTTACTAAATGGTTCTTATTTTTAAGCTACTGTAGAAGAGTACTTAAAATGAAAACATGTAAAACCTTTGGAAAAGACTTAGAATTATTTGTAAACTATGAGAAAAAATAAAATTGTAACATTGTGTAACAATGGGAAAGTTATGGTGAGGTCTGAATTTTAGTTTTTCTTTTATCTATGCTGGTGCTAAGCAAACATTGCAGGAGATGATGAGCTAGGGAGGCTGGGCTTTGCAAAGAGATTTCTTACCGATAGATGCTGATATTTATAGACTTAACCAAAAGGAAAAAGCACATAATTTAATCAAATTACACATATTTTTCCAGTGTTGTTTTTTGAAATTCTGTGAGCTGCCCAATACTTCTGAGGCACTGTGTACCTGTCAGTATGCCTGTGTCCTGAGACAAAGAAAATATTTTTAAATAACGGAAGAATGATAGCTCCAATTGCTGAACAGTGGTGTGTTCTTTGGTTTGGCAGATATATAGCAGCATCCACTGAAAGCTTTTCTTATAGGCATCTAGCTTAGATTATAACGAAATGTGGGAGATGTATAGCGCATCTTGAAAGAGAAGCAGAATTGCAAGTCAGCTGAAAATACTGAAGACTTGTCAGTAACTTTGTTCTATTGCAAGCTGTCTTGAAATGTAAAATGAGCAGTTTCAAAACATTTTTCCATAAATGGAAATGAAAGAATTTACAGAGCATCTTGGACTGTACAGAAGTTTATAGATGGGTCAAATTTTTTTCAAAGTGATCACACAACTTCTGAATGGTTAAGATGCTCTTTAATCCCCTGAAGCAAGATTAAATGTATATTATGCTTTCCCTTATCTTTCCAAATAAAGCAAATACTGCTAACTTTTATTTACTCTTCCCAACTCATCAGATAGTAAAATTAAACATATAACCACAACAGAAGTTTAAATCAGGCCTTTACTAAATACAAATGTTAAAGAATCATTTTCTGTTTTCCAAACTAAAAACAAAGCATAGAATATTAAGTAATTTGACTTTTGAGCTAAAAATCTTCAGACAGAAGGGTTTGCAGGCCAAAAAGTTCTTCATTTTTTTCTGATTATATCAGTTTCTCTAAAAAGACAACAGAAGAGCAACCCCCCCCAACCAACCTGTGTCTCAGCTTGTAGTCTTTGCCTCATTTCTTTCCTTAGATGATAACTACTACTATATAGCTTTAAAATGTGTTCTGTGTTTAGTGCATTTACACTTCAACATTAATATAGTTGTCCATTTGCTTGGGATAAATGTCATTTTTCTTTCTTAGGTATATTATCCAAACCTGGGATGGATGTGTGTTGATGCGACTGATCCCAAGAAAGGGAACTGGCTACGGTATATAAACTGGGCTCGTTCAGGGAAGGAGCAAAATCTGTTTCCTCTGGAGATCAACAGGACCATTTACTACAAAAGCTTAAAGGTATCGATGTCTATGAAGAATCAGTTATTAGTTTTTAAATACCTTTTATTCCCCTTTATTCAAATCCCTTTTTTATCATTTGTATTAAATTGATTTTGAAGCATTTTATGAAATACAATTAAAATACTGCAAATGCATAGTTTCATTGGTCTAAATTCTTCCCTGTCAATGCAGTTGACATTACAAGGTACTTTTAAAAATAAGAATATGAAGATTCCATCTTTTTTTGTTTGCTGATGATTTGATGTAGCATAACTGTTGATAAAAATGGGAATGAAAAGCTGTAGCAGATCACTTAAATGTTTTTAAGTTCCTGTAGATACCGAAGGCACTTTAAACTGAGGATCTGTTTGAGATTTTTTTCAGAAATCAGTTGTTTTTATGGTGTTTGCATCATACAAAGATTGGTTGCCAAGACACTCTTACAGGGAGTTTCATGAAACACTTTCCTAATTTTATTCACCTTCAGCTTTGTTTAGGGAGTGAGGGGGAAATAAAGGGTGTAATTTGTGGGGAATTTTATCTCCTATATCAAGGGAAAAAATGGTTAGATTGTAAGTAATGGTGAAGTATGTTAGTGTTAGAATATTGTAGCTATTACAATTACTTGAATCTTTGCTCAGGAACTGTGAATCTACTAGCAGTGGGTATACATTGCTCAACTTTTTTTTTTTTAAATGAAGTTTTTTTGGGGGTATATAAAGTCTTGCTTTTAGTCTATGCCTGTTTCTTGTATTTCCTTGTAAGGTCTACAACATTTATAGATAACAAAAAGTAAGTTATGCAGTTTTGAAGTTCATAGGGCAACATGACTACATGTAAAACTCTTATATGGTGCTACTGAATTTTAGGTCACTTAAACTAGATGGGAAAAAAAACTCTAAATATTTTCTGAATTTTCCAATAGCTTTGAGATAGCATTCAAGTAGAGATTCCCTGTTGCCAGCCAGACTAGTGATGTCTCTTTTAGTGTTTATTCAGTGAGGGCAGGCTCTCAGTGTGAATCCATAGCTAGCTTTGTTTTCTTAGACATTTTATCCTGGGTTACCTCCTTCCTTGCCCACAGTCACAGTAATTCATTAATGGAAGTGTACTTTCACTGTGCTTTTGGAGCTACTGTGAAATTGTAAATTCCTCTTTTATTGAATCTTTTCTGCAATGGTTTTAGTCCTGATAAGCGAAGACAGGCATTCACATTTCAAATTTGTTTTCTCATGGAGAATATCCCACTTTGGAAACTCATTGTACTGCCAAAAGAGGCTGAGCGATGCTGACAAAATAACACACCTTGCTTCAGTATCCAAAGTGTCTTTTGTTCCCTATCTTCTTGACTATCTTCTCCTTTTGTGACCTGATGAATTTTATCCTAGTAAGTCTTGCCAACAAGATCATGCTGTCAAGCAACTCTTTCTGAAGCGTGCTGGAGCAGCCAATAAGGACCAGTTTTATTGGTTTCAAAATCTGTCTGGGGCTTGTTGCAGTGTGGTGAGATTTTGAGTTTTTGTCTGGGATGTGAATGGGGTTCTTCAAAGAGCAGTGTTGAGTTCAGTGGGGTTTATTTGCCCCTGCAGCAACCACTTGGATGTTTGCACTGTGCTTTTCCCTGTGTGCTCTTGGATTATTAGCTTCAATTTAGTGTTAGCAGTACCAGTCCCAGGCTAGCTTCTAGAAACTCGTGTTGGTGTCTGCACTGCATGCTAGTCGGAGGGAGTGTTACATCAGAAACAGCGTTGGCTCTGCACGTAGGCTTGCTGCTGTGCCTGACGTACTAAGCCTCTTAAAGGCTTAGTGCAGAAGCAGCAGCTCTGGATAGTTTGGGGTCTGGCACAAAGCGGGAGCTCCTGGACCTGAGCTGACGTAGGTAGAACCACTGAGTTGTTTGTGCCCTGGGTTCTTTGTTCCAGGAATGCAATGCAGACAAACCTGAAGTAGCTCTGTAGGAGCCGGGCTGAGATCTTGTGTTAGTAATTCCAGCTTCATGCTGCTCAGAAGAGACCAAACTTGCTTGTCACTACATCTGTGACACAGCTGCCACGGTGGATAATTTGAGAGGTGGTGGTACAACCCTGAGCTGCTTCACTATGCAACGATGAGGTTATAATGTAAAGTTAAACTTTGCCCCATATTGGGAAAGTCATGAATTTCTAGTAAAGAATGTTAGTTTACCAGAAGTGCATGCCTAGATTCTCAATAATTTTTTTAAACTATCTATTTCAATATATTTTACTCTTCTTTCACCTTTTGGAAGTGTTATTTAAGGAGAATTCTGATCTTGCTAGTCTGTCATGATTTTTAAAATGACAGTTCTACATGAAGTTAAACAGTCTTCACAATCATTAAATTTTCAGCATTGAGTCAGCATACTATAGGTCAAGATTTAGAAGGTCACATCTCAGGTTAATTGAGCAAATGGACAATTCTTGTAGTTTAATAGGAGTATTTTTAATTCAACATTGTTTAATGTCCCTTGTCCATTCCATGGATATAAAAACCAAAGGAGAGCATTAAGAAAGCTTGTTTTAATTATTTGAAGTGGCAACAAATTTGTAGTAACCAGATTTCTTAAATAGTGTGGAGCAACTTGCAAATAGAGCTGCAAGAGACTGACAGCATAGGACAAAGTATAATATAGGAGATCTCAAATTTGTGGTCTCAAGGGCAAGTTACTACATTAAAGCATTTAAATATCTTGTCCATTGTATCATTTCTCACTATCCAATAATTTAGAAACTGCAGAGAAGATTCATACCTGGAAAAAATGTTGTGCCATTTTCTGTTTTACAAAGTACTTATACTTGTATGTCTCTCTAATTTAAATGCTTATTTCTGTCTCGCCTTCTGTGCCAAGGATGACTTAGTTCTTATATGGCCCATATCTGCCGTAGATTAACATCACTCTTTACTGACCACTGAGACTAAAAAAAGCATTTAATAAGTAACAGTGTACATACTCGTGTTCTGTGATAAAACATTCCTGCAAGTAGTTAATGGATGTAGGCACATAAACATAATTTTGTCTTGCATAGACTGTAGATTAGGTAGGGTAGATGTTTTGCCCTAACTTTTAATGGCATGTAAAAGCTGTTCTGTAAATGCTATCAGATAGTTGAAATGCGCTCTGCTGTAGATTGACCAGTCTTGCAGTTAACGTAGGTTTAGGAATATTTTAGATGTCCTTCTCCTGCATATAATATGTTATGGTGCATGTGCTGCCCTTTCAAAACAGTTTTAACTTTACAAATGCAGGTACACATGGTTCTTTCCTGATCTTTATCATAGTTGATAAATTTAGAGGAGTTCTATTTGGTGATACCCAAACAAAAAAGTTCTTACTTGCCCCCAAAAGAGAATTTGATGGTAGCTTGTATGTCATTTTGCTCTACTTTACCTGGTGCCATTTAAAATGCTGTCATAGCTATTAATTTTTTCCCAAGTTTTTCTTAAGCTTTTTCTGCATTTGTAATTTGTAAGTTAAATAAGCTGATTTCCAAGCTGCATTGCTAAGATAAGCAAAGTCTGAATTTGCTTGGTGTAAAAGAACCTCAAAAGTGCACGGAGCTTTCATTTCCCTCTTCTGCTGTAAATGAATAGTAAAATTCCATGTTGGGGACTTCTAATGAGGTCTAGATAGAATTTTTAAGTAAGCACAAACAAATACAGTTCTCTTCCATCTTCTCTTCCTCTTTACTGAAGGACTAAGGATCTTTGTAGGCTGCTTTGCATATACTTTCCCCAGTATACATATGAGATTTGTGATATTTCATTGAAACAGCTTAAACTCATTATGGGGTTTCAGAAGTTCTTCCTGCCTCTCCAAATGAAATGAGCTACTTTAATAGTGTTGTTCTGCACATAGTACTGCTCTTAATGCTTTTTCTTCAAGAATTACAAGTTATAATAATAAATTGCAGTGAAAACTCGGTTTCAAAGTCTTCTAAATCAGCTTGACTGTGAGACTGTTGATTTTTAAGGTGAAATTAATTAGATAATTGAAGAAGGTTTTGTCAAACAGGTTTATAATAACTAATAATATGTAACAATAACTCGTTACATGGGAATGCAATGTTAATCAACCAATAGAATAGGTATGGCAAAATACACACAAGTTCTACCACATCAGTCCACAAACTGTCCACTGTGGTCACATTTGGGGGGAAGTGAGCCACATCCATGTGCAGAAGTGCAGTATTATAGTGAAAGACAGCATCTGTGGTGAATAATATATACTGTTATAAGGTCGGACAGGTAAATGTATGTCTCAGTCTCTACAGCATGTTGCAATGTTTGTATATGTACAATGAATAGCATTATCCAATCGATGTTACTTCTGAAAAGAAAACAAATTTCAAAACTGCTTCAAAGGAAACCTTTTGAAAAGAAAATCTCCAGATTGAAGAAATGTCACAGTTAAAGCATAATGCACAAAAAAGCATGTGACAGTTACAATTTTAGCCCAGTGGGCCTGTCCACGATTCACCCCCTTTTTTTTTTTTTTTTAACTAAACTATCCTGACCTACCACTAGTGCGCGAACAATCCACAGATACTGGCTTTGAGGAAGCCGGTTACTGGAGGTGCTGTTAGAGGGTGTTGTCAGTAAGAGGACCATGTATTCTGTAGCATCAGAGTAGCTGTACGAGTGGCATTTCATCAGCGTAGTCCTCTTCTCGCTAGTATTGCTACCGAGGGAGCTGTTTTAATTGCCTGATTTTGGAGCTTTTACTTCATTGCACCTTAGAAGTACTAGGTTGGAGACCTTCATTTAGATTCGAGAGTAGTTGCTCCAAAACTAAATTCACCAAACTGAATATTAGTCCCAGACATGAAGCTAACAAACTAGATGCTCATTATCGTTGTGTGGTTGCACTGCCTTTTTATGCCAGCTCTTCCTTGGAGTTTATGTACTGGTAAGTTGTTTGCATCGGGCAACTTCTCTTCATTCCTCACTGCTAAACAGCTGCAAAATGGGATCATGCAAATATTGTTACCACTATTTATCCATCAGGCATCCAGAACTGTAAAGGAAGCCAAAGAGTAGGTTTTGCTTATGTTAAAACTTAAACATTTAACATAGCTGTTGGGATCTTGTGTCTCTTGTTGTTCCAGTGTCAGAGGGTATAAAGATAACTATCACCTTTGTCAAGTGCTGAGAGACCTACAAGAAAAATGTTTCATAAGGAACAGATATTGCTATCATTTCATATGGAAAAGTTCCCTTTGGCTTCAGACTTGAAATATAAGTCTTAGGATACCCTTTGCTCTCATGTAATGACTTTGACTTTAAAAATAGTATCTTATTTCCAGTACCCCAATGTTCTTTAACCCTGGGGAAAAAGGGGTGGTGCAGTTAAGCCAGGGGAAGGCATATAAGTTTGGGGATTTTTTTGTCTTTGGAGAGAATTGTTCAGGGAATGGAGAAAAAATTGAAATTTAAAAAGTAGATCAACTGCATCTTAGCCTACAGAGTTGGAGACGACCTAGTGTATGATTCTGAAACTGTTTTAAGGAGCACGTGAAAAAAATGGAGAAACTGTTTGGCATCGATCAGGTTGGTGGCGGCAGTGCTGGGCGTCAGCGATCACCGCGGTGCTGCCTGCTCGGCGGCCTTTTCTTTGAGTTTTTGCATTGGGTAAGAAAAAAAAGTGTGGAATGGCAGACAAGCCTGTCGTTACTGTGCTTAATTAAGTGGATCTGCTGAAGCGTACAGTGATTATCGTCATCGCAGTGCCTTTGCTGACCGTTGGTCTTTTCCTGCGCTGGCACCTTCGGGTTTTGCCCCAGCTTTGGCGCAGATGGGTGTTTTGGGCAGAAAGGCGGCATCGGGCCGGGGCTCGGCGCTGCGCGCGGCGGCGCGGCCCTCCGGCCGGCAGGGGGCG